>NW_006203430.1:4708719-4731629 GCF_000334495.1 Tupaia belangeri chinensis | reverse complement strand
TAGCCTATCCTTGGTCAGGTTTCCAGGCGGCCTGATGATGCACAGATGCAGTTCTGTCATGTCAGTCCATGCTCTCAGATGGGTAAGTTCATGAGTTTATTCTTTTCAGACCTGGGTTACAAATATATTTTTTTCCTTTCCTTAATAAGGCTCTAACAATACATATCTCTAAATAAGAATAACCACTCACTATTCCCTGGGCAGAGTCCCAAGCCTTTCACCTGCAGTCCTACGCCAGGAGCCAAGAGAGCCCATGCCATGAGTTCTGCTCTGCTGCACTGGGCCAGAAAGAAAGTGGATGCTCACGACCTCTCCTCCTGGGCCCTGACCACTGAGACACCAGCTGGTAAAAGTACCACACAACTTCAAAAGCCTTGTCACCACTCTGCAAGGCTAATCCATGAAGACAAGAACCCTGGACCCAGGACATGTGGGAGCAGCAAAGACATCAAGGGGTAGGACAGTAAAAGTCATTCGGTTCTGGCTCAGATCCAACAGGGCTTAGCTTGGCCCCAAGCAGAAGCTGGAGAGAATGTAAGAAAAAGGTATGAATGCCCCCTGATAAAATCTAGGACACAACCACAGCCCTTAGAGTTTCTTCTCCCTAAGATGCATTGCAAAGAATTATCTAGACTTTCATGTAGAAAAACAGGATCGTTGGCAGTTTAAACATGACAGTCCCTCATGTCTCCCAGATGCTAGATATTGAGGTTTCCATAATGTCGAGGGTTCATCTTATACCCATCCACTTAGTCATCCTCATCTGCGTCTGCCAGTACTGAATCACCTCTGTTCAGCATTCCAAGGAAAGGATCAGTCCATCCAGTGCATCAGTCCATCAGTGCCAACCTAACTGTGTTCTTGTTCTGAAAACTGCAATGCTCCTGGGGGAACTTTATCTGGTTCCTTTGGAATCAATAAAAATGGACTTAGTTCCCTGGGCTCGTGACTGATTTATCACGACTTCAGGCCTGCATCCCAGCATATGCTGCCTCCTACTCTGGGCTGGTGCCTGATACAGAGTTAGGTAGTTTTCATATCAGTTACTGTCAAAAAAAGACCCTAGTAATGGAGGCAGGTGCTACTGCTCCCACTACACAAGAGGGTTTCAGAGTGCTTACGGGAAAATGGAATTAACACACGCTTATTTGGCACAGAACTTTTTTTTTTTTTTAATCCATGCATAGCGTTTTCAAAATGCACACTTTCCAGGAACTTGTTGAATACCCTTTGACTACAGTAACTCATCCATCTACCCTCAGCAAAAGCATGGCATTGACTTCAAAATATCATTTCAAAAGTTAGGTACTTGTCTCAATGGTTTCTACGATGTACCCTCAACAGGAATTTTAACTCCTGAGTGGAGGGGCTACCTTTATCTTCATATATTTCCACTGATATAATTCCCAAGGGATCCACTGACCCCAAATAAGCTGCCTTCTCCAGCCAGTAGTTTGCTTTCTGTACCATAAAAACCAGAGGCATAGAAGATGCCAGTCAAGGAGCCTAGTAGAAGAGCGGAAAGGCACATGGACCCCCCAAGACTGAAACCAGGTGACAAAGGAAAAGGGCTAAGGACAAATCTTGGAGGAGACAGGGAAATATTGTACTAGTGACCTGATGGGTGCATATTTTCAAAAGTGTTCTTTGCTGTTCTATTGTTTCCACAACTAAATCAGAAGAGGGTGTGGGAGCTCATTGGATTTCAGTTGGAAAACTTGGGTTATAGTCCTGGCTTCACAGCTATGGCTTTCTAAGTAAGTCACTGATATCGTGGCATCTCAATTTCCTTATCTGTGAAATGGGGACAATGATACACATAGTTGTTGATGTTATTGTTTACCACAGGGCTCACACACTCACCAGAGAGAGGGAAAAAGTGAGAAATCACCCCCTGTGAGATGGCCATGTCACAATCCTTCCTTCTCCATTCTGGGTGCACATGTACATGTGCTTAGTATGTTTTTCAAGCCATCAGGTCCAGGATTCGAACCACAGAGCCAACCATGTGGGATTCAGTGTTTTAACCACCATGCTATCTGTTGGCTCAGCATTGTTGTTTTTGACCCACCAATCTCCATAACCCTTTCCTGAAAAGAGCACCTCAAATTAATGTCAGGTTCCAATGCCCACTCTTCTACTGGCCATGTTGGCAGTGAAAAGACCCTGCTCTACACAGGAATGGGATGCTCACCCAAGCTGGGCCTTGGGATTTCTCCTAGACCCTTGACTCTTGAGCAAATGTTCCCAGGAATAGGCATTCTAAGCCAATTCATCTCAGTCTGGTTCCTTCAATTATACAAATCCCTCCCTCTCTCTCCCAATAAATTCACTCTTTGTTGAAGTTAGCCAAAATCTATTTCTGTTACTTGCCACTAAGGAACTCTAATTATATTGCACTTGATAATTATCCAGGCTACTTCACAGATCATTCTACAAATCAGAAAGGCCATGCACATGAAAGCATCGAACTAACCAGACAGCTCTGTGCGGATTTTGGCATTTGTACCACGTAGAGTCAAACTCTCAGTGTGCACACACTGGGCTGCATGAATCCTGGATGCCCTGACATTTCCATCACGTTGCTCCAATGGAATCTGGGATAAATTGTGCCAAGGAATCTCCCCATCAGAATGAGAACAGTGTGCACAATGTGCTGCCCTCGCCCCCTTGGCATGATGTTTTCCACTTGGCTCCTGAGCACCTCATCTAGCAGAGATAGGCTGCAGGCAGCACAAGCTGGATTTATGAAGCATGGATTAGGTAGGATAAGTCCTCCCTACCCTCAGAGATCAGCTAAATAAACCAGAAGAAAACACAAACTCAGAGTGCACTTTACAGTCAGAACGAGTGGGCATGAGCAGAATGAGGCTGGTGCTATAATTAACTTTATTGAGATGCTTTTTAAAATGCTCAGCAGTTATTTTCTTTTGTTTGTTTGTTTTTTGGAGAGGTTTTTGCTATAGGGCACGTGTGCTCCCCAGAAAGACAGAGACAGAAAGCGAGAAATCACCCCCCAGGGGGATGGCCACACCGCAATCCCTTCTCCTCCATTTTCCTCTCAGGATCTTGGGCACGCACGCACACGCGCCCGGCGTGAGTTTAAGCCACCAGGTCCAGGACTCGCACCGTGGTGGGCTACATGGGAGTCCAGCGACATAGCCATTACGCTAACTGCTGGTCCCACTCGGTAGTTTTAATGCTGATAATTGAGCCCACAGTTTTCTTGGTTTTCCTTTGTGGCTCTTTCTTGCCATGATATATGTGCCCAGAATGCAATATTTGTTCTTTTAAAAGAAAGAGATGTGGTTAGTGTGGGTGTTCAGAGTCTGCCTAAGCAGCTGAAAGATCCCAAAATATAATTTCAAAAGGTAAATGCTTTTCCCTGTGGTTTCTGTTGTGCAGCATCAAGAATTTTAAATCTCGAGTAGAAATGCTATGTCAGGGTGGATAGAAAGGATTATAGAGAGGAGCCATACATGCCTCTTTGTAAGTAATCCTCACATGGAGAGTTCTGCAGAAAGACATCGCATCCTCGCTTCAGTGTCTACTGTGTCACATACGTGCAAGGCACTTGGCATGATGTGAATCCCCCATTGCAGTTCCCACTGGCCAGGGGAATCTGGGCTAGAGGGAGAACCTATATAGAAATGGCCTACGTCACAAAGTCAGAGTGCCAGAGAGAAGTTAAGACAAAGTTTTCCAGACATTCAAAAAGAACACTGGCTCGGTGAAGACAGATGTGTGAAAGCTGACTTTCTGAGGGGAGCCATCACAAATGGTGACAATCAGATATGCTGGGATCGTGGAGAGGGAGAGAGGCATTTTAGCTGTGAGGACAATCATAGAGAAGGTCTTGGCAGCCAAATGGCCTAAGGCAGGAGTATAAGTGGGATAACCCAGGCAAAAGCCACTGCTACAGGAGAAAAGCCAAGTTCTGAGTCCAGATATGTGACCCTTCCACACACTAGGGAGTAATTAACTTTGTTTTTGAGAGCCTGACAGGTAGGCTGGTACTTTAAAAAGTTCGTGGAAAATGAAATCAAAGTAGGAATCTATTTTAGTGCAAAATGATTTTGAAATCAATAGATCTTTTTTAATAATACATATTTCTCACAAAACGTTTTGAAGATCCCTTGTATATACACCATAGCAAATCTATTCATTTCTCATTTCTTAGGACTAACATGGCATAGGGGAAAGCCCAGGATTTCGAGTCTAAACCTCTGGATTCAAGTGCAACTAATTTGCTCTGATACAAAGGGCAACTCATTCAGTCTCTCCATGAGTCATAACACATAGGTGCTTTGGTTGCTTCTCCTGTGAAAGAGTAATAATAATAATAATATCTAGTTGGTCTTTCTTGTGAGGAAGATTACAAGAGACTATGATGATGAAAGCTCTCTGTCACATCTTATAGAAGCTGCTATTCACAGTTATACAGAAAATAAATGAACACAAAAGAAGCTGATATTCATAGTCAACCCTTTCCCAACAGATATACTAACAGTATTCTTCTTACCTGTTTCCAAATGAAGAAGCTGAGACACAGGGACCTGGCAAAGTTACCTGATGTGTTAATGTTACCATGAAACCATGAAGGGCTGGACATACCCTGGACCTATATAAGTCTGTGTCTCAATGCTTATCAGGGCTTTATTGAAAAGAGGCTAGCTAGGACCTTCAAAGGACACCAGGACCTCCCAGCTCTGGCAGATACAATCAGACTTGCTTGCGATAGAGTGTTTTGTTTTGTTTTTGAGATATTTTTACTGTAAGGTATGTGTCTTGCCAGAGAGACAGAAAGAGAGAAATCACCTCCCTAGGGGGGGCTGGCCATGTCACAATCCCTTCTCTTCCATTCCCCTCTGGGGCTTTGGGGCATACATGCACACACACCCAGTGTGAGTTTCAAGCCTTTGGGTCTGGGGCTTGAATCATGGTTGACCACATGGTAGTCCAATGCTTTAACCACTACACCACCCGCTGTCCCGTGATGGTGCTTTCTAAGATGAAAAAAGTTCAGACGTGAATATCACTGTCTTCCAGTATGCCTTGGGTACCCACTGCCTGTCTGGCAGGTGATGCAAGGTCATGCTGACACCTTAGTCTTTGAGTTGTGCTCAGCAGCTCTCAGGACTCTCTAAAGTTATCTGAATTTTAACCTGAAAAGGATCATGAAGATCACCTAGTTCAACCCTATGGTTATAAAAATGAGAAAACCATGCTACGGAAGTGGTATGATTTATGAATATTCACAGTCTGTTGGCTCTGGGAATTTCAAAGCAGACATCACACTAAGCAATAAAGAAATAGAATGAGGCATGAAATTCTAATTTACGGATTCTTTTGAATACACAGATGGGAGGGAAATGCAAGAGCACTGTTTATCAAATGCTGCTACCCATGGCCACACAATTGTGTCTCCTGACTAATGAGGACTTTGGGGGAAGTTACCCATTTAATCCAACACACGAGTCACGGTCATATTCTGCCTCTAGCCTCAGACACAATTTCTTTTGATTTTGCCATAAAGCCAGATGGCAGGATATGGCTGCAGAAAGATTAAAATACATTTCTTATGCATGGACAAAGAGACTGTGAGCATCTCAGAACTCTCATTAAACCCTTCTCTCTAACTCCCCACCTCCGTCACAAGTTACTGCCAGGACCATTCTTGTACGTTTAATGAATGCCACCCCAAAATGCCAAAAAGATCTGAGCCATCTGTCTCAGACATAGCTTCTGACCTTGAGCTAATGAGGTGGAGTACAAAGCCCATTGTGGATTGAAATACAGTATCTGTACATTCACTGCCCCCAAGAGGCTTCTCAAAATAAAGCTCAGGAAGCAGCAAGACTGTGGAGAGGGCAAAGGCAGGGCCTTGAGGTTCTGTACCACCTTCAAGATCGGCAGAGCCTGTGACCAGCCAAGGGGAGCTATAGATCATAGTAAACCAGCCATAGTAAACCAGCTCTCTCTCAGGTCACTGCAGTAGGTAGGAGGAACCACAGCGGAAAGAACCCACATGCAAAATGGAAGGCTCAGTGTGTGGCATGTAGAGACCCAACTCTCACTAATCTTTGCCTTCTCCTTTGTGTTATGAGCAATATGGTCGACATCCGTGTCATTACAACTTTCAACATCAGCAGCAGCATTAGAGTATGTCCAGTTGAAAGATCTGACAACTGAAAGAGAAACTAAATTGGACGAAAATATTGGGTGGTCAGGAAAGTCATGACGCATTTTTGCATAGAAAAACAGAGAAAAATACGTCATGAGTTCTTTGACAACCTAATAAATAGCCCCATCAGTGTATCAAGCATTATGCTATTTACTGTGTATACAGAGGTGAATAAAAAAAACCTGTGTAGTCTTGAGAGAACTCCCTGTCATCTCAATGATTAAGTTATCTTACATGTAGAGTACAGTCAGTAGAAACAATATTTACATTCACCTTGCATAGTTTAAAAGAATACGAGATGGTGAATATGAAAAAACTGAGCTTCAACAACTAGAAGCTACTAAGGTATAACTCTGCCATTTAGGACTTCGCAAACCAAAGCCCCAAGCCTCTGGGTCCTCTACAGCCTCTTCACAGGATCCTGATGGAGGAACTCACCAGCTCTGACCTGTGCCTTCATTCCAATGCTGTGAGGGAGGTGGAAATCTCCAGGATGTGCCTGGCCAGTTGAGCGGTGGTATGCCAGGAGGTAGACAGAGTTTGCCTAAGAAGAGCTGGTGACTGGCATAGGGACCACCTCATCTGGGAGGGTGAGCCCATTCTCAAGAGATAGCATGACCCCAGTTTTAATCTCCCCAGCATATAGGTTACAGCAAATCAGATGTGCTTGTACATCTCAGAATACCACTCAGACAAGAGTTTCATATCCCCTTCTTTCATTTTTCTTAACAAGGAAACATTCCCAAAGAAGCAAATGGGCGCATAATTACAAATTCAACTTGATTGAACATTAACCTCAGCCTGACACCTCCAAGGTGCTACGTGCTCCACAGGCTGAAAGGAAACTATTGTAACCCTCAGAAAAAAATATGTAGAGCCCCAAATAGTTAAAATACAGGTAAGTGACATAATAAAAATACAAGAACAAAACTGGGAAAAACTTGTGCAGAAAGGAGCATTTTGTGTTGCATTGGGGGATGCAGAAACATTCAGTTGAAGATGGTGATGCCCAGATGCAGTCTGGAAAGAGAATCATGAACCAATTCAAGAAGGCAGGAAACAGCCACACCTGGGAAGGATGGTGGGACGGCACCTGGTAGGTGTTGGCACAGCTCACCCCTGCCCTCATTCTCTGAGGGCTGCCCCCAGCTCTCTGGGATGAGTCTTCGGTCAGTACATGAAGACTGAGCATCCTGCTTCCTCGGACTGGCCCTGGAACAGACACCTGCTCCATGTCCCCTGGATGTGGGCTGTCAGTTGGTCTATATGCAACTCTGCTGTAACATAGAAATTGAGAAGCACCGAAGACACCCCACCCTCGATAGGAGCTACACAGGAAAGCAGACACGAAGAGGAAGACTCAGTCAAATGCAGAGAGAGGAGGGGGGAGAGATGCAGGACCAGACATGACAGCTAAGGGGATGATGTCCACCCAGCTCCCCTCAGTGGTGGCCTCCCAGCAGGACTTGGAGTAGCCAGATCTGCTGACCAAGGAATCTCATCCTCACACCTGCATCTGGGGGGCCCTATCATTTATCTTTCTCCCTGAGAAGAGGACTAAGAGATGTAATTTTTGTGTTTTTGTTTTTGTTTTTGTTTTTTAAGTTTTTATCATAGGACATGTGCCCTCACCAGTGACAGAGAAAGTGAAAAATCACCCCCCAGAGGGAATGGCCACACTGTAATCCCTTCTTCTCCACTCTCCTCCTGGGATTTTGGGTACATGTGCACACATGCCAGCATGATTTTCAACCCACAAGGTCCTAGACTCGAATCACAGTTAGCCACATGGAAGTCTAGCACCTTAACCATCATGCCACCTGTTGGCCCCAGGGATACAGTCTTTAAGAGCAATTCCAATCCAGACAAGCGTAAGAAATATAAAGTCCTTACTTTTCTGAGTGATGTTCTCTTCCACATCTCATGGTTTTTCACACTTCAAGAAGTGCTCATAGTCTCTCCTGGTTTAAATAGTCTCTTTGGAAAAACCCAGCTTCTCTCAAATCAGTTTTCTCTCCCTCTGTTCTCTGGGAGGGGTGCCAAGGAGACTTGTATGGCTGGGGATGCTGGCAGACCTGCTTTTTGTTTTCCTTAAATTTACCATAGGGTGCATGCACTTATTGGACAGAGATAGAGAGAGGGAAAGTGAGAAAGCACCCCCATAGGAAACGTTCAAAGCACAATCCCTTCTCTTCCATATCTCCCTCCTGTCAGGAGTTTGGGCACACACACACACACACATGCCCAGCATATTTTTCAAGCCACTGTGTCCAGGACAAATCACACAGCTGGCCACAAGTCATTTATCTCAAGTAACCACCAGCCCACAGGCTGGCCTGGCAGGGCTCCTCTCACCCATGCAGCAGCCTCTGAAACCTGCTGACGCAGTGCAGAAGGCCTGGTCCAACCAGGTTCTGAATTCAAGGTCCCTGAGTGCAACTTATCCTTCCAGCCTACTGACAAGTCTTACACCCACACCTGGAGTTCCTGGTCCCAGTCGCTTACTGCCAGCCACAAATAGGTACCCTGACTGCAGCAGATTCCAGTCTTCTGCAATTTCCCTATCCCTCGGGGTCTCCCTCCTCACCCCACAGGCCAAATCATATCTGAAATGCTCCTCTATGTTAAAAGAAGATAGATAGATAAATAGATAGATAGATAGATAGATAGATAGATAGATAGATAGATAGAACGATAGATAGATAGATAGGTAATAGATAGATAGATAGATAGATAGATAGATAGATAGATAGATAGATAATAGCTAGATAGATGGATAGAATAGATAGATGATAGATATAGATAGATAGATAGATAGATAGATAGATAGATAGATAGATAGATAGATAGATAACAGATAAAGTATAGATATATCTATAGATAGATATATAATATAGATAGGTATAGATATCCAATGACCTGTTAAAGCACAGGAAGGCAGATGAACCAGAAACATCATGACAGTACAGGGACCTCCACAATAAGATTTTGCAGTGGGAGAGAGATATTGGGCTCAATTCTGAGTACAACACGGGCAAAATAGGACTTATTTTCTTTATGAGAGAAAGAGGGAGAAAGAAAGGCAGAGATAGGCATTTCTGACAGGCTTTCTCTACGTCACAATCCTACTGCCCCAGCCTCCCGGTTTGCTAGGATCACAGGTGAGCACAACTGGGCTCCCATGTTCAGGTCTGCCTGGGAATGAAATCCTGGCTTCCCATCTACAGCGGCTTTCAGTCTCTCCTACTATATTGCTGGCCAAATTTATGATACAACATCTATAAGTGGTTATACATACAGCTGATCATATCCATGCTTTAGTTCAGATAGTGAACTCTATCTTTATTAGGTAAGAATAAAACAAGAAGAGTGCAGAACATGCCTTAAGGAGGACGGATTCCAGAAAGGCACCACAGCATCACTTCCGAATGTAGTAACTGAATGAAACATAAGTTCTCTCAACTGGAGGAGGGGCTTGTGTGCTTACAGCTAGACATTATCATTAAATGGGAGCATTTGGGGCTGCCTGAGAAGGAGGAGGATATCCTATAGCCAGGGATGGAATGGAGAGGACAGAGAGCTCAGTAACACCCCACACCCCGGGTCCTGCCTTAGATGCACAGTGTAGGCCACAGGAGTTTGTGCTGCTGCCCTCATTCCTGGCCACAATGAGTTGGAGGTGGACATCTGGCCCAGGACAGGTCAGTCATAATCTCTGTTCTGAGAATACGGAACTCTAGCCACTGCCTAGGCCTGTAATGCACAGAACTAGGAGTTCTGCAGTAGACACCGTCTGCCTACAGATGAAACAGCAAAGGAAATTATTTTCCAGTGGAGTACAGTGAAGCATAGGGTTCATGAAACAGAGATGAGGTAGTGAAATAGCCTGCTTCTGGGACCAGCAGATGGACTCACACATAGTCAACCCCAGTTTGAGTACTGACCTGGTGGCCTAAAACTCACACAGGGTTCGTGTGCTTTTGTGCCCAAGATCCCAAGAGGAGAATGGAGGGGAGGTATTGTGGTGCAGCCACTCCCATCCCAGGGGGTGATCCGTCGCTTTCTATCTTTCTGTCTCTGTCTCTCCAGTAAGCACACATCCCCTATAGAAAAAAATCTCTCTTAAAAAATAAATAAATATATAGCCTGCTTCCTTCCTCATACCAGCTCTGGGCCCCTTCAAGAGGCCCACTGCAGCTCTGTTCTTTGCTTCTATTGGGGCCCACGGAACTTTTAAAATAGTCCCACTTGCCTTCCTCCTTACTTTTTTTAAGTTTATGTAGGGCTGGCAGATGACGTAAAAGTTAAGGCAGCTGGATTCCACATGGCCAACTGCATGGTTCAAGTCTGGAACCTGGCAGCTTGAAAAACATGCTGGGTTCCTGTGCATGCATGCCCAATATCCCAAGAGGAGAATGAAGGAGAACAGATTGCAGTACGACCATCCCTCCCCCCAGGGATTGGGTGACTTCTCACTTGCTTTATTTATATATTTCTCTGTCTCTCTAAGTGAGTGCATACACACACACAAGTTTATTTCTTCCATAAGAGATAAACTGAAAGAGAGAGACAGTCACCTTCAACATGGTCTTCATACCCTGCTCCACTCCTCACACACACTCTGTCTCTCTAAGTGAGTGCATACACACACACAAGTTTATTTCTTCCATAAGAGATAAACTGAAAGAGACAGTCACCTTCAACATGGTCTTCATAACCTGCTCCACTCCTCACACACACACACACACATGCACACACAGCATGTTCAGGGAGACCTCAGGCTGCAAACCTGGGACTTCCCATATAGTCTCAGCAATGAGAGTGTCACATTACTGCTGTGCACTGTGCTAGTCTTCTCCTTGCTTTTACACGACTGCCTCCTGGTATCCATTACAATGAAAATGTTCTACTTCATGTATAAAGTTTGCCTGCAGAGTTTAAAATACCTTTAAATCATTAATGGAGACTAATCCCCAAAGGTAGGCTGACTTGGTCCTCATAAGAGTGTTAGGATGGTGTGTGCATGTGCTCCTGCGTTTTCAGGGGCTGAAAGGTCATTCCTATAGTAGTGGTAAAAAACATCCTTGAGTCAGGTCTTCATATCTAAAACCAGTCTTCTAAGTGATCTTGATGGATTTTCTCTTGCCCAAAATCTTTTTCTTTTCTAGAAAGTTTGGCTTTGAGCATAATCTAACTCACTGGTTGCTAAGATAACAAAAGGTTTGGAGAACATGGGATAGGGATGGAGGAGTCACCATACCCTTGTGTGTGTGTGTGTGTGTGTGTGTGTGTGTTTATTGAAAATTTGTTATTTCAAAACTAACTAAAAGGCAGATTTAACCAACTCAGTTCTGACCACAGTGTTGAAACTCTCTCTCCTCCTATCAACCATACCAGTTATTCAGAAGCACTAGGAAAAGACCACTGTCCTAAAGTTATGTTTTATCTTTCATAATCTGACATTGTACCAACAAAGCTTTATTTCTTTTTTTTTATTTCCTTTGTTTTTATTTAAGGATTGTTTTCTTTCTTCCTGCTTTATTGAGGTTAATTTACAAATAAAAATTGTGTATATGTAAAGCATATAATGTGATGTTTTGATATCACCTCACATAGTTATCTTCTGTGTGTGTGTGGTGAGAACAATGAAGATCCAATCTTAACAAATTTCAAATATACAATACAGTATTATTAACAATACTCACAATGCTCTATATTACATTTCCAGAACTTATTCACTGAAACTCTTTTTATTGCTAGAAGGTGTGTGCACTTACCAGAGAGAGAGAGAGCACTCCTAGGGTGCATTCCTTTCCTCCACCCACTCAGGATTTTTGACACACTCATACGTGTATCCCACTTGTTTTTCAAGTCACCAGAGCTGGTGTTTGAACTACAGTTAGCCATGTGGGATCCAGCTCCCTACACAGTGTTTAAACATTGTGCTACAGGATCACCCCATAACTGAAACTTTTTACCCTTTGATAGGCATTTCCCCATTTTCTCCACCCCAACCCCTGTCAACCACCATTCTACTCTCCACTTCCATGAGTTTTTATGAGTGCAACTGTTTTTATTTTACCTATAAATAACATCATGCCATATTTGTCTTTCTGTGCCAGCCTTGTTTCATTTAACCTAATGTCCTCTAAGTTTATCCATATTGTCATGTCATCACAAATGACTAGACTTTCTTTTTTTAAAATATGCTATAGAGCATGTGAACTCACAGAAGAGAGAGAGAAAAACCCTGGGCAGATGACCATACCACATCCAGCTCTCTTCTATTCTCCTCTTGGTATTTTGGGCATGCACACACACATGCCTGGTGTGTTTTTCAAGCCACCAGGTCTAGAACTCAAACCTTACATTCAGCCATGTGGGATCCAGCCGCTCCAACCACCATGCCACAAGCTGGCCCCAATTTCTTTCTTTATAAACACTTAATAATATTCCATTTCACATACACATGTGTGTGTGTGCACACGTGAACACACACACATTTTTTCTATTCATGCATCCATTAATGAACACTTAGGTTGATTCCATACCTTGTCTGCTGTGAATAATGCTATAATTAATATATGGCTTTAGATATCTCTTCAAGACCCTGATTTCATTTTCTTTGGAAGTATACCCAAGAGTGGGATTGTTACCTTATATATTAGTTCTATTTTTAATTTTTTTTTAGGAATCTCCATACTGTTTCCCATCCTGTCTGTACCAATTTACATTTCCACCAATAGCATACAAAGGTTTCCATTTTCTCTACACCCTCTCCAACACTTGTTCTTTGAGAACAGGTGTGAAGTGATATCTCACTGCAATTTTCATTTTCATTTTCCTGATGATTAGTAATGTTGAGCATTTTTTTAATGTATCTGTATCTCTTTTGTATGTCTTTGTTTGAGAAATGTATATTCAAGTTCCTTGCCCATTTTTTAATCAGGTTATTTGTTTAGTTGTTATTGAGTTGTTTGACTTCTTTATATAGTTAGTATAAAGAAGTAACCTCTTATCAGGTATATGGTTTATTAATCATAAACAGTTTCACCGATTGTCTTCACTCTGCTGTTTTCTTTACTTACAGAAGGATTTTGTTTGGTGAAATTCCATTTATCTATTTTTCTTTCATTGTTTGGACTTTTTGGCAGACCACATCAAGAAGATTTTGCCCTATGTTTGCTTCTAATAGTTTTACAGTTTCAGGTCTCGCATAAGTCTTTAATCCATTTTGGTAGATTTTTTTTTTCTTTTTTTTGGAGAGGTTTTCGCTATAGGGCGCGTGCGCTCGCCAGGCAGACAGAGAGAGACAGAGAGACAGAAAGCGAGAAATCACCCCCCGGGGGGATGGTCACGCCACAATCCCTTCTCCTCCATTCTCCTCTCAGGATCTTGGGCATGCATGCACACGTACCCGGCGTGAGTTTTAAGCCACCGGGTCCGGGACGCGAACCGCGGTCAACTACATGGGAGTCCAGCGACATAGCCATTACACTAACTGCTGGTCCCCATTTTGGTAGATTTTTGTATGTGGTGTGAGATAAGGGCACAATTTCATTACTCTTCATGAGGATAGCCACATGGGGATCACGTTCTGGGTTGACAGGACTTCTTTTCTTTTGGCACTTTGCATATTTTATTTAACTCTTATGGCCTGCAAAATGGCTGCTGGAAAAAAAAAAACTGATAGTCTGTGTAAGTGTTCTGATATTTGATAAGTCAGTTTTCTCTTGCTATATTCAAAGTAGTCCCTGGGTCTTTTTTTTTTTTTTTTTTTTTTTTTTTTTTGTTTCTAACATAGGTCTTTTGTACTCACCAGAGAGAAACCAAGAGAGACAGTAAGAGAGAAAGTGAAAAGAAAAATCACCTCCAGGGGGACAGCCATGCCATAATCCCTTCTTCTCCATTCTCCTCCCAGGATTTTGGGCACATGTGCCTGGTGTGATTTTCAAGCCACCAGGTAAGGAACTCAAGCTGAAGTCAGCCATGTGGGAGCCTAGCACCTTAATCACTACACCAGCTGTTGGCCCTTATCTTTTACTTTTGAGAATGTGATTATAATGTGTCTGCTGATGTTCTCATAATGTTTAAAATATTTAAAGTTCTTTTGGTTTCATGTATCTAACTGTATATTTCCCTCTCCTGATTAAGGGAGTTTTCTGAACAAGGTTTCTTTCCCCCTTCTCTTCCTCTGCTCCTTTTGAGATTCCCATAATATATAGACTAGTTCACTAGATAGTATCCTCTAAGTGCAGTGGGCTTTCTAAAACCATTTTCATTTTTTCTTTCTGTTCCTATTTGTGTCCTTTTCGGTCAAATTACCTGTCTTCGAGTTTGCTGATTTTTTTTTCTGTTCTATCAAGATTACTGTTGAAAGTCACTTTTTAATTTTTTTAATTTAGTCATTGTGTTCTTCATCTCCATATTGTTTTCTTCTTATGGTTTCAATTTCTTTGTTGAACTTCTTTGTCCATGTATTATTTTCCTGAATTTGTTTATTTGTTTATCTTGGTCTCTTGTATCTCACTGAGCTTCTTTTTAAAAAAATTATTAGGCACAGGATCTCGCTTTTGCCCAGGCTGGCCTTGAACTCATGAACATCCTGCCTCAGCCTCCCAAATAGTTGAAACTACAGGTGGGCACCATTACATATGGCTACTAAACTTCTGTAAGATGATCATTTTAAATCTTTTGTCAGGCTGTTCATAGACCTCCATTTATTTAGGGTCAGTTACTGGCATTTTAGTTCATTCCTTTGATAGTACAATGTTTCCTTAAAAACATGATTATTCACAATTCTTATGGCTATGCAATGGTGTCTGTGCATTCAAAGAAAGTCAGCTTTTATAGACCTCAGCAGTGAAAGCCAGATAATAGGGTCTTCAGGTGGGCTGTCCTGTTTTCTAGGTAAGTGGGTGATTGGGCCTGGTGCCTGTGTCCAAGCTAAACTGGAGTCTGGGGCTACAGTGACCAACATGGATCCATGAGGAGCAGCCTAGTATTGGCATACAGCTAGAATCTGAGTCTATGGAGTTAGCCTAGAGTCTGTGTCTGTAGATGACAGCCTAGAGCCTGAGATTATGGGAACTAGCTCAGCACCAGTGTCCACTAGGATAGGCCTGGTGCTGGGGTCCACAGCAAAGTCAGCTATTAACTTTGCTCTCCTTCCCTCACACAGAGGGCTCTCTCTCCCTGTGTTATATGAGCTTGGAGGAGAGGTCATGTGGGTAATGTGAAACTGTCCTTTCTACCTTTTTTTTGGTCCTTTCTACCTCATCAATGTGTCTTCTTTTTTTTTGAGAGAGAGAGAGGTTTTTGCTATAGGGCACATGCGCTTGCCAGACAGACAGGGACAAAGAGATAGAAAGTGAGAAATCACCCCCCAGGGGGGATGGCCATGCCGCAATCCCTTCTCCTCCATTCTCCTCTCGGGATCTTGGGCACGCACGCACACGCGCCTGGCGTGAGTTTTAAGCCACCGGGTCCGGGACACAAACCGCGGTTGACTACTTGGGAGTCCAGCAACATAGCCATTACGCTAACTGCTGGTCCCAATGTGTCTTCTTTTTTATTTACTTCACTAAAATGCTATAATTTCACACCTGGATTCTTAATTCTTGTGAAAGTATTTTCATGTGAGGATTATTTAAATTAATTTTTCTGAAAGGGGACAAATGATAGAGACACCTGCCATCTTCCAATTCTGAAGCTTCATTTATTGGTAATGCTTTTGTGACTATCAACCACTGTATACCTGAGAGATTCATGGAGCACCTGCAAGGTGCCATGCATGCCCTGGAAAGACCAAGATGCATAACAGGACAATGTTCTCTCTTCAAGGAATTCATAGTTTCCTAAAGTGAAACAGGGTGTTTCTGGAAAGCAGGATTCCATACTGGGCAAAAGGAGATGCAGCAGAGCACTGTGAGATGGATGCGTGCATATGTATGAGTGTGTGTCTTTGTTTGGGGTGAGGGGAGAAATGGGCTAGGGAGGAGGACAGATGAGGAAGGAAGTTAATAGCTGGGTAACTGGAGATACCAAGTAAATTACATGCCAAGTTTTTTCTTGGACCTAAGTGACAGAAGTTTTACCTGGGTTTGATTTTTTTTTTTTATTCAGTCACTTATCTATTAAATCAGCCATAATTTCTGAGTCATGTGTGCCCGCACACGTGTTCAAGCCATGCATATTCCTGAAATCCGAATCAGAGAAAGAGAGTTTGGGTCTGTGCTGTTCATGTGAACGTCCCATTTCTGAACAAGGATCACTTAAACAAGAGTCTTCTGTTGACACTATGATACTAAGCTCATCCCCAGATTATATTCTCTTCTTTTTAGCTCAGCTTTCAAGGTCATGTGGCCACCAAGAAACTTTTGCTTTCAATTCTGCTCTTTAAAATTTCATTTTGGAAGTATTGAAAGTAAACTCCTAAGCCATTCCAATTTCCTGAAGTGCCGGGCCCATCTGATGGAGCCCCCACATTGACAAAATTGCCAGTTGTGGTTTCAAACCACATTTGTACAAGCCATCGTTTTCCCTTCTCCAGTTTCTAAGTTCTGTTCTAATACACATGCCAGGCTTATGAAGCTGCGTAAAGCTCAGGAAGTAAATTCCTCTATAAGAAAGTGATTTACAATGTTGCAGTTGTATGTCTGGACACCATCAGAATAAATCTAGTTCAATTTTATTTCCAATTTCTTCACCATTTATCTCTCCCTTATTCTCCCTGCTATGTCAGTCCAATCCAACACACACACACACACACACGCACACGCACACACACACACACACACACACACACACGTTCAAGGCCCACAGCACAGTGATAGGATAACCCTCTGGGCCTGCATTCCCGTTTCTCTGGTCCCACCCACTGCTGTCCCATTCGTTACAACCCAGCTGGAAAGCCTTGCTTGAAATGTCAGCACCAAGTGCAACTTCATGCTGAGAGTCTCCAAATGGATCTGGTCCGTGCTTTGGAAGTTTTCCAAAGTTTTCCTTTGGAAGGGCCTGATATCATCAGACCCTTTCTGGAGGTCTCTGTTGTCCAAACAGTATTGTGAATGATCAAGAAAGGCAGCTAATAAGCAAGTGTGGTGTGTTGCTTTCATATGGCAGATACAGGATCGGATAGTTTGTAGACAGCCCAACAACTGCCAATACCCACAGCACTTTACACAGTCAAGTGAGATCTGGCTATCCATCCTAGGAGTGACTTCTATGCCTTTAAAATAAGGATATGCAATAGGTCACTGTGAAGAACCATTATCTAATTTGGTCTTAGATTTCCTACTGCCATGCAGTTTAGCCTACCCATTATTAAAAGGGGGAGGGGGGATACTTAGTTATACCCAAGATGACTGTACCTCTGCTCCTTCCCTTTTTTGTAGCCTTAAGAAATTATTTACATGGTTTTCAAAAATGGCCCTAATTACATGCCCTGGTCCTTCAGGGCAGCCAAGGACTGAACCTCAGTTTCGCTGGCAAAAAAGCTAAAACAGGAACATTTGCCTACAGGCTTTAAATGGCCTACATTCTGAACCCAAATCAGAAACTTGGAATGACTGGGTTTTGGGTATTACCCTGTTTGTTAGATGTCTTCGAAGCTGCTTGGATTTCTCTCCACTGTACTAGCCAGGAAGTCCTGGCACACCATTCATCCAAAACACTTGTCAGCTCAGATTATCTCCCTGTCTTTAGCGTTTGATGGCGAAGTCAAAGAAGAGAAATGTATCCAATTCTATGCTACACGTTCCATGCCAATTTTTTGCTGTTCAACAAATGTGAATAACTAATCACACTTCCAGGGAGTAAACCCCTTCTCAGGAACAAACTGGGCATGCTGAAGGAGGCACGAACTCTTGCAGCCCACTAGTAATGGCAGGTTCCTTGGCAGGCAGACCTCATGCCATAGAACCAGGCTCAGTAAAAAGACACCAAGGAGCCATCTAGAGTCGCACGGAAAATTATCTGAGGTATAGGGAGAGTTGAAATCGCACTACAAGTTGATTCAAGTGACTCTTAGTACTAATCTGGGGTCTTCATTCTTCCTGACCTATGTAATAATTGTTTAATTTAAACCTAATACAAATATAGGAGATTTGTTCATTTGGAAATCATAAAACTTATGGTTAGGGGCCAGTGGTGGCACAGCAGTAAAACTGGACGTGAGGCTGATCCACATGGAGGGTGCTGGGTCCACGTCATAGACTTCCCTGAGCACACCGAGCACACACGCCCATGACCCAGGGCTAAGGGTCAGGGGGTAGTCACAGCACGAAGACCCTGTAGGGGGTGCTGTCTCTCTAACTTTGTCTCTCTCTCTCTTGCTCAATCATAGAATAAATATTTTTTAAGGCTTTTGCCATAGGGCATGTGTGCTTGCCTGAGAAAGGCAGAGAGAAACAGTGAGAGGGAAAGTGGGAAATCCCCCCCGCCCCAGAGGGATGGCCACACTACAATCCCTTCTCCTCCATTCTCCTCTTGGGATTTAGGGCACACACACACACAGACACACATGCTCAGTGTGATTTTCAAGTCACCAAGTCTGGGACTCGAACTGTATTTGGCCAGTGGAAGTCCAGTGCCCCAACTGCCATGCCTCCTGCTGGCCCCAGAAATAAACATTTTTAAAAATCTCATGAGTGGACAAGACTTTAAAGTCACATATTTCAACCTTCTTTCTTACAAATAGAGTGGTTATGCCTTATGCACTATATTGGGGTACTCACTCCATAACTCACTCTTCTCATGAAGAACTCTGACCATTCATCTCCTTTACTCTAAAGTAACACACCTCCCACCAGTGACCCAGGATCAGCCGTGCAGAAACAATACACAGTCTAGTGTCCCTTTCTCACATCCAATAGTCCTTTACCTCTCTTCACTAAGGCCGTGTGCCCCCCCCCAACCCATATTCCTTCCCCATTGCTCACTCAGGCAGCCTGGTTTGGGAGGTTCACTTAGCTGCTCTCTCAGAGAGCTCCAATCTGCTTATGCCCCGTTTGAAGAGAGGTGCCCCTCACTAAGCCCAGCCAAACGCCACGGGTGGTCTAAGGGAGCCAGAACAAGACCATCGCTCCTCTCCTTCTAAATACTGCACTTTTATTAACGCAGCAGCGGCTCACATTCTTGGCAGCCACTACTCACCAGTACTGAATATTAACTTTATTCTCCACCAACCTTTAACCCATTTTGCTCCTACTCCCACTAAATCCCAGCGCCCCACTCTGGATTCTGCCATTTGTTTTCTGGGCCCAAGAGCTGACTCTTTTGTTTGCCAGGTATTTTAATTTAAAAGTAGACAGCTAAGCCACAAATCAAACTTATGGCACACCCACCCACATCCTTTTAAAATTGCCTCAGAACCAACAACAAAAAAAAAATCCAACAGAGAACAAGAACTGTCAAGTTGAAATGAAGCCCAGACCACATTTCATTTAGACAATCACTGCCTTATTAATTTTAGTCAATTATTAATTCCAGCCCCTTGGTATCCAGGCAGCCTCAAAGAACAAAAGCATCTGTGAAAGCCACTGCTCCGGTGACAATGATGAGGCCATTCTCTTCTCCAGCTCTGTGGAGCACAAGGAGGGACCCGAATAAGTGGAGGGGGCATGATGAGAGCTCCCAGGCAGAGAGGCCACGCCCAGCCACAGTCTTCCCACACAGCCCAACTTGCCTGCAGACCCCACGCTGCTAGTGGGCTCCCCAACAACTCCACCACCCCAAAATGTCAATACTATCATAGTTTTTCTCATTGTCAGTATGTACAAATACTAAGCTACCTTCCTTTCCCTTTCATTTTCACAGTCTCTAAATTGCAACAGAGGAAGAGGGGAGGAGGGAAAAAGAGGAAGGCGTGGAAGGAAAAGAGGAGGAAGAGGTTAGTCACAAACACAAGTCCTAGATCTCTTTCTATAATGGACAGAAGTGCTGCACCCAGATGGTGGTGCCGCAGTAAAACACAATACTCTATGAGGCAGTCTCACATGGGAAGGGTCCGGGTTCAAGTCGTAAGACCTCCCTGAGTATGCCAGGCACACATGTATGCATGATCTGGGACTAGCTGAGGGCTGGGGATGGAGGGCGGCACAAACCGTGTTCATGTGCTGTTTCTGTCTTCCCCTCACTCTTGCTCACAGAAGAAACACATAACTAAACTTCCCAGAAAAAGGTAGACAGCACAGTGCCCACTCAGGCATCTTGTAGAAAAGCAAACCTTGTACGTAAGATGATGTCCACGGACTTTCTGGTTTGATACAGGAAATTAGTTCTCCCCTTCCAGCGCACACTGCTAGGAGTAGGCTGTCCCTCAGACATTCAAGGCACTAGTCAGGAAATCAGATACCCCAAGCCCAGTAAGAAAAATTGAAAGGTAACATGAGCAACACTGATGCTCTCCCTGAAGTGGCCAGGGCTCTGCCCCTCCCACAGTCCCGAGAGATGCAGCACCAGTACCCATTCCCCGGCCGGGTAAGCTCCTGGGGTTTATGAACTGATCAAAGACTGTCTTTGCTGGTCAATAATCCTCTTTTCCCTTCCTCTGTTCACAAATCTTTTTTTGTTTGTTTTGTTTTGCTATTTCTTTCATTTTTTCGTCAATAATGTTTTATTACATAACAGTTGTTACAATGTGATGTTTTTCGTATATAAATACAATGATTAAATCAGGGTAATCATTATGCCCATCATCTCAGTCACTCATAACATTATATACATACATTGTATAAGTTGTTGTTAACCACATTCTCCCCACTGTATTTTATAGCATGGAAACATTGCTCTTTCTATCTATCTGCAATTTTGTCTCCATTAATCAACATTATAAATCATTTTAAATGACCAACCCACAAGCCTTCCTTTGGTCTGCATGCGGCTTAGGTTACAAAGAGCATGGCGCACAGGGAGAAGCCCTGTTGAGTTCTTGTCCCCAAATGTTGCCCTTGCTGTGTTGTCATTGTTCCTCTGATGTGGGGGTCTGCTGGCCAAGGGCACCCGGGCTGCTTGCACACAGCTGGCAGATACGAACGGTATCAGAACATCTCTGTTACACAGCAGGCTTTTCCAGGCCATGCTTCACATTTTACTGCCATTTCCTTTGGAAATGCTCACAGCAACCACATCTGTTTCCTTTCATTGGGACTTTTATGTTCCTCCAGCCAAAAAAAAGGAGAGGATAAAGTTCATTAACTCAATGTAGTAATTACGATGTCCACATAAATTTTGTTGGTCTGGTGCTTTTTAATATTGAAGTATCCACTACTCTTCCCCCTCCCACTTTCTTATTTAAGAAATGAAGATGACGAAAAAATTGGTCAACTTCAGGGTGAGACACCAGAGGCCTTGCAAGCTGGTTTTAAAATAAATAAAAATAAATACAAAAGCACTTGACACAGGCTTTCCTCAAGGATGGTGATTTTTCCAACCTGCCCCAGGGAGCTTCCAAAGACCCTGAGACTGGGGTGGCCACTGAACATACAGCTGGCCAACTTGCATAAGCAGAGGGAGCTTAGACTATCCACATTTTATTTCCTGAAGAAGGTAAAAATCTGCCACAGGTGAGCAGGGGCAGGAGATGGAAGTAGAAAGAGGGAGGGGCCAGCACATGAAATTCATGTAAGTTAAGAAGCTCAAACAGACTTCATTCTAAATACATGGAGTCCATTGAAAGTGTTGACTGGGGGGTGCCTTAGAGGTGCATTTTTTTCAATATACATTCAATCGCTATGTATTGTTACAACATGCACAATGAATTTTCCCAGCATGAATACACTGTATATTAGTCCAGTTAAAGATACTATCATACACATTAACAACAACAGATAATTTTCTATTTTTCTTTCCCTGAAATGTTCTTTCTTTTTCCCTTGATTCCCTTCTTCTCACCCTCTCCTATTTCCTACTCTCTTCCCACATTGTCTCTAGTATCCACAGTTGTTCTCCATGCTTTCATAACTTCCAATATTTCGTTTTCTGCCATAGACTGCAGACATTCAGTATGTATTGAGTGGGGACATAAAATGCCTCTGTTTCATCATCTGGCTTGCTTTGCTTAGCAGTAAATCTTCCGTATTAGTCTACTATCTATCAAATGTTGGAGTCTCACTTTTCATGGCTGAGTAGTATTTCACAGTGTATATGTGTCACACTTTTTCAGTCCAATCATCTGTTCATGGACATTTGGTTGGTTCCATGCCTTAGCAATTGTGAATAGTGCTAAAATAAACATGGATGTGCAAGTACTTTTCTGACTGAGTGTATTCCTACCCTTTGGGTAGATGTACAGTGTTAAAAGATCACTCTAGGTGCAGGATGGTTAGCACATGCTGATAGATGCTGCTAAGTGGCAAGCTGAAGCTCAGTCCACCTTTAAAAAACCAGGTGTGGGGCCCATCATGTGATATGGTAGTTAAGACACTGGATCTCACTTGCCCAACTCTGCAGTTCAAGTCTCAGACCTGGTGGCTTGCAAGACAAACCAGGTTCGTGTGCATAAGAACTCAAAGTCCTAAGTGGAGAATGGAGGGACTGTGATGTGGCCATTCCTCACCTTCTCTGTCTGTCCCTCTCCAGCAAGTGCACACACCCTATGGCAAAAAAAAAAAAAAAAAAGTCAGGTGTGGTGTCACACGACTCTTGTGCCAGCTACTCTGAAGGTTGAGGCAGGAATGTCACAACACAGTGAGATCCTGTTTAAAAGAAAGGGAGGGCGGGCAAG
>NW_006203430.1:4705066-4708709 GCF_000334495.1 Tupaia belangeri chinensis | reverse complement strand
GTGAGGAAGGGAGGAAGGGAAAGAAAGGAAAGGGAAGGGAAAAAGAAATCACTCTAATTGCAGTCTCAATAATGACTGAAACATAATAGTAAAAAAAATAGTGTCATCTGCAGTGGCACACACTGCCAAGGTTCTGTGCTCCACTAGCTGGGAGCACATGAGAAGCCTGGGTTTGATTTCTGGTCCAATTGAAAAGCCAGGCACAGTGGCATAGGTCCATCGTCCCAGCAACGCAGAGAGATTTTTGCTATAGGGCATATTTGCTCACTGGAGAGACCGAGAGAGACAGAGAATCAGAAAGAGAGAAATCACTCCCCAGGGAGGAAATGGTCACTTCTCTGTTCTCCCCTCAGGATTTTGGGCACTCATGCACACACGCCCAGAGTGAGTTTTAAGCCACCAGGTCCAGGACTTGAACAGCAGTCGACTACATGGGAGTCCAGCGACGTAACCATTATGTCATCTACTGGTCCCAAGGCAAAAACCTCTTTTAAAAAATAGTAATATTTGAGACAAGGCAACCTAAGAGCAGATGCTAACCTGGACAAGAGCTAGCAGTGGCCTAGAAGAGGCAGTTCCAGTGGGCACGAGGAGACATGGACAGATCTGAAATGCATTTGGGACATAGAATTCGCAGCATTTGGTGATCACTTGGATGGTGGGGAGGGGAGGAGTGGAGCCAGGGAGAGATCTAGAAGTCAAAGCTGATCCCAGGGTTTGTCACCCATCCCAGGGTGGAAAGCGACCATGTTCACATGAGATAAGAAAGTCACATGAAAGAGTGCATTGAAGAAGCAAAGAGCTTGACGTTGGAAGTGCTGAGCTTGAAGTGGCTAAACATCCAAGTGGAGGTGAGCGTGTGCCATGGAACATGCGCGTCTGGCGCCTCAGGGAAGTGTGTTTTCAACTTAGCAAAGATATCTACATACATGTGAGAGCCAATAGAAAGGAGCCCATGGAAAGCCAGGAGCCAGGAGCACAGGCAGGGAAGGAAGAACTCAAAGAGAAGTCTACAGAGGCAAGAGGGCAAAGCAACTGGAGCGTCAAGACGAGATGGGCTCAGACAGGAGGAGCCACCTCTACCTTCCCCATAGCAACAGGCTCCTGAGGACAGGTAAGGACAAAAGAAGGGGCTGCACTTGGTGGCTAAAAGTGCACAAAGAACTCTGGTATGCTCTGGTTTCTCTAGGAGAGTGAGAGGGGGCAGGAAGAGCCAAAGATTTGGAAGAGTATCAAAATTTTAACATAACTTGGGCTGGGCCCATGGCCTAGTGGTTAAAAGATCTGGATTCCACAGCCAGTGCGCAGTTCAAATCCAGGCCCCAGTGGCTTGAACAAGCTGGATGTATGTGCATGCCCCAAATTCTACAGGATAGAGAAATGGAGAACGGATTGCAATGTAACCACACCCCATTGAGAGGTGCTTCCTCCCCTCTCTCTCTGTCTCTCTGGCAAGCATGCATGCCCTCTGGCAAATAAAAAAAAGAAAGAGAGAGAAATTTTTACATAACTTAAAGGAAAGATTCCTACACCCATAGGAGCTGTCCTCCCAGCGTCTGAGGAGAGCAGGAAAGAGGCTCCAGGTAAGAAAGTAAAGAAGTTACTACACAGGTTTGGAAGGAGGATCAAGCAGGGATCTCAGCCTCCAGACCTCCATGGGCCAGGTGCTCCTTAAGATCCCTCACAGACCTAATCATGCATTCTTTCTATCAACTGTCCTACAGTTTGTAGGTTCATGGGGCTCCTACCACGAACAGGGCACTCTGAGTAGTTGTAGGAGGCAGAGCAGCCCGTAGGCTGGCCCCATCCACCAACACCAGGACTCCCAGGCCCTCAGCCTCACCTTTCCCTTTAGCATTGTTAGTGAGGAACTCAAGACGTTTTTAAAATGTGCGTACATGGGCTTTGAATATATGCAGTGTCCTCAAGAAGTTTATGGAAATATGCATTATGAAAGAACTATACATAGATTTCAAAATTCCTTTGTTCCAGAATAAACTCATACTTCAATTTCCATTTTTTCCTACCACTTTATGAGGTGCCCTCATGTATTTCTCTAGACATGTTAGTTTGATGGTGACTCCATCATCTGAAGAACCTGAATGCCGGTAAGCTGTCTATATTATTTTCTAAGATTTTAGAATATATGGGGAATCCCAGGCCTGTGAGTTGAGCAGACACGGATTCCATGGTGACCTCCTTACTCGCCTTCCCTAGAGCTGAATACCCACTTCAGAAAGGCCCACATGTTCCCCCCTTCGATGGTTGAGGCCCCTCACAGGGCAGCTCCTACCTCAGTGGAAGGCCTTCACCATACCCTTCCCTGGAGACCACCCTGAAGGAGAAATTAAACAGCTGACTGGGAGGAGCCCTGAGATGTAAAATATAAAAGGTAAACCTACCAGCTCAGACAGGCTGGGGCTGCTGTTGAGCTGAGGGGGCTAAACAAGGTCATCTTATTGGTACCTTGGCTTGGAACATCACCACAGCAAGACCTATAATGGCCAGCGGTCTCATCTCATGCCATATCATTAAGCAAGTTTTATTACCTCCCTAGTCCTCAGCTCCTCATTTGTAAAGTCAGAATGAATACTTCCTACCTAGGGTTGTCACGAAGATTAAGTGAGTTAATATCTATATGAAGTGATTAGTGCCTGGCACTTAGTAAATACTCATGTGAAAGCTGTCAGAATTTAAATGGAGTCATTTGTGTCAACCTGTGTTAAACTCTCACTAAACCAAGCCAGGGAAGGCCATGGAGGAGGTGTTTTCTCACACTAGCATGCCTGATAGCAAGAACTGTTATTTATAGGACCCTACCAGCACCACAACCTTGTACAAAGACCATTGCAACCTGATACGAGGATTCCTTCTGTGAAGACATCTGCCCAGTGACTGACTGTCCAACCTTGGACTGACACCACCCTTGTTACCATCCTGGAAGCCAAGGATAATTGTCTCAGAACAACTCATATGTCTTCTCACCCTCTCCCTCACAACTCTGGTTTGTCATTTTTACCTTTAAAACCTACCTAAAGGGGACCAGCAGACGGCATAATGGTTACGTCGCTGGATCCCCATGTAGTCGACGGCGGTTCGAGTCCTGGACCCAGAGACTTAAAACTTACACCAGGCTCATGTGCATGTGAGGTGATTTCTCGTTTTCTGTCTCTCTCTCTCTCTCTCTTTCTGTCTCTCTGGCAAGCATAGGCACTCTGTAGCAAAAATCTCTAAAAAGAGAAACCCTGCCCGAGGATTATGAGAGCTTGGTGCACATATTCAGGGAAACCTAAGTATGCACGCCCCGGCCGTACTCATACTGTAGTCCTCCAACTGGCCAAATAAACTCCTTTTCTTCACATACTTTGCCTCAGTTTATCTCTTAGGTTGACACTCAGTAAGTATTATTTCCCTAAGTTGTTCTTCAAACTGTGTAGACAATTCAGGGAACCTCTAACACTTAAGTGTGAGTTTTTATGGCAGAAGAGCAGAGGTAACAGGAGTGCCTTGGACACTCAGGAAGATATCGGTGCAGTTAAGGGGAAGTTGTAGAAAGGCAGCTTTCCAAGACGAAAATGTAGAAACTTGGCATAGAGACAACACAGGAAACATGAAATCAAGGCTATCTCCAAGCCCAGGGGTC
>NW_006203430.1:4686531-4705051 GCF_000334495.1 Tupaia belangeri chinensis | reverse complement strand
AGTCTTGGCTGACCTCTTCGACCTGGCGTTCGGGGGTTTACTACCTTACTCTTTCCAGAGGAGAGACTGAAGCCCTTTCCACAATACCTTCATGACACGATGACCTTTAAAAGGCCTGTAAATGAATTCAGGGTATAATGAAATTACAAACTCTAGATCACATGGACCCTACTGCGGGGGTTGAGTACCAGACCCGGCAGCTTGAAGAAGACACTGAGCATCTCTACGAGCATGCCCAAAATCCCAAGAGGAGAAGTGGCCATGGCATGGCCATCTCTCCTGGGAGGTACTTCCTCACTTTCTCTCCTCCCTCTATCCTCATCCCCCAGATAGCACACACACCTTCTGGCAAGTTTTGTTTTGTTTTGTTTTGTTTTAAAAGAGAGGACCCTCTCAAAAGGGTTCAGAAAAGGGAAGGCCCCAGACTGATTTCCAGGAGCAATTCTCCTTTCAGCCCTCACAACCACAATCATTGCCTGTAATTGGTTTCCTAAGCCACTTGGGGTGGGGGCCAGGGTTAGAGCTGAGTTTCATTGACTTGCCCTCCCAGGGTCAGCAGCTACAACCCTGCGATTGATATTTTGAACCTCAAGAGAGAGATAAAGGCATTCCAAGTGTCCACATTCTCTGATCCCATGGCTTAGAAAACTACTTGCATTTCCACAGCATCAGACCCTGAATATTGAGCTTAGGTGCAATCAGAAGAGACCCGCAAATTAATCCATTTTATATTATTGCACATATCTGAGTTTTAACAAAAACTGGCAAATAAGACTTTCATCAGGTTGAAGCAGCAGCCAGGATTTGGGGCAGGAATAAAGAAAGCGTTGACAGAAGGCTAAAGCACTTCCGCAGACTATGAAAGTCGAGCACTCTAATGAGAGTAAGTTCATAGCCTTATCGCCTTATATCTGCTCCTGCACTTGCAAAACTGCTTTACCTGAATTTACTCCTGCCAATTAAAAGGACACAAGTTCATGAGAAAGAACTTCTTCTAAGTTGTGATGAGCCACTGGCAACCTTCAATAACTTAGGTACAGAAAGAAGCATATTAAGATCTGTGAGGGGAAGAGGGGTGAATACTATTACTTATCTTGGCCAAGTGGGTTGAGAAACTGCACCCATCAAGGTGACCCTGTCACTGGGGAAGGGGACCCTCTGACATCTCTCTGGCACTGACATCCTAAGGCTCCTGTTGGCCAGGCAGAGTGTGAAAGCAGAAGGCAGATTGGCATGGGAGGAGGGCCAAGTCCCTCCCACACATGCAATTGCCGGGGTCAACTTGTCCATTCATTACATACACTCAGATGCGTGAGGTCAGCCCTCAGTGAAACTGCACTGGGTTGGAACTGTGTGGATGGAAACAAAAGCCCTGTGTTTGCATTCCTGGGTTTCGGTTGCTCAGAAAGAAAGCCTGGGTGGAACCTAACGATTTATCTGTCTGCTCCTTCCCCCTGCGGCTCTTACACTTTAATGTCCTGAGGGTTCACAAACAGCTGGCACCCTTCTTTGTAAATGATGAATTGAAGATGAAAACAGGTTTGTTTTTTCTCCCATTTTAATAAGCTGTGCATCATGTAAAAAGTGGCAGAAAAGACATTTAACCACACAGGTGAGTTCGAATGTAATTAACTAGGTCCATGGAATGATGAGGTCAACAATCTGGACAATTCTAGGCCTAAAAAAAAGGAAAACTTCCCCTGTTGAAGTTCTGTGTATACAAAACATACAGGGCGAAGATCATAGTAGAAGCTCCTTATTGGTGGAGAGTTCCCCTACACAGGAAAAGGACAGTCACCTGAGCTGGGCACACTGCTTCTTAGAAGGCACCTCTGGCCTGTGGTATGGAGTGGTGGAGACACTCTGCAGCCTCAGAGCCCACAGGTGGGTGTGACAACAGGCCAGACCATCAGGACAACTCAAAGCCATATTGAGCCAGCTGCAGAGAGGACTCACGGGGCTCTGAATGGCCTAGGAACAAGCACATGAAATGAATCTTGCCAAAGAAATGAAGCCAAAAGTCTGCAGTGATGGCCTGAGGTTAGGAGGGAGGGAATCTATCTTAAATTCTGCTGAGTCTCCCCAGGGGTAAGGTGTCCTGGAGCACAAGAGCCGCGCTGCATCTATTGCTGCACTTGACAAGCTGGTCTGGACCACCATTCCCATGAACTCAGCTGCCTCCATGAAGTAAATACATGAAGTCCATCCACGTGCACTGAAGCTGCAGCATACCACACAGCATGATTTATTTCTCATCTACCTGGAGATAAACCCCCATCCATCTTTCCTTTCCAAGTAGAGGTTTTGTAAAGTAAAAGGAACCAGAGAAAAGCCAGTGAGTTTTGGGGTCATTATAAATATATATTATAATTTTTAACCAAGAATGTGAAATATAATATGTATATATGTATATATATAAATATAATATATATATAAATACATATATATATATTGATATGATCATGTAGTTAGAAATTGTGTTATATAAGATTTATAATACATGTAGTTATGTATATAAATACATGTAGGTTGTTATATACTATAATTTTATAATATGTACATAAACAAGGGATCTTCAAAACGTTCATGCCCTGGATGTTCACTTCATTTCTCTCAAACAGACACTGATTCTTTGAAGGTAGTGACTGTGTCATACATATTTTCTGTTGTCTCAAAGGCTGTAGGCCTGGCACTGAGCATACAGTCATAGCTCAGGAGATTCTGATGCACTGATTGTAATGATTGATGGGTTGAAATTAAGCAGCAGCACCACCAGGAAAAAAAAAATGAAAAGCAACTGGTGGTACTTGATAACACCACCAAAGAGATTGCTTATTCGGAACCAAAGAAGTTTCATAAACTTTGAACATCTGCTTCTTTAGTACTGAATAGCCTAATTAGTTTTCTCATAAAAGCATTTGGGTATACATCCTTGGCAGCTTATTAAGATATCCATTGCAGGGACCAGCAGTTAGTGTAATGGCTATGTTGTTGAACTCCCATGTAGTCGACCACGGTTTGAGCTCCGGACCCGGTGGCTTAAAACTCACGCCAGGGGGAACCAGCAGTTAGCGTAATGGCTATGTCGCTGGACTCCCACGTAGTCGACCGCGGTTCGTGTCCCGGACCCAGTGGCTTAAAAACTCACGCCGGGCGCGTGTGCGTGCGTGCCCAAGATCCCGAGAGGAGAATGGGGGAGAAGGGATTGCGGCGTGACCATCCCCCCTGGGGGGTGATTTCTCGCTTTCTGTCTCTATGTCTCTCTCTGTCTGTCTGGCGAGCGCACACGCCCTAAAGTGAAAATCTCTCAAAAAAAAAAAAAAAAAAAAACTCATGCCAGGCGCCTGTGCATGCGTGCCCAAGGTTCTGAGAGGAGAATGGAGGAGAAGGGATTGCAGTGTAGCCATCCCTCCTGGGGGGTGATTTTGAGCTTTCTGTCTCTCTGTCTCTCTCTGTCTTTCTGGCGAGCGCACTCGCTCTATAGCAAAAACCTCTACAAAAAAAAGAAAAGATATTCAGTGCAGACTTAATAACAGGTGAGTTCATTTACCATCACAATTGACCAGCAGTAGCAGTGGTCAGAGCCTCTGGGGCAGGAGGCAGGTGCTCCCCAACAGGCCCTGCCCAAAGTCTCCCTGCCTGGCCTTTGCCCCATATTTGCAGTACAGCCAGAAGAGAATGCTTCTCTCTTTTTTAAAATTTATTTATTTCTTCTGTGAGTAAGAGAGACAACACCTGTAATGGCGTCCTGTTGCCTTTATGCACCCCCAGTCTCAACCAGCCTCTGATCATAGGTATATGCATACCCTGCATACGTAGAGAGGTCTCTAGATGTGAACCTGAAGCCCTCCCACATGGGTCAACCTCACAGAGCATCGCATTTTAACCACTGTGCCACTGACCCTGAGAATGCTTTCTTATTTGTGTCTCAGTCAGTTAAAATTCTTGAGAAGAGATAAAACTCAAGCTTTATTAGCGCCTAAGTATATGCAACCCATACTAGCCTTACAAGCTGTTTTAGAGGGCAACTTCACTCCCAATTTTCTTGATTTCTCAGTTAACTAATTATTTTAAAAGATTCCTTTGTGCCCTTTTAAAATGCCAGAACCCAAGATTTTACCTATGTTATTTCCACCCTTGATGTGTGTACATATCCCTGCACATTATACTCTAAGTGATCTTACTCTATGGAACTGGGAAATGGTTTGTACAATATATTTCACTTTTATTCAGCTGCAAATACCATAGTACCAAGCTGAGGTACTAGATGCTGGTAAGACTAAACTGTACTTAATAATGGATCTTTCAAATGTTATCATTCCTGTGTGGTAGGTTGATTCCAAAGGGGTCCCAGTTCTCTAGTCCTGCATTCACACCCTTCACAACATGGCTACACAGAAATGGAGTCTATCTACACCTCTAGAATCTGAGCTGGGCGAGTGACTTACTTAACTAACAGCATGAAGCAGAACTGGAATTGGCCTGTTCGAAGCCAAGAACTTCAGCTAGCCTACTGCCCAGCATGGAATCTAATAGTGCTGCCTACTGAACCCACAGCTGGCTTGGGATGCAGATGAAAACCCAGTCATGACAAGAACCACCTGGCTGACCCATAAACTATTCAGCAATAATGTGTATTGCTTTGCAGTGATTTGTAATGTAGCAAGAAGAAAGTGACACATTCTGTTCCAATTGGTGACTGGCAGGCAAGATACGGTCATTGTTGTCCAACCTCTCTTCAAGAACAAATATTTCTCTCTTTGTTTGTTGTAGGGAGGATGCTATACACAAGGCAAAGTAAAGTAGTACAAAGTTCTTCAACAGTTCATGGAAAGGGGCTGGCAGGTGGCATGGTGGTTGAGGTGCTGGACTCTCACATGGTTAACTGTAGCTCGAGTTAACTGGCTGCCTGAAAATTACAACAAATAAGTAGATAGATAGGTAGATAGATAGATGAATTTTTTTAAGTGCATGGAAAATCCATATTATGAAAAAAACTATATATATATATATATATGTGTGTGTGTGTGTGTGTGTGTGTGTGTGTGTATGTTTCAATACTTTTACACCAAAATTTCAGTTTTCCATAAACATTTTGAAGTCCCTCATATATGTACACAGAAACTCCTGAAGAGGAAAATAGCATTGACACACCACAGTGTAGTCAACCCTGGAATCCCAGCTCTTTCAATCACCAAGTCATCTATAAAACCAAAATAATGACACTCATCTCACAAAGGTGTTGTGGAGCTCAATGAGATAATATGTACATGTGCAGATGTGCATGGGAGTTGCTTGTGGAAGATGACCGTTGATTTACTCAACAGCCAATCTCCAATCACTTCTTCCTAGCTTGTTTCTATTCTACCATCTATAAAATATTTGTTTCCCAGGCTCCTTTGCAGGCAGGAGCTGAAAGTAGTCATGTGACATAGATCTGCCCAATAAAGCATAGAAGTCTGCTGCATCAACCCTACCTCTTTTCCTACTTTCTATTTTTACCATACACTTGGTAGATGGAGCTTCAGGGCCACTTACCACCATGAGGGAAAGGCTAAGAAAATTCCAATAAATGTGGCTCTGACTTTATTGAGTTGCCAACCAATGTCAGCAATTGCTTACCTTGAGACTTCTTGTTATACATAAAAACAACAACAACAACAACTTCTGGCCTAGTCACAGTGGTGCAGGCAGTGAGGCACCACTTCAGAAGGCTGGAGGCCCTGGTCTGAAAACTCAGTCAACCTAAACATATTGCGTGTGCCAGAGATCTGGCTGGTTAAAACACTAGGGAAGGATCATGCAAGACCCTGAGAAGGGAACCTACCCCATCTCATGAAAGAAATAAATAAATTTTTTAAGCAAATAAACTTCTATTTTTTTAAAAGTTTCCATTGGGTGCATGCACTTGCAGGAGAGAGAGAGAAGAGAGAAAGTGAAAAGTCAACCTCCCCCAGGGGGCATTAGCCATGATGCAATCCCTTCTCCTCGAAGCTCCTCTTGGGATTTTGGGCATGCATGCACATGCACACGGCATATTTTCAAGCTATGGCTCTGAGACTCGAACCACATAGTTGGCCATATGGGATTCCTTCAGTCACAGTACCACTGGAAGGCCCCATGAACTCTTTTTTTGTTGTTGCTTTTTTGTTTTTTGTTTTTTGCCATAAGGAGCATGTACTCTCCAGAGTTAAACAAAGAGGGAAAGTGAGAAACCAATCCCCAGGAGGAATGGTCACACTGCAATACCTTCTCCTCTATTCTCCTCCAGGGATTTTAGGTGAGCATGTACACACACCCAGTGTAATTTTCCAACCCACTGGGTCCAGGATTTGGACCAGGGTCAACCATGTAGGAGTTCAGCGCCTTAACCACTACGCCACCTGCTGGCCTTTAAACTCCTATTTTTTAAATGACTTTTAATCCATTTTTGTCACTTGCAGCCATAAGAATTCCTAATTGACATAGTGCTCGCAAAGATTACCAGTAAACTATTCACCTATTAAACTGAAAAGAAGTTTAATTGCTGGTACTTGGTATCTCCTATCTACATTTGCTTTCGCTAATTGATTAAGTTATACAACTATTATTCCAATTCAGAAAGTACAGTTTGACTCAATAAAAATGGTTTGATGAAGGTCTAAGGAAAGCAGTCCTTAAGTCTTGTGGAAACACCCCCCATTCTGCTCAGGGTGTAGAACAGATCAGAGGGCACGCATGAGCTCAAGTTTAGAGGATACATCCTCTCAGAATTTAACTTCTGACTCTGCTGATGTCCAGTTCTATGACTGAGACGTTTAGCATGAACCAAGGAAGTAGGTCACAAACTACTCAAAGTGCTTTTGACCTTTCAAGGATAATAGCTCCAAAATGCTGGTACAGACAGCATTCTATGACAATCAGCAAATGCGGAGCTTGAACATTCACAGGTCACTCAGTCATCCATGGGAGAAGTCTTTGTCCATGGATTGCATAGTACACAATCAGGTAACTGTCTACTACTCAAAGGGCAGGGAGTGTGTATGCTGGTGGCCAACAAACCTGTTTTTCTATTAGAAAAATTCACCACACTGCCCAGATCGTCTGTTATGTCAAGACAGAGATGTGTATAGGAAATCATGGTAGTCTTCATGTCTGTCATACAGTAGTTATGAAAATCCCAGGCCACATCAGGACAAAATCCTGCATCCCCTTGGAAGGCTTACCCATGCATCAAGTGATGACACAGCCTTAGGCTTCACTCACACCTCAGTCCTAAAGGCAACTTGATTACTCTCCGAAAGCTTGCCATGCCCATGACCACATTCTGAGAGAAGTGCCACATTCCCATCTTCCTGCCCATGGTAGATGCCATGAGCTAGACCTTGGGACCCACCACCACACCATAGCTGGTTGGACTATAGATGTTGGGGATCCTCCCAAAAGTAGCAAACCTGTTAATTACCTAGAGGCTGAAATGGAACCTGGCTCAGGAGCTCTAGCTGAGAGAAATGCCTTACTGGCTAAAGACCAGCTGAAGCACCAGGTCTTCTGTTGGGGGAAGTTGGCTTAAGAGATACAGAGGAAAAGGCACTTGGTGGCTGCAGACCAGTAGGAGTGGGTAAGTCTTTCAGAGGTAAATTGTGATATCTCCCCTTTAGTGAAGTCTTGCCAATAAATGGATACTTTGCTAGGAATGAGGGTGGCAGAGTGAGCAATGACAATGGTGATGTAGTCACAGCCAGTTTTTCAAAACTGTAAGAGGTAGCTCTTGAAGGCATCCTATTTCTTTCTCAATTAAAGTTCAAATCTTTTAAATTCTTCCTCTCTCAAGTCTTTCTGGCAAGCACACATAACAGTCTTTCTGGCAATTAAAAATAAATAAATAAAATTTTGGAATAACTGACATTCTTATAATATTAAATCTTTCCACCATGAGATTTCTTTCCATTTGTTTAGAGTCTGTTATTCTTCATATAAATACTATATCTTTCTTGTTAAATTTATTACTAATCATTCTGCAATTTTTACTGCTATTGTGAATACTCTCCATTTTGATATGTAAACTTCTGCTGTTGCGTATATATAGGAGAATTACACATATGCATACACACCACATATACACATATAAATAGTGTGTGTAGCAAAAATTCAATAGTAAAGAAAAAACACAATTTAGAGGATGTAATTCATGCAATGTGGCAAAACATTGACCTAATGGATGTAATATGGGAAGTTGTGTTATTAAATGGCAACAGTAGACAACCTTGTTTGTTCCTCTGTTTTTATTTTTTTGGAGAGGTTTTTGCTACAGGGTGCGTGTGCTCACCAGAGAGACAGAGAGAAACAGAGAGACAGAAAGAGAGAAATCACCCCCCAGGGAGGATGGCCACACCACAATCCCTTCTTCTCCATTCTCCTCTCAGGATCTTGGGCACGCACACACATGGGCCCAGCGCGAGTTTAAGCGACCAAGTCTGGGACTCGAACCGCGGTCGACTACATGGGAGTCCAGCGACATAGTCATTACACTAACTGCTGGTCCCATCCTCTTTTTAATTGTAATGGTTTTCAGATTTTTTCTTTTCTTTCTTGTTTTTTGTTTTGTTGTTTTGTGTATCTACCTTATTTAGCCATCTTACCAACTTTTCCTGTTAATGCTATTAATTTTTACTAATATTTCTTGAATTTTCTGGGTATATGATTATGTTATTGGCAAGGAAAAAATCTTATTTTCTGATATTATAACAATTGCTTCAATGTCTTGCCATACTGCATTAAGTACATCCTATAAATTTTATTTTTTTCTTTTTTTTTTTTCTGTTTGCTTTAGTTTGTTATAGGTGTGTGCACTTACCAAGAAGAGATGGAAAGAGCAAGAGGCAAAGAGAGAGAGAGATAAAGTGAAAAATAACCCCCTAGAGGGTATGGCAATGCCACAGTCCCTTATCTTTCATTTTCCTCTTGGGATTTTGGCAAGTATGCGTATACATTCAGTATGTTTATAAGCCACCAATTTGGGACTTGAACCATGCACTTAGCCATGTGGGATCCAGCTGCCTCAACTTCCACACCATCTGCTGGCCCTCAATTGTGTTATTAAGTGGCAATAGTAGACAACCTTGCTTGTTCCTCCTTTTAACTGTAATGGTTTTCAGATTTTTTTTTTCTTTCCTTTCTTTTTTTTTTTTCTTGTTTGCCAAAGGGCATGCATTCTCCACAAAAAATAGAGAGAGAGAGGGAGAAGGAAAGCATCCCCTAAGGAGCATACATTTCCCTCTCCATTTCTCCATCCTGTCAGGATATTGGGCAAACACACACGCATGCCCCAGAAAGTTTTTCCACCCACTGGGTTTGGGTGCCACTGGCCATGTAGACTCATGGCTAGCCATGGGGCTAGTCAATGTTTTGAGGATTTTATTATTTAGATTTATATTTGTAATAAGATATTAGTAGGCAAAAGTATTAGTCAATAGCAAAGGTTAGAAAACTCTTAGCAAGTGGGACCAGCAGTTAGTATAATGACTATGTCGCTGGACTCCCATGTAGTCGAATGCAATTCGCATCCTGGACCCCGTGGCTTAAACTCATGCCAGGTGCATGTGCGTGCGTGCCCAAGATCCCGAGAGGAGAACAAAGGAGAAGGGATTGTGGCATTGCCATCCCCCCTGGGGGGTGATTTCTCGCTTTCTGTCTCTCTGTCTCTCTCTGTCTCTCTCTGTCTGTCTGGCGAGCGCACGTGCCCTACAGCAAAAACCTCTCAAAAGAAAAGAGAAAAGAAAAGAAAAGAAAGAAAGAAAGAAAGAAAGAAAGAAAGAAAGAAAGGAAGGAAGGAAGAAAGAAAGAAAACCATGGCCCATAGGCTAAATCTATTACCCTTTTTTTCTTTTTTTTTTTTTTTTTTGCTATAGTGTGCGTGTGCTCGCCAGAAAGAGAGAGAGACAGAGAGACAGAAAGTGAGAAATCACCCCCCAGGGGGGATGGCCATGCCGCAATCCCTGCTCCTCCATTCTCCTCTCAGGATTGTGGGCACACACGCACATGCGCCAAGCATGAGTTTAAGCCACCGGGTCCAGGACTCGAACCGCGATTGACTACGTGGGAGTCCAGTGACATAGCCATTACGCTAACTGCTGGCCCCTCTATTACCCATTTTTATAAGTAATGTTTTATTGGAACACAGGCTGCCCATTAATATACGTATCATCTATGGCTGCGTGCTGCTACAGTGGAAGTGTTGAGTAGTTGTGACAGAGACCAAATGAGTCATAAAGTCTTAGACTTTGTAGGAAAGTTTTCCAACAGCCCCTTAGTGAAGGCAGGATGTGCTATGGTATCAAACCACTCCAACAAAATCTCAGTGGCTAACACATTTATTTATCACTCCCATAAAGCAAGCTGTAGTTCTGGACTAACCTTCAGGCTTGCTGAAGAGACACGAAGCAGGCTGTTTCAATCCTCTGGCTCAGCCATCACAACGCAAGTGTCCTGAGTCACCATGGTGAAGAAACAGAGAACATGAGGTTCTTGCATCCCACTCCTCCATGCTTTGGCACAGCAGCAGCACCAACACTTTCACTCCCAGCCTCTCAGCCAAAACCATTCACATGGCTCCACCCAGAGTGCTACAGGGAGACTGGACAGCAGAGCCATCTGGGTGCCTGGAAGGAAACAGAAACCAGATATTGGGAAGCATTATTAATATCCATCAAACAGACTTTAGAACATCTCAGCAATTTTTTTTTTATTTCTATTAAAAGTTTTTATTTGGTTGTTAAAAGTTTAGCATCTATTGATATGTTCCTATGGGTTTTCTCCACAGGAAATGTAATAAATCATGCTCATAAACTTTCTGTAAGAGAATCATTCATATGTTTCTCGAATAGTCCATTTAGTCAACTTCATTATTCTTCTCTATTGGTAAATTCTATGTATTTTACAGCTATATTGATAAGTAAGATGATGTGATTGAGCTATTATTTTCCCTTTTTTGTATTACTTTTATCATATTTTATGTTAGGGTAGATATCATTTCTACTATTCATTAGAATCACTTGAGGAATTACTACAAAATACTGATGTGCAGGCCCAACTCTAGGCCAATTGAGTCAGAATCTTTCAGTATGACACCTACGCAGCAGTAATATTTAAAACTCTCTTGCTATTCTAACTGTGCCAAGTATACTAAGGTTACATTGACTCATCCTCTATATAAGAAGGTAAAATCATATGAACCTCAGATTATTTCACTATTTGTCATATGCAATGTCTAGCATTAAAATTAAAATAACCAAGCATACTAGAAAATAAAAGAAAACTGATAACAGAAAATGACACTTTGGATTCAAGATAACTGAAGTATAAAACATAAAGTTTAAAATTACCATTGTTAATATTTGCAAGAAGATCAAAGATAAAATTTTTAAATTTCTCAGAGAATTGAAAACTATTTTTTTTTTGGAGAGGTTTTTGCTATAGGGCGCATGGGCTTGTCAGAAAGAGAGAGAGAGACAGAGAGACAGAAAGTGAGAAATTACCCCCCAGGGGGGATGGCCACGCTCAATTCCTTCTCCTCCATTCTCCTCTCTGGATCTTAGGCACAAACACACATGCACCCGGCATGAGTTTAAGCCACCAGGTCCGGGACTCGAACCATGGTCAACTACATGGGAGTCCAGTGATATAGCCATTACGCCAACTGCTGGTCCCCTGAAAACTAAATTTTAAAGGAAATTCTAGAAAAGTGTGGCAATCAAAATTAATAACTTAAGTATATATGTTTAACCACTGCTGTGGTTTATTCCACAAAGGTTCATGTGTTGGTATTTGGTCCCTGATGTAACAGCATTGGGAGGTGGAAAGATCTTTTAAGAAACAAGACTTAGGACCAGCAGCTACCATAATGGCTATGTCGCTGGACTCCCATGTAGTCGACCACAGTTCAAGTCTCAGACCCAGTAACTTAAACTCACACCAGGCTCATGGGCATGCGTGCCCAAGATCCTGAAAAGAGAATGGAGGAGAAGGGACTGTGGCATGGCCATCCCTCCTAGGGGGGGGGGGGTGATTTCTCACTTTCTGTCTCTCTGTCTCTCTCTCTGTTTTTCTGGTGAGTGCACGTGCCCTATAGTAAAAACCTCTCAAAAATAAATAAATAAATAAAGTAAGACCTCTTAGGTGGTGTTTGGATCATGGGGGTACCACCCTTATGAATGAATTAATGCTGTCTTACAAGGAGGAATGAATTCTCATGCTCATCAAAAGGAGTTAGTTCATGTGAGAGTGAATTGCTTTATGAGATGGTTGCTCATAGGTCACTATCTCTTTACATGTGCCCACTGACCTTCCCTCTTCTGTCAGATATGTTATGACAGAGGGTCAGGGGCTGGACAGATGCCAGTTGCACGCTCTTAGACTTTCCAGGCATCAGAATTATATGCCAAATAAACCTCTATTCTTTATATATCATCTAGTCTGAGATGTTCTTATTTAGCAACACAAGAACAGACTAAAATAACCACAGATTAGCCATAGCTAAAGAGAAAGATGGCAAAATAGAAAACACACCAGAAGAAAATTTTCAGAAATAAAGCACCAAGAAAGTAAATACAAAAAAAGAAAAAAAAGAAGTTAAGACATAGAGTCTTACCTATAAATAACAAGTCTCATTAAGGAAGCAAACTCAAACTTGGGTAGAAGCTATATTTAAAGAAATAATAGTGAAAAATTTTCTAGCACTGTTGAAAAATATTGAGTCTCAAAGTAAAGAATTCTACCTAAATGTCCACAAACTGATGAATGGATTGGAAAAGTGTGGTATATATACTCTATGGAATACTACTCAGCCATAAAAAATAACAAGACCTTGGAATTTGATAGAAAATGGTCAGATATGGAGGATCTATTGCTGAGTGAAGTAAGCCAGGCTATGAAAGAAAGATATTGTATGTATCCACTCAATATAGACCAACTATCCGCACTCTATGGTAGAGAGCAAAAAATTGGAGGACATAAAAGCAGTGAAGGTACTTAATGCGAATAGAAGAGTGTGGAATGGGGGAAGTGAAGAGAAGAGGATAGAGAAAGATAGCAAGTGAACAATAGGGACACAGGACGTTAGTGAGAAACAGATATGGCTTATTAACTGTTGATGATGACATGTATAGTATTCTCAACTGGATTGGACTGAGAAGTATTTCATGATGGGCAAAGTATTTTTACAAGCAAAATGAGAAATAGCAATTGATTGTTTTAAAAAATAATTAGAATAATAAAAATAATGATTGGGGAAAACATAGAAAAGATATTGAATGTTGAAGCGGGGAGATTAATGTCTCTGTACTGACTGATATGCCTGGCATTCCCTTTTGAAAAAACAATGTAATATGCTGTAAAGTTATATGTAATCCAATGTAATATAAAGAAGATTAAGATGATAATAAAAAATAAAAATAAAATTTAAAAAATTTTTAAAAAGTCAAGAATTCTTTCATGCCCAACCTATATGGCATAGTCTGTAGCACACTGGACTATAGAGTTAGACTCCTCATGGCCAACCACAGGTACAGATCCCCAGTGGGATTGAAAATATGCCAGTTACATGTGAGTGCTAAAGATCTTGAGGAGTAGTAGGGCTGGGGAATGGGGATCACAACATAAAGAGACCCTGTTGAGGGTCTCTCTCTCTCTCTCTCTCTCTCTCTCTTTTGCTCTCTCTCACTGCATGTCTCTCTCTCTCTCTCTCTCCTCTCTTTCTCTCTCCCACCACTCACTCACACTATCATAATAAAAAAGATTCTTTCTAACTCAAAAAAATCAAAAACAAAAATACCCACACCTCGCTATAAAGGAGAGACATTGTATGTTCCACTTAATATACACCAACTGTCCATACTTTGTGACTGAAACTGAAAGACTACAGGATATAGAAACATAGAAAATGGTTATAGATACCAAATACAGTGTGGGAAGAGGGTGGGAGAAGGAGGAGAGTCTGAGGAAAGATATTAAGGATTAAAATACAGAGGTGAGACATTTATGAGACAAAGAAATGGGTTATCTATTGACGATAATGTGTATAGTACCCCCAACTGGACTGGTAAGAAATGTACTTATGTCGGAACAGTCACTTTACAAGCTAAGTGATTTACGGGATTGAATGTATAAAAGAAATTAAAATTTTAAAAAAAGCACCTGAATGTATCATATTAAAACTGTTGAAAGCAAAGACATCTTTAAAAAGTCGGAGGAAAATAGTAAATTCCTTTAAAGGAACACTAGGTAAGTGACAGCTGACTACTTACAGAAACAGTGGAAGCTAAAGGCAATGGAGTGATATGTTTGAAGAACTGAAAATCTAGAGACTTGTTATTTATATGTTAGACTCTATGTCTTAACTTCTTTTTATTGTATTTTACTTTCTTTGTGCTTTATTTCTGAAAATTTTTCTTCTGGTCTCTTGTATTTTGCCATTTTTCTCTTTAGCTATGTCTAATCTATGGTTATTTTAGTCTCTTCTTGTGTTGCTAAACAAGAACATCTTAGAAAAATATCCTTTAAGAGTGAAGATGAAATGACAGAATATTCAGCTAATTTTTTTTAAATGAACAAATTGTAGCAAAGTCAGATTATAAAGCATCAGGCTCTGAGGGCGATCAGGTTTTCCAATTCTCTCTGTTTGGCTTTGGAAGCAGATAGATACCTTTGGTCATTTAGGGAGGTTGGGAGGATGATAGGAGAAGAGGCCTCAAAATGAAGAGATTTGACTTCCTGCAAATATAGGCATCCAGCAACTGAAGTCTTTTGCAACTGAAGTCTTTTATAAAAAAGAGAAAGAAATATAACTACATTTATATTGATGAAATACTGAAAATTTGACCACAGCTCTCTTAAATAAGCTAGGAATAGTATTTTTTTCACACACCACATGAAATCCAGACTGTTGACACTGGTTCTGCAGCTTAAATATGTCATGGCTAACAGTTATAAACCTTTCCATCTTAAGTCATGGTGTTAAGATGACTACTCGATGTGAAACCAATCAAATACATATTTTAATCTGGGGGAAAAAGGAAAGTAACACAAAAAGAAAATAGTGGCAGCTAAAATAGGAAATTAAAACTTCCCAGAAATTTCCACTAGTCTCCCGCCTCCTTCTGATTGTTCAGCACAGTCTCACCTGACTCTCCCTCCAACTGCAAAGGTAGTCAAGAAATGCAATTGTTTTCCTGGGGTACAATGCAAGTCCAAATGAAAGCAGGGCTTTGTCAGTGAAGAAGGGAAAAATATGAATATTGGGTATGCCTGTAGTAGTGCTACTGCTCCAGGTAACTAGTTAAATACAAAATTCATTATTCTAATGTTGTGTGTGAAATGCATTGTAAGGCCTACTTGGATTTTCAAAACGCCTGTATTCTAAGTAGTGAAATTCTTCTTAAAAATTACGTGTTATTCTCTAAAAGTCTGTATGGGGATTTTGGTTTGTTTGTTTGCTTTTTACAGATGTTTCCATGCTAAATTTGTGGAGCATGGTTTGAACACCACATAGATTGCTTAATTCTTTATAGTCAATAAAAAGTGTTCTCCTACAAGTCAAAAAAACATCATTAGGGAATGGTATGTTAAGGAAAATATATAAAACTATTCCTTCAAAAAGTTAAAATCTTTTTTCTTTAACTGAAAGTGCTCTGAGGTTTCTTTCTTTTCCATTGAGGAGGGTGATGGAAATGTATTTATTCATCTTAGAGCAAACTAACGATGCTAATGAACTCCACCTATACTCCCTCCCTGCCACACAGATCCTAACCAGAAGCAGACATTCTCAGTGGAGCACCCCACTCCCAAGTTTGCTCTCCCTTCTAGAGCAGCCACCTTTCTGCAGAATGAGCCACTTTGAAGAATGGGACTGATTCCTCTCTTCCCAATAGACCATTCCAGGCAGAGGAAAAGACGTCCCTGTAATTTCCAGAGGGAGATACCATCTTTCTCCCCCTAACTGCTAGCCATAGGGCCAGAATTTCTTTCTTTTTTTTTTTTTAAAGTAGACTTTTATTTTTAAAGAATTATTTTATTTAACTTTATTTATTTATATATTTATTTTTAATTTGACCAGAGAGGGACAGAATGAGAGAGAGAGAAGAGGGGTGGGCAGTGAGAAAACAAGCCACCACGTCTGGGATTTGAACCACAGTCCGCCATGTGGGAATTCAGTGCCCTTAACCACCATGTTACCCGCTGGCCCCATGGGACCAGATTTTCTCATCTGCAGATGTAACTTCTGTCCATCTGCAGCCTGCAAGGCATTGTAGTGTGTGAGGAACTTGGGTTTTGAGGATGGGGAGGCAGGCTCCAATCCCAGCTTGGCTTCTGCTATAGGGACATGTACAGCAAGCAGGAAACTATGCATTTCATCAGCCCCCCTTTAAAGCATATAGCTTTGTGGTCACCAGATTTATAGTCTGGAAGCAAAAGAGAAGACATTTGACCCCTTTGCAAGGCAAGAGATCTGAGAGACAGGCTTAGATACTAGAACAGGTATCGTTGGGTTTCTTTAACTGTTAAAGACCCAAAGTTGGAGACCTCTATTCAATGCCACCTCCTGCTGGTCTCATGTACAGACCAGGAGTTGAGGAGTGGATGGAAGGAGGAAGGTCCTGACCACAGTCCAGAGCAGGGAGATGGCTGGGCAATAAGTAGACACAGGACGAGCAGATTCTGGGACCCTGTGGAGAGAGGGCAGATCTTGGAGGCGAAGAGTCTGCAGAGCTGGGGAGACAACTGACATGAAGTCTATTGATGTGATGCAGACCAGGCCCGCCTGCAGGTAAGGGAGGTGGTGGTGTCCTGTGTAAACTCCCTCCACAAGGCTGCCCTATGCTCCACCCTACAGAGGCACTCCACAGACACCCACTCACTTCACACACACACACACACACACACACACACACTCCTGAATAGAGCAGGTGTCCAGGAGGAAATTGAAAGGATGAGCAATTACTAAAATAAGAACAGCATTGCCTAAAGGAATTCTTTTTTTAATTATTGGAGTAAGACTAAATCTCAACAAATTAGAAGTGAATTTCCTCTCATCCTCTACCTAGCAGGTGAAAAATATCATTTTCTCCATTAAACAAAACAAACAACAAAATTACATTTTCTCAGTAATTTGAACTATGGCTTTTCTTTTTAAAAAACAGTTTTATGAGGTTTTTTGGGGTTTTTTGTTTTTATCATGAGAGCGAGTGCACATGAGAGAGGAGCAACAGGGTTTCCAGTGCCAGGATCCCTCCCCACAGCCTCAGCCAGCAGAACTGTGGGCAGGTGCGTGTGCCCAGCATGATTGTTAGATCAGTCTGGGATTTGGCTGACCAGCCAGTCTCTATCCTTGCACCACTCATCTGGGCCTGAGTTATACTTTAAGTCTGGAATCACCCACACCACAAATACAACTGCAGTATGTAACACCGGTCATTAGTTTCCTACTGCTATTGGGAATAACACCACAAATGTGGCTTGCAACAAGAATTCATCATTGTGCAAGTCCAAAGGTCAGAAGTCAAAATGAGTCTCTCTGGGTTGAAATCAGAAGAGTCAGCTGAGTGGTATCCCTTCCAGAGGCTCCAGAGGAGACGCCATTTCTGTCACCATTTCTGTCTTTTCTGGACTCTAAAGGCTGACATTCCTTGGCTTTGGACTATGTAAGCCAACATAAGTAAACTGCCAGCCACAGAATGGGCGTTCATGCCGTTTGTGAATGACTCTTGATAGAGTTCTGAGTCTGAGACCTGCTCTAGCCCGGGCCCTTGCTCTTCCACCTACCCCCACGGCTTACCATCTGGCCCAGACTGGGTGATTTCTACCAGGTGCAATTCAGTCACTCGAGAATGATGATTTTGTCAAAGCTAACTATCCTGCAGGTCCTTAGCTCACAGGCATAGTGCATACCACTTAGGACACATTCTGCTCCGGTGTGCACACACCTGAGGAACACGCCATACCACTAGAACACAGAAAGTTAAAGCCGGTTAAGTTTGAAAAGTAATAAAGTTAGGGGGCCAGACAGTGGCATAGCAGTGACAAGATGCTCTGCAAGGCTGACCCACGTGGGAAGGTTCCAGGTTCACATGCAGACTTGCCTGAACATGTCAGACATGCATGTGCCCATCATCCAAGGCTGGCTGAAGCTGGGGTAGAATATGGTGTCAAGATTCTTTCAGGGGTGCTGTCTCTCTCTTTCTCGCTTGCTGCTGAAGAAATAAATACACCTTTAACAAAAAGTAATAAAGTTTGGGGGTCACAGCATTAATGGAACACTCTGCAAAGTTGACCCACAGGGGAAGTTTCCAGGTTTGTGTCTGGAGATCTCTCTGAGTTACACCAGGCATCCAGGCATACTCCTGCCCATGATCATGGGCTGGTTGAGACTAGGCCCAGGCTGCAGTGTCAGGGCCCTGTTGGGGGGTGCTGGTTCCGTGTGTGTGTGTGTGTCTTTTTTTTTTTTTTTTTTTTTTTGTTTTTGCTCTAGGCCACCACCCACCCCCCA
>NW_006203430.1:4675021-4686500 GCF_000334495.1 Tupaia belangeri chinensis | reverse complement strand
GGGGGATGGCCATACCATAATCTCTTCTCCCCTATTCTCCTCTTGGGACCCTGGGCATGCATGCACATATGCCCAAGCTGCAGGAACAAGTACTCAAATCACAGTTGACCACATAGGAGTCCAGTGCCTTAACCACCATGCCATCTGCTGGGCTCTCTCTCTCTCCCTCTATCTCTTTTGCTCATGGAGGAAATAAATTTAAAAAAAATAAAGTTAATAAAGTTAATATGAGTATTCACTTTAGAGTTTCAAAACAGTAAACTCAGAGATAATTACATATTAACATGATCAGCAATTTTTATTTACTGTTATTGTTAAACCCTTCTGTGAGCTTCATCATTTGTGTAAAAAAACATACTAGTATGATTTTGTTGGAGATGATGGATTTTTAAAAGGAATTCACGTGCAAACAGATTAAACCAGCTTGGGTTCACCGCCCATAAAGCCTCAAGACATGGGGCCACAGTGCCATCTTGTGGCAGGATAAAAATTTACAACCAATTTTGACAATTCACCAGCCTTTTATTTACTCTTTTTAAAAAGAGGAAGCACAGTTTAGGTGCTTGTAGTTTAAAATCAGGAGACATGGAAGACTGGGGCCAGGTGCCAAAGGTTTACATCCCTCTGGGGCATCTCTGTGGAGCCAAGCCCTGCCCACTGTTCTTCCTAAGCAGATGCCAGAGGTTTTCCCAGAGACCCTTCAGAGGATAGAGGAAGAAGTTTCAAGGGTTTGCCACGGAAAGGCTGCCAGCTCTTCATGGTCTGCTTTCCCCCAAGGCCAGCCCAGAGCTCTGCTGGCTGAGCCTGGAGGTCCTCACCTGAAGGACGGGCCTTTTGTCCCTTATATTATGCTCGTTGTGCACAAGGTGGGCCAGAACAAAAGCAAGGCTGGACGGGTCCTCCAGGCCTCTGCCCCCACCACCTGTCGGGGTGAGAAGATATGAGATTCCACAGGCCAATCCCCTCCCAAGCTGCTGCTGCTCCCTGCTCTGGGGCCTGGGCCTGGGGAGCCAGAGAAAGCCCGCCCTTCCCAAGGCCCAAGGCTGACCTTATTTCCAAAAGACCTCTGCAGAATGACTAATAACTGGCACACTAATACCTTTCCAGAAAAGTCTCAGCATGGACCCTGAGACCCCGACAATCACTAAGAGGCCAATACTGATTCTTTTCTTTCTATTTACCTATTTTTATGGCAAAGTCCTTGCCATAGGGTATGTGCCCTTTCCAAAAAGAGAGTCAGACACAGTGAAGTGAGGGGGAAAGCGAGAAATCACCCTCCTCCCTGCCAGGGAGAGGTCCACACTGCAATCCCTTCTCCCCCATTCTCCTCCTGGAATTTTGGGCACACACGCATGTGTGCCTGGCATGAGTTTTAAGCGACCAGGTGACCAGGTCCAGGACTCAGATCTCTGTTGGCCACGTGGAAGTCCAGCACCTTCACCACCACACCACCTGCTGGCCCAAGCATGTTTAAACCTCCTAAAATGAGGGTTGTTTATTCTCCTGTTACATATTCATTTTGAGTGCTATACTGAAAGGCCCTACACTAAGATAAAGGGGAATAGCCAAGCCACCAGTCCCAGAGGGACTTAGTATGTGTTGGAGGACAGCAGTGGAACAGAAGCAATAGAGCCGAGAGCGTCACCAGCTAGGAAGGGATGGCAACCATGGACAGTGGGGCTGACAAGAGAACTAGGTGTTAAATAAAAAGCTGAGGACACCATTATTTTGGACTAAAGCTTCTGCTCTAGGCCCCAACAGACCAGGCCAACATGGAGTCACTCATACAAAAATGTCCCATTACCAGACTGAAACTTTAAGGAAGCTGAAAGTTCCCCAAAAGAGAATATTTTTTTCCTGGAAATGGGAGATTCCAGTTTCCCTGGGTCAGCACTAAAAGTCTTGTGACTTTCCAAGGAATGTGTACCTGAAATAGTTCAAGAAGGTAGAATTTTTGTTTTATGAACATCCTTATTGCCAAATACATTTCCGTTTACCTTCCAGACTGTCTCCACACTTCAGATTAAGCAGTGACTCCAGATGACCACGAAGTCCTCCTGCTCCCCTTCAGCATAGAATTTCAACAATCACAGGACAGCAGTTGGCGTAATGGCTATGCCACTGGACTCCCACGGAGTCTACCACAGTTTGAGTCCCAGACCAAATGGCTTAAAATCATGGCAGGCACATGTGCATGTATGGCCAAGATCCCAAGAGGAGAGTGGAGGAGAAGGGATTGCGGCGTGGACATCCCCCCTGGGGGGTGATTTCTCACTTTCTGTCTCTGTCTCTCTCTGTCTTTCTGGTGAGTGCACACACCCTATAGCAAAACCTCTCCCCCCAAAAAAATTTTTTTCAACAATCGCTGTTAGACAAGACTCCCCACTACTTCCGTCTCCTACTTATGACTTTCACCTTTAAAATCATCCTGAGAGCCAGCCAGTGGCATGGTGAATAAGGCAACTGGATTCCACATGGCCAACCGTGTGGTTTGAGTCCCAGACCCAGCCAGGCACATGTGCATGTTTGCTCAAAATCCTGAGAGGGGAATGGAGAAGGGATTGTGGCATCCTCCCTCCTGATGGGTGCTTTCTCTTCCTCTCTCCCTCCCTCCCTCTCCAGTGAGCACTCTCATCCTATAGCAAATCAAATTTAAAGGAAATAAATTAGTCACTCTGAAATCACTAACACATTGGCACCCGTTATTCAGGGAAACGGATTATGTGGTTCTTGGGAGGAATAGCCCAAGCAAAGGTGGGACAACAGTGGGCTCTGGGAGTACAGTGTGGAATCTTCCATGAACACCCCCAGGACAGCTGGTAAATAAACACTGTTGCTTTACTTAACTTGCCCATGCCTTCTTTTTTTAGATTGACTGAAGGAAAATTTGTTCTGGTGAGAAAGTGGCAGATTTTGTGTATAGAAGAGGTAGGGCAAAAAATTAAGGCCTCAGAGGGTATTTCTGCAACTAGGATAAAAAGACAAAAAGCTGTGATTATCAAGTGCTGGATCTGTATCCCCCATTTCAGAGATGTTTCCATCCCCACGGCGATAAACCCATGTCAGCAGAGCAGAGGCAGGAGGCATGGAGGAACTGCCACAGGAGCGGAAGGTCGAGAATCAGAGACTCACCAAGTGAAGGCAGTGGCAGTGACCAGAGGAGCACAGAGCAGACACAGGCCAGGAGCTGCTGCGTTAAAGGAGGGGCACGGCATGGGGAAGTAGGGGGACTAGGGAGCACGTGAGCCAGAAACAGGCAGGAGCTTTTGCAAGACCGAGGGGAATAAACGCTCAGAACCAGGCAGGAGCTTTTGCAAGACCGAGGGGAATCAACCCTCAGAGTGGGCATGAAAATGAGGAAGGAAACCAGGCTCTCCTCCAAGCTCTGCAGTGTCTTCTCCATTCCAGAAACCGAGCCTTCAGGGGACATCCGGCCTTCTCCCAGAGCACAGTAGCCAAAGGCTGGCCTTAGAAATGGAAGAGAGAGGAAGCGTGTGCATCACACACTGCAAATTGTGGAGCTCTGTGCCGAATTAGGGTATGGAGAAACACAACAGCCTGGATCAAATCCAGGCAAGGTTTTCAGATTTTTTAACTATAATACAAGCCATGGTAAGGACACATTTTTTTCCATTGTTACCTTATGTGCATGCATGGTTCTCTCTCTCTCTCACACACACTCTCTCTCCAAAAAAAAAAAAAAAATGTACTGAGCAGTTGCTATAACCCAGTCTGTTCCAGGCACTGGCGATATGGTAAATAAAGCACACCAAACAACCGCCCTATGGAATTATTTTGGCGGAGGAGCAGATGATAAGACAAGTGAACACTGTATACAGCACATCTGATGGAGACAAGGGATGTTGGGGAGACACTGTGGAGAGGGCCACAGTGTGAAGGGAGGGTGTGAGCATTTTAGCACAAGTGGTCCTGGAAGGCCTCACAGAGCAGGGGCTCCTCAGTGAAGGCCTGAGGAGTTGAGGAATGAAGCCAGTGGACCCAGAGGAAGGAGTGAGTGCTCAAGCAAAGGTGGGACAACAGTGGGCTCTGGGAGTACAGTGTGGAATCTTCCATGAACACCCCCAGGACAGCTGGTAACCAGGGTGGCTTAAAGCCTGAATAAAGGGAGGAGGAAGTAGGACTGGGGAGGACAGTGGGGCAGGAACAGGGAGACAGTTGAGTCTTGTACCATTTTATTCCACTTTTACGCAAAATGAAGTAGGAAGGCTTTGGATTTCTGCCTGACAGGGGCACTGGTTTCTTCTCAGAAATAACTGAACTCTGTAAAATATTTTTCAAAGGTTTATTCATAGCCAATATGTATGACCATAGCCCGGGAAGACACAGGCCCAAATGATTCCTAGTTTAGTGCTCCCGGGATGCTCGGGTATGGTAACTTTTTCATTTTGTTCTGAAAGCAGGAGGCACAAGCAAAGTTGTAAATCAACATATGGAACTTGCACATTGGTTCGGCCTGAAAAGGCAGGATATTAGAAGCAAGGGTATATGAGTATTAGTTTGGGCTTAAGAATTCTTAAGTTAATAACTGGTTAACCACACAAGTTTTTATCTCAAAAAAAACCTTGGAGTTAGCAGAAAAGAATGTCTGAGTTAAACCCCAAATTAGATAAGAAAGCCTTGTTATTATCACACGATGCCACACCAAGGTTGGGGTTTGAGGAGTTACCCACAACACTGAACCAAAGCAGTCTGTGTTAGCAAGGTTAATGTCAGCAGGTGTGACTCTTCTCAGACCCCTTGGAACTAATTTTAAAATGAAATGTGGTCAGAAAATCAGTCCTAGGAACAGACTGAAAGGGACCAGGGTGAGTCAGGGAGACCTGCCAAAAGACTGCTGAGAAAATGAGGAAAACTGAGTTGAGATCAGGAAGGTGGCACTGGGGGCGAGTGGGAAGAAGTGGCTGGATTCTGGGTATATTTTGGAAATACAGCTAACAGAGAGCTTGACAGCACTGGCCATGGCCTATAAAAAAGGGAAGAATCAAGGCTGGCATGAGGGTGTTGACCTGAGAAGGATGGTACAGGTGAGGCTGGAGAAAGCTAGCAAATGGAAGCAGGTAAGGGGCTGGAACATTCGCCCATGTAGCTAGATAGAAAAAAAAAAAACAATCAGGGCAGAAAATTCCCTCCCCAAGACAACGTAAGCAGGAGATTAGTGGGGGATGTCTAACTGATTAACCCACATTTTATATAGCCAATGAGATGAATCAGTGGGCTAAGCCATGTTTGAAATCGCCAATGAGAAATCAGGGGGCCCAGTCATATTGAATAGAGCCAATGACATGAGAACAATTACGTTTTAATCAGCTTGAAACTCATACTGGGCCCATGTGCATTCATGCCCAAAATCCCAAGAGGAGAATGGAGGAGAAGGGACTGCAGTGTAGCCATCCCCCCAGGGGGTGATTTCTCGCTTTCTGTCTCTCTGGCAAGTGCACACACCCTATAGCAAAAATCTCTCAAAAAAATAAACAAAATTCCAAACTGGCAGCTTGAAAAACACAGTAGGTTTGTGTGTGTCCTAAATCCTGACAGGATGAAGAAATGGAGAAGAGGTCAGAGAGTGAGTTGGGGTAGCTTCCGGTCGGTTTTTCTCTGGCAACTGAATGGAGGAGGACCAGAATCAGAGGTGAAAGGGGGGCAGAGGCAGAGACTGGAGTTATGACTGCGGGAGGTGGGTACAAGCCAAGGAACGGGGGGTGGCCTCTAGAAACTAGAAAAGGCAAGGCTCTCCAAAAAGAACACAGCCCCACTGATACTTTGACTTAGCCCAGTAAGACTGACTTTAGGACCTCTGTGTTGTGTTTACGCTAAATTTGTGGTCCTCTTTGACAGCTGCAATAGGAAACTGATAAAATTGCCCAGGAGAAAATCAGAATATTAACAATATTAAAGAATAGGGGAGGGCAGGATCAGATGACCGCCTCAAGTAATAGAGCAGTAAAATGTGACACTCTGTCAGGCTGACCCATATGGAAAAGCTCCCGGATCACATCGGGAGACCTCCATGAGTACACGAGGCACCCCTGTGCCCACAATCCAGGGCAAAAGCTGGGGGTGGGTCACAGAATCAAGACCCTATTGAGGGTTTTCTCTTTGACACTCACTCACGGAAGAAATAAATTTAAAAAAAATTAGAAAGAAAGAAAGAAAGAAAGAAAGAAAGAAAGAAAGAAAGAAAGAGACAAGGTAATGAAGTCTGGTTCCCAAAACAGAGGCAACCAGAGGTCACCCAGAAAGTCATGATGTGTTTTCCTACGCAAAAATGTGTCATGACTTTCCAGGCAACCCAACAGATGTCCTCCCTCCATCTGTCACTGCTCAGTTCTACTTCTTAGGCATAAACTTTGCTCTCTTTTTCATTATCTCCACCCTTGCTGTCCTAACCCACGAATCACACTAGAAAGACAAACCTGGTAGGGGAGTTAGCATTCTTGTAGCCTGGTGAGGAAAACGTTCAGATGCAAGTAGCATCCCCATAATTCCTCACTAATCTGTGGACTATCACCTGTACGAGGCTGTTCCTATATGTACATTCTTCACCTTTTAGAATAGTTTCCAGATTGCTGGGGTGCTCCCCTAGCACATCAGTGGAATCAAATCTGCATAACTCCAAAACTACAACAGCCAACAGTTAGAGATCTAGATCAGTCTGAAGTGAGTCTCTGAGCAGATGAGGGAAAAGTAGAATTGCTTTGGACATGATGTGGTCTTTACTGTTCTAATGCACAGAAAGGAAGTCTGGTCAAAACGAGAAAAAGGAAGTGCAGTCACTGTGGCACAGCAATAGTGCAAGTGCTCTGTGAGGCTAGAAGCCATATGGCTGACTGCAGGTCCAGATCTTCCGGCTGGCTTGGAAAACATGGCAGGCTCTTGCCCTTGCCCAGGCACTCCAAAGTCCTGAGGAGATGGAGGACTGGGGAGGGGGCACCACGGCATGATAAGACTCTGTCAAGGGTAATTCTCTCTCGTGAACATACACGCACTAATATTAAAAGAAAAGTAAAAGAAAAATGAGAAAGATGAATGTCCCCAATTGTCAGTTCTAAGCAAACATTTATAAAATAATTTAAAGAGAAACTTCCAATTTTATCATAAGGCCTCCGTCAATTTGAAGATTTGGAAATTAGCACTATTTTCACGCTAAAAAACTCCAAGTATTTTCCACAAATGTTCAAAGATTTATCCAATTTATGTTTTATCTGGTGATACCCACTTCATAGTGATCACTAAAATCAAAAACAACAGTGGGATCCTGCTCTATTTCTCAACGGCACGGAGCTGGGTCAGCAGCACATACATCTCTAAGCAGACTTGGGACAGGAATAATTCCGAGCTTATTTTCTAGAGGCTTTGCCACTGTGTAACACAAGAAATGCTCTACTAATGCCTTTAAATATATTCCATAGAAATTAGGTGTGTAGAATGGATCTTGCAAAACACAAATAAGGGATCATGAGGGCCAGCTCCATGGGCTGATGGGTAAGGCAGATCCAACATGGCGACAGTGTGGTTCATGTACCAGACCTAGCAGCTAGAGAAACATACCAGATGTATGTGTAACCATGACCAAAATCCTGAAAGGAGGGATTGCACATGACCTTTCACCATGGCGGGTGCTTTTTCTCCCTCCTCCTCTTACCTATTTCTCTGAAGAGCACATATCCCTTCTGACCAAGAAGGAAAAAAAAAAAAATCAAGAATAAGGTGGACACAGTATTTAGAATCCTACCCATATGAACCTAAAAACTGCACTTAGCACTTTAGCTTGCACTTAGCATTTCATTTCTGACTTGATTGAATTTTTCAGAAATAATGGAAAGAACTGCATTGTTGAAGGAATTGGTACCGATTATTCCTAGTACCCATATAATGTTCATTTTATGTCAGTTATTATTTTCAACAATCAACGTGTATTAAGTCATACAATCTGAATAACAACGTTAAGAATTACCAGTGCATTTTTTTAAAATCCCCTTTCTACAAATGCAGAGATAGACACAACAATGTTGAAAGTTTGGCCAAGATGATGGCAAAGCCGGCATTCAGACTTGGTCTGACTCCAGAGTCCTAACCTCGAAGTGTGCAAGTTCTTTTTATTCCCGTCACTCAGCCGTCACTTTCCTTCACAAATGAGGGGCAGATGAGCCTGTGCTCTAAGGACACGATACCACTTCTGTAGTAGTCCAGATAAGATTCCATTGCTTGAATCTAAACATGACTCAACATCAAAAAATGCTAAAATGATTAACATTCTATTGTAAGAGGTAGGGGCAGTAAATGACTAGTCTTCAAAAAATCAAGGTAATAAAAGAGCATGTTCTCTCCCTCTTTCTGCCTCTTTGGTGAGTGCACGTGCCCTATAGAAAAGTTAAAAAATAATAAAGTAATTCTTAAAAAAAAAAAAAAAAGAATTCCAATATCCCACTCTCCAGAAATAACTTACTAACAGCCTTTTTAAATACTTAGGTGCATATCAAATAAAGTCATGTGGTATGTAATGTTTTAGTCAGGAGCAGTCTACAGGCATGTGGCCCTCTGAGATTATAAAAGGTGATACCATATAGCATCAGGAGTAGGCTACACGATCTAGGTTCGTGTAAGTATCAATGTGAGAAAGCAAGCTGCCAGGTTCGCGCCTCAGACCACAGTCAGCCATGTAGCAGTCCAGAGCCTTCACCGCCATACCGCCTGCTGGTCCCTGGAATTCTTCCTGCTATATACTCGTCTACGATCTCTAAGCCTCTGTAATCCACTATGGTTACCTTCATATTCAAAAAAAAAATAGGAGCCAAAATAGTGATTTTTTTTTTGAGAGAGAGATTTTTGCTGTAGGGTGTGTGTGCTTGCCAGAGACAGAGACAGAAATAAGAAATCACCCCTCAGCAGGGATAGCCACTGCATCCTTTCTCCTCCACTCTCTGCTCAGAATTTGGGGCACACACGCACATGTGCCCAGCATGAGTAAAAATAAATTATTCTTAACACTCATAGATTGCTTTCCTTCAAGATGCCGCTACCCCTATTTTTACATTTTTCTACTTAAGACTATCCAGTATCATTAAGCTGTTATTAAATTCTTGTGATACCCTGCTCAATATCACTAAGGACAGAGTAGAAAGGTAATTTTTGAATGATTTCTTGGGGTCTTCATCACAATCTCACAAGTTACAAAATAGTGTAAAAATCAGATGACATCACTGAGGCGGTGGCTGTGCTCTGGAGAAGTTCCATAATTTATTCAAAGGTTCATGTCCAGTCAAGAGCAGCACTGAGATCCAAATTCAAGTTCATCTCTCTTCGAAAACCCAAGGTGTCTTTCCACATGCCTCTGCAAGTACTCAATAAAAGCCTGATGCATATAGTCAGATAATGCCTTCAACTACCCAACTGGTGGGACCAGCAGTTAGCGTAATGGCTATGTTGCTGGACTCCCACATAGTCGACCGTGGTTCAAGTCCCAGACCCGGCAGCTTAAACTCACACCAGGTGCGTGTGCATGCGTGCCCAAGATCCCGAGAGGAGAAGGGATAGTGGCGTGGTCATCCCTCCTGGGGGGTGATTTCTCGCTTTCTGTCTGTCTCTCTCTGTCTTTCTGGTGAGCGCATGTGCCCTATAGCAAAACCTCTCAAAAAAAAAAAAAAAAAAACCTACCCAATTGGTTAATGACATCAAAAAAAAAAAAAAAACCTACCCAATTGGTTAATGACATCAAAAATAAAATTTCAGACTAAATATCCACCTTCTGTGTACTTAATTTTTAATCCAAATGATCAGAAAACTCCCTATTTCCATGTCACCTGCATGAACACTAACTGGTAACACTTCTTGAACACGTTTTGTGCCAAGCTCTCTTCAAAGATCAACACTTTAGTCCCTTCCTCATCCAATGACTATGCATAGTTATTACCCTATTTACAAGAGGAAGCTGGAGCACAAAGAAATACTGCCCAAGGTCACATCTAGCAAAGGAACTGAGCCAGAATTACAACCTAGTTTCGCTCTAGCCTCACACTTTGATATGCTTCCTTCCCAAGGCACTCACTCATGCTTAAGATCTGAAATTACAATGCTAAGTACCACTGACAGAGCTAACAATCTAGATTCACCAGTTGACATGCCAGCTGAAAAAGGCCTGGATTGCAAAATACTTAAATGCCGAAACCATATTGCAGCCACACCCCCCAAGTTCTACCTAGTGCAATGTATTATAGAAGCCTCAAAACACCTTATTTCTTGGTGTTTAAGATTTTCCAAAACCAGAGGGACCAACAGATGGCATAACAGCTACATCCCTGGACTTCCATGTATTTGACTGTGGTTTGAGTCCCAGGTGGCTTAAACTCACACCAGGTGCGTGGGCGTGTGTGCCCAAGATCCCAAGAGGAGAATGGAAAAGGAACTGCTGCATGGCCATCCCCCCTTGGAGGTGATTTCTTGCTTTCTGTCTGTCTCTGTCTTTCCGGCAAGCCCTCCCACCCTAAAGCAATAACCTCTCCAAAAAAATTTTAAAAGATTTTTCAAAACCAGAAACACCTTTTATTCTATACTCCCAGTCCTTAGTGACTAAGACCAAAGCTAGCTTAGGTCTGAATTGAACTTCTCTCCCGCCTTTTTTTCAAAGCAGCATGGTATGACGAAGGGCCCAAGCTTGGGTCTAAGAATTAGCTCCTTGGGACAGCAGGTGGCATGGTGGTTAAAGGTGCTGGATTCCCACATGTCCAACCATAGTTGAAGTCCCACACCTGGTGGCTTGCTTTCTCGCTTTCTTTTTTTCTCTCTCTCTCTGGTCAAATTAAATAACAACAACAACAAATGGAATTAAATAACTTTAAACAAAAAAGAATTGGCTCTTCCACAGTACACTTGGACAAGTCAATTTCTCCAATTCTTCTCATATATATTTACAAACTGAAAAAAGTCATTCTGAGAGTGAAGTAGATATATAAAATACCTGACACACAATAGGTACTCTATGATATAGCTTTTATTGCACTTTAAATTTTATGCCTATTTCAATTTACCACATTTTGGGCATTCTGGGCTTAATAATTATTTGACTAGGTGTATGGACCTAATTTTTTGTCCCCTGATGGCAGGATTCCCCTAAATTCCAATATTCCAATCTGGCATAATCTTATCCTAATGTCAACCCCGCCCATACACTCATAGCAGAAGTACTTATTATTTATTAATACATGAAGAGTCCCTAAGCCAGGGGTCACAAATTCAGATGACTACAAGGATCATGCAGGTAACAAGCAAAGCAGAGTATAAAACAAGAAACCGCAAATTGTAGGTGAAACTTAATTAGCTTCAGAATATTATTATTATTATTATTATTATTATTATTATTATTATTATTATTATTATTATTATTATTATTATTATTATTATTATTATTATTATTATTATTATTATTATTATTATTATTATTATTATTATTATTATTATTATT
>NW_006203430.1:4638815-4668172 GCF_000334495.1 Tupaia belangeri chinensis | reverse complement strand
GGTCAACTACGTGGGAGTCCAGCGACATAGCCATTACGCTAACTGCTGGTTCCCGCTTCAGAATATTATTAACACATAGTAATCCAAGGCCTGTTTTCCAAATCTTGAAATTTTCAAAAGTAGAACCAGATTTGGGTAATTTCTCCATTTTCAAAACATGCTCCCCCCAACTCTACCCAACCTCTCAAGTCTGCAGCCCATGCATAAACCAAGAGCAACAATGTACAGTAACCTGAGCTCTCACATACTTATTTGTGCACCCCATTTTTCTTCCCTTAGGCTTTTATTTCTAAATTATGCATGCCTATGTGCATAAATAGTCACACATAGCAAGTGGCTTTGGGGGCAGTATTTGTCAAACCAATTGTCCTCTGGCCAGCCATGCCTGAGTCCTGTAACCACCAACCACTACAAGATTCAGAAATGTGAAGAGCTGAGATGTGCAGTGTGTTATCAACCTTTTCTGTGCCTGAAGTATTCTCAACAAACCCTATTAACATCAGACAACAGCACTGGCGGATCATCAGTAGACTTCAAGAGCAGCAGCAGGGCCTTCGGCATCATAACCTCACTTCTAGCAGTGACAACAAAAATCATCACCACAACGGGTCCAAGCTGGGATGGTTTAGAGAAAACAATGCCATTCATTCATGAAACACAGTAGACATCCAAAAGAATTATCTGGAAGTTTGGGGGCATAAAAAATTTCATGTGAGAATAGAGCTAGATTAGTAACATTGAGTAAAGGGCATAATTTATGTCCCATTTTAAAACATGCAAGATACACTATGTACTGACATACTTTATGTATATAAACAAACACGTGTGTGTGTATACATACACATAAATATAGTGAAACAGGTAAGAAATCTATACATAAATTTCAGGTTAGTGATTTAACCTAAGAAAATGTAGTCAGAAAAGGGTATGAAGGGAGCTTCACTTATCTAACAGTCTGCTCCTTAAAAGAAAAATTTAAAGCAAATATGGAAAAATAAAATGTGTTAAAGCTATGGAAATGTCATAATAAAAAAAATAATAATAAAATCAAAGCAAAGAGAAAAGGAAATACTCTCCATCTGTGGCCCCCTGAATCCCACCTTATTTCCAGACCACTGTGAAAGGGGAAACATACAAATGTAAAAACCTCATTCTTCACTGGCATCTGCAATTTGACATTTTGGAGATACCAAAAAGTGTAAGATGAAAAACTCTTCACACATTTAAATAGTTTAACACTATTTGCTAGAAACATTCGTTATTAACGTTTTCAACTTAAAATGTTGAATAATGACAGTTGTCTCCCTTCCTGTCCCCTTATAAACATTATAAACACAAATTTTTTTGAGGTGTTTTGTTTTGTTTTTGTTTTTTGCTATAGGGTGCGCACACTCGCCAGAAAGACAGAGACAGAGACAGAAAGCGAGAAATCACCCTCGGGGGGGGGGGGATGGCCACACTGTAATCCCTTCTCCTCCACTCTTCTCTCAGGATCTTGGGCACACACACACACACACCCACACACCCACACACGCACCCAGCAGGAGTCCAAGCCACTGGGTCCGGGACTTGAACCGCTGTCTACCACATGGGAGTCCAGCGACATAGCCTTTACACCAACTGCTAGTCCCAATAAACACAAATTTTTAACACAGTAAAATTTATGCTGAGAACCTTCAGGAAATATTTCAGTATATTGTGTCCCTGAAATTCCCAGTCTATCCACCACCTATCTTAGAAAGGAATATCTTAACCCAATTAAACGTAAGAATTTTTATATGTTTCCTTACTATGGAATAAACAGTATTGGAGAAAAAGAAAAAAAGAGGAATAGTTTCTTAAAACATACATATGGAAACTCCCCCAGTTAGTGAATTCCATGGGGATCCCAAAGTGCAAAGCGTTTTTCCCTTGGAGAGACAGCTCGCTTACATTAAACATGATCATTAAGCTTTTAAAATAAAACCTAAAGTTTATTCTTGTAATTTCATAAAATTTGTTTTCTGGGAAAGTATACAAGAGCATCCAAAGAATTCTTTTGCAAAATAGTCTTCTTTTGGTTCTCACGTTTAAGTTGGATTTTTCCAGTGAAATATTTCCCTAAATTTAATCCAAAATGTATATTCTTAATTGTAAATACTATATGAGGATGATACACTTTGGATTATATTAGCACATGAAGAAAATTATTTGTTCCCTAAAATTGCTCTGTAACCTCTTACATAATTCCTAACAAACCTCTATTTCTTCAAATAAGGAATATACTAAAATGAGGAACTTTTACTGCTCCAAAATAAGATTTGTTACTTGTAGTTCTGACCTTCCCATTTTTTAGAACATCAGTAACTTCTCCCTGTCCTCAAGAAAACCTGTACTTTTTTTCTCTCAAGGTTAAGTGCCCACTTACTTATTTTGTTCTTTGTAGAACTATAAACAGTATGAAGAATTTAAACCATTAAATCATAAAAAAAGTCAAACACTTATTTTATCATTAAATTAAAGGTCCATGTAGAAAAGACTGAGGTCACTCTGTTCTCCAGAACTGAAGATAGACATAAACCGTTTCGTGAATTCTATAGCCTACTTCCTACATTAGTAAATCTGCCTAGAAATGTTCATGTTGCTTTTAGTCATGGGGTAACACTATCCATGGGCAGTTTATTTCTTCTTACATCCTTGGGAAAGAAAAAATTACCTTTGAAATTATCAGCAAAAGTCTGGACTTGAAACATCAATGCTAGATTTACTGAAATAAAAACACCACAAAATTATCTTATTTTCTGTGAAGACAGTATGTGACTTAGACTAGGACACAAGCCATTTTCTCCACGTGGCAGATTACATAATAGTCAAGGAACATGGTCTGCAGGACCAGACCTTCTGGATCCTTACAAGCTGTGTAAAACATGAGCAAGTTCCACCTCTCTAAACCTATTGTCATCTGACTCTCCATACGACAGAGGTAAGAAAGTCCCTATTTCATAAAGCTACATGAGTTGACATAAAACTAATACTTGCTAGTGGCCACACAGTGACAAGCATCTTGAAAATAATCTTTTCTTTCCAAATGCTATTAGTTTTTTTTTCAATATTTATTGTAATTTATGGTTTACCTATAATCATTACACATTTTGTAGGGTACAGAATGGTCCTTAGAACACGTAAACAGTGTATAATAAACAAATCAAATACATAAATATATTCACTACCTTCAACATTTAACAGCACATGGGGTTGTGAACATTCAAAACCTGCTTCACTGGTTATTCTGGAAATATGTACTGAATCATCTTTTAACATTCTTTAGTGTGAAATACAGTTCTAAAGAAAAACAATAGATTAAAAATTAAACAACAAAGTCTGATAAATTAATGATGAATTTTCTAAAACAATCTTAACATAGCCAATGGAAGAATTTATAGTTTCCATGTAGAGGAGTGTAAAAGATGAGTTTTTATTCTGAAAAGATCTGTGGTATTATTGATCCAGTCAAAGACAGGTAAAACTTTACATAATGGTAACTCATTAGGAAGACAGAGAAAAATTTTACTGTCAGTTCTTATAAGACCACAGTAATGTACAGTGCATAAATAAGTAAGTCCTCAAAAAGGCAAAAACAAAAAAATTGGAAAGAGATGTTTAAAAGAAATGGCAAAGTCAGTGATTTGGTGAGTTACAGGCTTTACAAAGTTCTTGATTGTAGTCCTTTAAATTCATTCCAAATAGTCTTGGCTCCTTGTAACATTTTGGACATTTCCTGTTACATAGTTTTATACAAGTAATGGTTGTAACAAATGTATCATTGAAACCTGTGGAGACAACTATCAAATAATTGAATTATTTGTAATTAAACCTGCTTGTAAAATAGTTCAATCTGTGTTTTCTGCCTTGTAGTTGGGAAATTTAATCCTGACATTCAATGTTCTTTTCAATTCATATGGACTTACTCTTTTTATCCTAGTTGTTTTGTGTTCTCTTAACTTCTATTTGTTTAGTTTTCTTGGTGTAGTATTCCCATAAATATTTCCCAAAGAGCTAGTTTAGTTTGGGTGAATTTTTTTTTTGAGGTTTTTTCACTATAGGGCACGTGCGCTCACCAGAGAGAGAGCCAGAGAGACAGAAAGCGAGAAATCATCCCCCAGAGGGGATGGCCACGCCGCATTCCCTTCTCCTCCATTCTCTTCTTGGGATCTTGGGCACTCACGCACACGCGCCCGGCGTGAATTTTAAGCCACTGGGTCCAGGACACGAACCACAGTCGACTATGTGGGAGTCCAGCGACATAGCCATTACGCTAACTGCAGGTTCCCAGTTTGGGTGAATTATTTAAGCATTTATCTGGGGTGATTTTATTGCTCCTTCCCATATGAAGGATAACCTTGCTGGGTATAGTACTTTTTTTTTTTTTTTTGAGAGGTTTTTGCTATAGGGAGCGTGCGCTCGCCAGAAAGACCGAGAGAGACATAGAGACAGAAAGCGAGAAATTACCCCCCAGGGGGGATGATCACGCCGCGATCCCTTCTCCTCCATTCTCCTCTCGGGATCTTGGGCACACGTACAAGCGCCCGGCGTGAATTTTAAGCCACCAGGTCCGGGACGCAAACTGCAGTCAACTTCATGGGAGTCCAGCGACATAGCCATTACGCTAACTGCTGGTCCCCTGGGTATAGTACTCTTGGCAAAAACATTTTTTTCAGTGTTTTAAACGTCTTCCCATTCTTTCCTTGCCTGCGTTGTTTCAGTTGAGAAGTCTAATGTTAGTCCAACGTGATGAACTTTGTAATTAACTTAGCATTTCTCTTGTTATTTTTAGAATATTAGCCTTGACTTCCCACACACACACACATTTTGGCTATAGTAAGCCTTAGAGAGAACATTCTTTTATCTATTTGGTATCCTTTGTATTTCCTAGATATGGATGTCCACATCCCTCTTTAAGTTTGTGAAGTTTCCATCTAACGTATCACAAGAGATTTTCTATGCCTCTGACTGTCTCTTCACCTTCTGGAATACCTATTACATGATTATTCAGTCATTTAACAGGGCTTAGGATTTCCCATATGTTGCCCTGATTTTGCATGGCTCTTATTCTATTTTGAGTTGCTTGGACTAAATCGTTTTCCTTCAAGGTCAGACATTCTTTGTTCTATATGGTCTAATCTTCTATTGAAACTTTGAGGGAGGTTTTGATTTCCTGCAATGTATTATCTCCAGAAGTTCTGTTTGATTCTTTCTCAGTGTCTGTTTATGGAGTTCCTTCTTCAAGTCATGGAAGGATTTTCTCATCTTCTGGAATTGTTTTCTTCTGCATCTGGTTTGTTAGAATATCTTGAATTCTTTTACCTTTTTCCTGGTCTGTTTTACCCATTGTTAGTGAGTTATGTTCCCTTGAGGAGGAGATATTTCCTAGTTTTCTATTTCTTGGGGGCACTGCTTTGATTTTTTTAATCCATCTGGTAATATACTCAATTCTTCTTCCTTCTTTGGAATATGTTTCTATAGCTGTGTGCTTATGGCCTTCTCTAACCATAGGGAAGCACTAGCTCTGTCAGTTTCCCTCCTCTCCTGTGAATGGGAGTGTGGACTCCACAGTAAGAGTTTGGGGGTTCAGGTTTTCAGAGGGGAGTTTCTCTCCTTTTATTACTAGGGTGGTTTTAGGGACAGAATTCCTCCTCTTCAAGTGTTTGGTTCACGTACACCAAACCTTTCTGTTCCCAATGTGGCTGGAGATTAAGCTGGATAGATAGAATGTAAGGTAGTAGACCACATCACACACCCTGCAGGTCAAAACCAGTCCCTCTCCCAACAGCAGGCTGGGCAGAGTTCCTGATGAGCTGAAGCCCAGTGCCTTAGGCCTCCCTGTTGTTCCTATCTCAGGGACTGCAAAAAACCAGGTGCTGGTTCAGGAAGGCCAGAGCAGGGCCAAAGCAGCCCTTCCTCTCCCACAGAAGTCTGAGTGGGGGTTCCTGATGCGCTCAAGCTGAGCAGCTTGAGCCTCTTTGTTGCTCTTTCTAACCCTTCTATCTCAGGGCAAAAACCATCTTATACTTGGAAAGCCAACTTATGCTTTGAGAAATACATAATGGATAAAATAAATATCTTGTGTAGATGATCACTTCATCACCAAACTGGTAATTAAAACAGAAACCTATAAAATTCCTCAATGTTTTTATTTTTGTACTGACAGCTCACATTTACTTACAAATTACAAACCTGTACTGGTGTTCTAACAATCCTAACTTTACAAAGACAATTTTTGCATTAAGCAAACTTTGCATTACCTCAATCAGAGACTCCTAGTATTTTTTAAAAGCTAAAATTTCTGAAGAGTTTCCCTGTATTGTAGGACTTAACATCTTAATGAAACTTTTTTGTATCATCTTTGGCATTTAAAAAACTATGAAGCAGTTGTCTAGTTATAGATTAAAATGACTGATGCTTATGAGAAAATTACTATTCACAACAAATCAATTAGTATCTTTGGGTGTGTTGTTATGGCTCAGTAGCTTTTTTTTTTTTTTTTGGAGAGGTTTTTGCTATAGGGCATGTGCGCTCGCCAGACAGAGACAGACAGACAGAAAGCGAGAAATCACCCCCCAGGGGGGATGGCCACGCTGCAATCCCTTCTCCTCCATTCTCCTCTCAGGATCTTGGACACGCATGCACACGCGCTCAGCGTTGAGTTTAAGCCACTGGGTCTGGGAAGCGAACCGCAGTCGACTACGTGGGAGTCCAGTGACATAGCCATTACGCTAACTGCTGGTTCCAGTATCTGTAATATTTTTTTAAGCTCATCACATGAGTTAATGTATTGCCATGACAAATACCACTGGGAAAAAATAAATAAATAAATAAAAATAGTATTGTGTAACATTATAAATAAAATGTCCATAACCTTAAGCAAGAAAGTGACTGTAAAACTAAAGTAAAATACTTTTGCAATCGCTTATACTTTGGAAATTGTTATTTTTAAGTAGGGGGAAAAGAAACTAAGACGCATGTAATTAGCAATTATAAAGTACATTATTAAAAGGAAACAAGTAAAATATTCTTTGAAATTGATGCAGAACAGAATGTAGCATTATTTTTTAAATTATTTTCCGAATTGCCTAAAATATACATACTACTGCTATAACCACAAATGTACAAAAAGTTAAAATTTTCTTTTTCCTTAAGGATATCCAAATTTGCCTGTACCAATCTCCCCCCTACCCCCACTGCACATTCCCAAGATACCACTGTCCCTGCACCAAACTGTCAGAGGCATAGCTTCTACCAACAGTGGTCTGTCAAGTGGGGAACCAAAAAGCCAGCCATCCTCAGGCTCCTACTAAACTACATGTAACCTGTACATCACTAAGCATGCGACTATCTGCCATCAGAACAAACAACTGGCTACCACTGCTTAACAGAACATAAATATATAAACCATTGTATCTATCAAAATAATTTTTTTTTAATTGTGGGAAGGAAAATGACACTTCACCAAATTTTTAAACAGTGTATTTATTCATGCAGTAATTTCCCTTGAAAGCTAGAAAATAAGGACCATTTATTTACCTTCTGATATGTTGTTTGCCCACATGATAAGCACTGATTGTTCCCTAACTCTCTGAATGGTCAACTTTCAAAAAACCTATGCACACTTAATCAATAGGAATGTGCAAGAGATTGAGGAAAACTATTAACTTGAATATTTCTAAAGTGGCAGATCATAATTTGGATATATATTCCCTATGTAAGGAACAGGATTTTTCTTTTTACCTTATTTTCAAAGTGGTATAGTTTGAAAGATTACAATCCAAAAGTAATTCTCTTACCAGACAATATCAATTTTAGAACTCCTGAGCTAAGATACCTTTTTCTTTTAGAGAGATCTTTGCTATAAGGCGCATGCACTTTCTGGTGAGACAGAGACAGCGAGAAATCATTCCTGGGGAAGGGGAGGCCGCGTCATAATCCCTTCTTCTCCATTCTCCTCTCGGGATATTGGGTATGCACACATACACGCCCACCGTGAGTTTTAAATTACTGGGTCCAAGCCTTGAACTGCAGTCAACTAAGTGGGAATCCAGCAACATAACCATTTTGTCATCTGCTGGTCCTGAGCTAAGATACTTTTAAGGGGAAATTTTAAATATATTTTCTTAATCAAAATTTCTGAATTTGCTACATACTTTTCTCTAAGGGTCATTTTTTTTTTAAACATAATTTAACACACACTCAGAATACAATTATTACATTTGTTTCTCACAAATACAAGAATGGCCAAAGTTAAAGTAACTTATAGAAAAAAATGAAGGAAGGTAGTGCATCTAGCATCACAAATGAACTTAAGGCCTTAGTGATCTGATTGTAATTTTAGTATTCGCAATAGTGAATTCTCCTCATGCTTACATACACAAGTAAGCGGGTGTAGACAAAGCAAAAATTTCTGAACATAAAAGGAATGAAGACAAACAATTTAATCAATATAGTTTCAATGAATTAATACAAGTTGGACTCTCTGAAGGTATAACTGTTGGTAGTAAAATAATCTGATCACATTTCATACAGTAATTAAAAATAATAGAAATGAAATCTTCTATACAATCACAGCATCTCCTGTGATACGTAATGACATATGAGGCCAACATATATTTTATTATGAAGATGCTACCCAGACTACATTCTATCTCAAAACCAACCATTGCATAATGCATAGTTTGTAAAATATTTATCTAGAAATACATTGCATTTTGTAATGTTTATTACCATTATCAGGGTCATTTCTAGCATACACCAAAACCAACTGTATACATGAGACCATAACAGTCACATGATAGGAAATTTCACATTACTTATCAAATAGCAACTTATGTTTATTATTTCAGTCATCTGCCAGAATGAAGACAATTATTTTTTTCCCAAAAAAGCTACCAGAAAAGACACTGAATTACAGCCAAAAGTTCTGGCTCTGCCTCTACCCACCTGTGAGACACGGGGAAAATTCTCTTAACCCTTGTAAGGCCTCATTCCTCAACTATAGACAAAGGGGTTGAACAAAATGAATTCCAAAAAGCAATCCCATAAAACGGGACTTTGCTAAATTTTTGAGAACTTAATTAAAAAATAATAATAAAAGCTATGAAATACCAAGCTTGATACTTATCACCAATAATGCTAGATTATACAGGAAGCTTTAAACCAAAACATTACCGATCTTTATGGGATGAAAACAAAGAGTTTTTAAAGCATGCTTTTCCAGTTATCAGAAAGGGAAGGAAGTTTTACAGTAACAGTAATGCAGAGCAATGGAAACATTTTCTGCAGCAGCATGCTGGTAATGGATAAGCATTACTAATGCTTGTTTAGTAAGTTCTGCACACAAGCAAGATATTTTATAAAATATATCACGAAGCACATACGCAGTACAGGTGATCTGACAAATTCAAAACACATTTGAAATAAAAAAGCAATCAAAATACTTTGGAATATTTCATGTTTTTAAAAAATGTTCATGCAGACCTGGGCCTAACATACTTCACTGCACCACATCCGGTCTCAAATCCAATTTCTCTTCAGGTAGAATGCATCTTTTGTAAGCCAACACCTATTTCCAAGAATCAAAATTCATTTTTATCAGTCTATACTCAGTTGAAGAACTAAACCTGTTTTCTCTTGTTCCAAAATGTTCTATCCTAGTACAAATAAGTGAAGACATAAGAGTAAGTGCAGGAAAGTATCAGAACACTATAGTGCATATACTGAAAATGCACTTCACATGGTTAACAGATTTGCAAAGGGAAAGGTCATTTTTCACAGAGAAAACTGCCAAGGCTTGTTCAGTAATATCAAATTTTCATAATAAAAATTTATTCTGAGTGTCAAATTGGGCATGGAAAAATACCTACTTTTAACTATTATGAAGTATGTTATAAAGTAATAATTATTATGCTGATTAAAAAATACTTTAAACCTATGGAGAATACATCTTAGTAAGATAGTTAAAAGAACCTGGTAAGAATGGAGCAAGATAAATGTAACACTGCCACATGGCACACACATAAACTCACTAAAATGACAGTATTCTTATTCTCATGGCATTTGCTTATTTCATGTTATCTTGAAAACAAACTGATTTTCCAAAATACCAAAAGAAGCTTTAAATTTTATCAATCCCACTCCCTAGAGAGGATTTTTAATTACAAATACTGTAATAAACCAAGACAGTTTTAATGTAAGAGAAAATTAAGCATTATTAACTTCAAATTACCATACAGTGGACTCCCTGATACCCACCTCTAATGACACGACAGACACAAACAAGCTATCGAGCAAGAATCTGTTAACAGTTTTATTTTTTTTTTTTTGTTAAATACCATGGGACAGGATTGTAAGGATGAAAAACTCAGTCAACAACTGCCTCACAAGGGATAAGAAAAATTCTGCCATGATATTAGCAAAGGTAAAGGAGAAAATTTACACTGTAAGAGGCACCATTTCCCCACAGAATACCTCTTGGCTTTTCCTGAATGAGTGGGATTAGCAATCTAAATAAATCATATTTCAAGAGGTAACAGCAACAGATAAAATTTAAAGGGATTATTAAAATAACATTTACAAGACTCTGAACAATTCTGGAACTCTTATTAAAACCACAAAGAAAGAACAATTCTTTATTTATGAATTTCATAAAGGACTGAATGTGCAACTGACATCTGCTAGTGATGATCTGGTAATATACAATTTGTCCAGTAGCCGAACAGTTTGTTTTTATTGTTTCTAACCGTAAGAGATCATTAAAGGCAAAGCCTATATGACGCTGTACACACAAAAAAATGGTCACCGTGGGCCATACTACCAATGAAATGGTAGGTAAACAAATCTTTTTCTGGTCAAGAGAAAAAAAAATAGCACTCTGCATGCTTCACTCTACAAGATGAATTTCCCTAGAAAGAATCCAATGAAAATGGCTGCAATTACAACAAGAAGTGAAGGGAGAGGACTGGTGACATTATCTCTGAAGGACGCAGTGGAGGTTGATCCAGGTTTATCCGAATGTGCTACCTTTCTGAGCCTTAAGCCTTCATCCTAGGAGGGGAAGAAGAAAAAAAAAGACACATACAAAAAGAAGTTTTAAAAATAAATATGCATATAATCGGCCTACTGACTAAGTACCTACAGTGACAGAAAACAGATCAGTGGTTTACCTACCTATGGCTAGGGATAAGAACAGGGATTAACTGCTAACCACAGAAACTTTCTGTGATGAAGGAAATATTCTAAAACTATACTACAGTGATGCTGCATAACTCTACATATTTACTAAGAAAAATCATTGAATTGTACACTTACAAAGGGTGATTTGATGTGGTAAATTTTACCTCATTAACACTGATTTTAAAAGCGGGAGCTGCGAAATATATTCCTAAAAACCTTATATTTTTATAGGAAAAAAAAAAAAGCACTAAAATTAGTTCAATTAAAGAGTTCTGTGGGGCCAGCAGGTGGCATGCTGGTTAGGGCACTGAAATTCCCACATGGCCAACTACAGTTCAAGTCCCAGACCTGGCAGATTATTTCCTCACTCTCCCTTTCTCTCTCTTCCTCTGGCAAACTCATATGAAAATAATAATAACGATAATAAATAAATCAAGTGAATAATTCTTAAAAAAAAAAAAAAAAAAAGTTTTGTGCATACACTTATTTCCAAGGTGGCTCACAATTATTTTGAATTGGTAACATATGTCCTAGTCCAATCAGCAAAAGACTACCAGGTACAAACTTGTAGTCTTGATAGGTTTACTAATTCATTATAATTAGAGGACCCAAACAGCAGACTCGAACAGGGGTATTCTGTTCAAAGAAGAGAGGAAATTATAGGACCGGGGGAACAAGAAAAGCTTAGGGTGAAATTTAAGTAATGCAGGGTTCTAACAACAGGAAAAGCTGTTTATAAAAGGCTCAGCATCAGGTCTGGTCCTCATATTAAGGCCAATGTGGAAAGCCGTATACAGGACTCCCCCTATTTGAAACTCTGCACCTGGACTAGAAATTGAGGTTGCTTCTCTGTGTCAATTACTTAGCTCCTTCAGGCAAGAGGAGGCTGCTTCATTCTTACTGATACCATTTCAAACAGTTTTAAGACTGATGTAGAAAGCTGTATACAGCCTATGGTTTTAAGGGGTCAGGATTCCCATAGGAAAGCAATAGGCAGACAGTTGTCCTAACAGTATGTGTGCAGTGTGGCCTTGGAAAAAATACTTGCACTTGTCAACTACGCACAGGATTTTACCTTATGTCTGTTACGCAACCTATTCCCTGTCTTCTCCCTGTCATTCCTATCATTCCTACTTTTCCCCTCCCTAGCACGAAACAAAACAGGGCTTTTGAATAAATACCTATTGAGTACCCTAAAGAGTACAACTTTCATCCAAGTACAGAACTATGGAAGTCATGGAAGATAAAGTAATGAACAGCATCCTAAAAAATTCATGGTATAGTATGAAATAGATCCTTTCCCTTATCTAGACAGGTGCTGAAGGCAGGAGGCCCTCTAGAGAGTACCATGGAATAGTAAGAGACAGTCACAAAAATTCAGGTTAGAAAAAGATTTCAGGAAGCAGCTCATACATCAACTGCCAACACAGTGGCTTTTGATTCAGAGTGCAATTCCTTACACTTAACAGAGGGATAATTAAATGAAGATTAACTACCATAATTTAGCTTACTTACTTAAACGCATTTTTGTATTACCTACTTTGATGTAAAATACTTCAAACAAAGTAAAGGTATTCAAGTACTGAAATTAGTACTACTACCCACTAGAGGAAAAAAGACCTCTAAAAGGAGCAGTAAGATATTCAGTACAGTGGGAACACAAAGGAAGTGAGTCCAAAACAACCTTTCTTTTTGAGGGGATGGGAATCCCATAAAAGGCTATAATGGGCCAGCCAGCGGCATGATGGTTAAGGTGGCTGGATCCCACAAGGCTGACTTGGTGATTTGAGTCCCAGACCTGGCGGCTTAAAAAACAATCCAGGTACATGTGAATGAGTGCCCAAAATCACAAAAGAAGGGAGGAAAAGGGATTGTAGCATGCCCACCCCCCTCAAGAGGTGTTTTCTCATTCCCTTCTCCAACCCCGCCAGCCACAAGCACATGCACCCTATAGCACACTTTAAAAAAAGGCTATACTGAAAAATGACAAGAATTCAGTATCAAAAAGTAACTATGTATGTATATACATGCTGCATGGGTAGAAACAGGATTTCAGGGCCTTCCGGTCAAAGGGAATAGTTTATACTAGTACAAAAGGAAGGTAATAAAACAGAGGCCTTTTCAAGATACTCTTAATCCAATGCTGTCCAACACAAATATTATGTAAGCCACATATATATTGGGTTGCCAGAAAAGTCATGACACATTTGTACACAGCAAAACACATCATGACTTTTCCAATGACCAAATTATTTTAAATTTTCTAATTGCATGTTTATAAAGCAGCAGCAGTAGCAAACACTACTAGTGCTACTCAGCAGACTGAGGCCACAGGGGAGGCCCAGATTTGATTCCTGATTCACCATATAAACCAGGCACAGTGGCACACGCTTGCAGTCCCAGCTACTCAGAAGGCTGAGGCAAAATTATGGGCCAGAGTCAATGGATGACCAGGGTTAAAATCTCAGCCCCAGTGGCTTGAAAAACACACTGGGCACATGTGTATACATGCCCCAAATCCCAACAGGATAGAAAAACAAAGGAGATTATAACATGACCATGCCCATCAGGGGATGCTTGCTCCTTCTCTCTTGCCTCTCTCTGGCAAGCACACATGCCCTCTAGCAATTAAAAAAGAAATTTAAAAATTTAGTAAAATTATTTTTAAGAAAATTTCAAACTAATTTTTTAAAAAATACTATTTAAACATGCAACAAAAATAAAAAGAAAATTTTACTTCTCTGGTACTAAGTTTTCAACGTCAGTGTGACTTTGGAGAAGTTCATCTAAATTTGAACTAAAAAAAAACATTTCACGTGTTCAACAGCTCCATATGACCAGTTGCTATAGTATGGGACAGCACAGTTACAGTTTGGTATGACTGGAGTACAGAAAGTGAAAAATGATAGAAGTAAAAGATGAAGCTAGCAATACCACAGGCCAGATCACGAATAACTCAGAAGTCCACTAAGGTAAGGAACTCGTAAGGCAATGAGAAGTCATACTGAAGACTGTAAAAATGGGGTAGGATGGAGAACAAAAGTCAGGACAGACATGATCATATTGTAGAAAAGAAAGACGTGACCAAGGATAAATTTAGCAACTAATTTAATAAGTGGCCAAATAATACTCATATATCCTGAACTTTCATTTCAACTAACTTATTTTCAATCAGCAGAACTTACTCTCAGGTGTCGATTTTCTTCTGATAGCTTCATCATTTCTCCCTGAAGTCTTTTACACTCTTCCATTAGCTTCCTTGTTTCGGTATCATTGAGTGAAACACTATGTGGTTTTGGCATGGGTCCATCTTGTTTAGATGCATTCAGTGGAACAGTTTTGCTAGGTTCCATGTCATTCTGTATTACAAAGATATTGGGAATTTTTAAACTAAAAAAATCTCCTTACAAGTTGTAAACAGATTTTTTAAAAAAGTAAATTCCACATCTTTCTTTTCCAAAAAAAAGTCTTTACATGAATAGTTCTGACAATTTTTAATTTCATTAAGATCATTTTTTAAAATATCAAATGTTATGTTCATCTGTGAATGGTTTTAAAAAAAGGATAAAGTCAGTAAATGTCACAGATCAGTCAAAATAAACAGACCACTCCCTCTACTCCCACATCCCTTGGCACTTACCTCTACCATAGCACTTATCATACATCATAATTACGTATTTTTGAAGTTTTTTTCCTACAATACTTCAAAGGCTGGGAGAGCAAGAGCCATTTCTCTTTGTACTTAACCCCTAAACCCAGCACTATGGCCAACAGTAGTTATTCAATGAAAGTATGCTGAATGACCGATACCATCCAAAATCCAAACACAAAGATCATTTTCAGTGCTCTGATTCTGCAATTCAAATGAGGTACTGGGGGGTCAGGGGGATATTATTAGAATCACTCCAAAGAAATCTGGAACTACCTAAGAAAAAATTGAAAAGAAAACCTAACTTCTATTAATGTAAAAAAATAAATAAATAACTGAAAGACATAAATACTGAAAAGGAGATAAAAACATCATTACAGAAAAAAGGGAAGAGAGTTAAGACATCTATTTTAAATTCAAATATAAGTGATCCTTTCAAACCATCACTGCACTGTTTCCTTTATTTCATGTAATTTAACACCAGAATCATTGCAGTATTCACTTTCAAAAACTATGGGCTCCAAATCTTAACCTTCACCAGCAATTAACCACTTAGAGCCAGTACAGCCTGGAAATTAAATTTACTGCAGCACCTAAAGATGCCTTGGGTCTGCAGTTTAAGATGATTCAACATTCTTAATCCTAACATCTTTTTTTTTTTTTTTTATTTGACCAGAGAGAGAGAGAGAGAGACAAAGAAAGTGAGAAAGCAAACTGCCAGGTCCGGGTCTTGAACCACAGTTGGCCGTGTGGGAGTCCAGCACCTTTAACCACCATAACACCTGCTGGCCCCCATCCTAACATCTTTTACACCACTGCACACATTATTAGTGTAACAAGTCTTTTTTAATTAATTTTTTACTTGCTAAAACAAAATTTCAGGTAAAAACATAAACCCAAACTACTAACAAAGGCATTTTCATGATCAACTTTATGGCATTACACAGTACTCACTTTTAAGACTTATCAGAGGTGGACACGTACCACAATCCCTGCTGCCAAACTTAAGTGTAAAGAAATTTTGGGGACCAGCAGTTAGCATAATGGCTATGTCACTGGACTCCCATGTAGTCGACCGCGGTTTGAGTCCCGGACCTGTTGGCTTAAACTCACACCGGGCGCATATGTGTGTGTGCCCAAGGAAAATGGAGAAGGGATTGCGGGGTGGCCATCCCACCTGGGGGATGATTTCTCTCTTTCTGTCTCTCTGTCTCTCTCTGTCTTTCTGGCGAGTACGTGCGCTCTATAGCAAAAACCTCTCCCCCAAAAAAGGGAAAAAAAAGTGTAAAGAAACTTTTAAGGGACAAAATAAGTGTTTCTTATGAAAGAGATATGATTTTATCAGTCTGCCTAAATTCATGTAAAACTTAAATCATGTTAAAATAAGGTTCTAATATACAACACCATATTTAACCCGTCAGCAGATTTTCCCATTTTTCTTCAGGCTTCACAGTTAAGAGATTATTTAATAAGGCTGCTGTAATTTCTTCTCTGAGCTTTCCTTTAGCCACCTTTTTTTTCCTTTACCTTAGCTTCCACCACACCCAACCAATCCCACCCACCTCTACACTTACAATTTTGTTTTAAGTATATTTGCTCATTGCCAGTAGTCTTTCTTACTCTCTTTACTAGTATTTAGAATTCATTTTAGAGTTATTTTTTCAAATTGCATCCTAGCACACATCCAATCTGTGAAAATAAGTAAGGATTGGCAAGCAAACTTCCTCTATAAAAGTAGATAGATGGTTAATAATATTAAAACTGAAACAATATTTAGTTGTTAAAAAAAAATTGAGAAGAAATTAGGCCAGCCTGTGGCACTGTGGGTAAGCCAGATGGATACTATACAGTCCACTATGTAGTTCAAGTCCTGGCCCCAGCAGCTTGAGAAACGTATACATGACATGGGTGCCCAAAGGTCCAAAAGGAGGAGTTGGAGGAGAAGGGACTGTGACATGACTACCCCTCATGGGGGTGCTTTCTCTCTGTGTCTGTCTTAGGCAAGTGCACATGACCTCTGGCAAAAAATTAAAAAAGAGAACTGAAATTAAATTAAAAAATTAAAGTATATACAAAGCTAATGATGAAGAGAAAAACAAATGAGGACTCATCAAGCACTTCACAAATGGGTATATTAAATATTTTGCCAGAGGACACATGGGCTCACCAGAATGAGTCAGTGGGAAAGAGAGAGAGAGACACAGAGAGAAAGACCACCCAATGAATGCATCACAATCCCTTTTCCTCCATTTCTCCATCCTTTCTGGATTTTGGGCTCACAAACACATGAAACCAGGGTTGCATTTCAAGCAACAAGGACTAGATTCAAATTGTGTGGTCAGCCATGTGGCATTCAGCTCCCTTAACCACCAGGCCACAGGACTAGCCCTACAACTAGGTTTTTATTTTTAAATAAATTCCTAAAACTCCAGAAATTGTGCACCAGAAAATGGCATAACTGTTACATTGCTGGACTCCCATGTAGTTGATCACAGTTCAAGTCCCAGACCCAGTGGCTTAAAATTTGCTACAGGCACTTGTGCCAATCTGCCCAAAATCCTGAAGGGGGAAATGGAAGAAAAGAGATTGTGGGATGACCATACCCTCTGGGGGCAGGGGGTGATTTCTTGCTTCTGTCTCTCTGTCTCTGTCTCTCTGGTGAGCACGCACACCCTATAGCAAAAATCTCTCTAAAAATATTTCTAGAAATTTGCAAATTATGAGGGGAAAAGAAATAATTGTCCATATTCTGGGACCAGCAGTTAGCATAATGGCTATGTCGCTGGACTCCCATATAGTTGACTGTGGTTCGAGTCCTGGACCTGGTGGCTTAAACTCACACCGGGCGCATGTATGTGCATGCCCAAGATCCCAAGAGGAGAATGAAGAAGGGATTGTGGTGTGGCCATCCTCCCAGGGGGTGATTTCTCTCTTTCTGTCTGTCTCTGTCTTTCTGGTGAGTGCACACACACCCTATAGCAAAAACCTCTCAAAAAAAAAAAAAACTGCCCATATTCTTATCATCCCAACATAAGTATTTTTTAATTATCTTCTAATATTTTTCATGTATATGCATTTTATAAAATTATCATATAAAAACTTTTATTTTCATTCATTTATATTCACACATTTCAGTTAATATTTTAATGACTTCAAAATTAAATATTAATTAAATTTAAATATTAAACTTAATATTAAACATTAATTATTGAATTTAATTATTAAATACTGTTCTGTACCTTACCAAAATTACTTAAACATTTTACTTCTGTTAGATAACTGATGGACACATGCCCATTGTGGGGGATTTAAGTAAGGCATCAATGAATATTTTCTTATGGTGGCAGATTTTTCTCTTTTATTAAAATTGTTCTTGATGATGTTATACTGTTTTTTTAACAAAAAGGAGAAGAAATGCCACAACTGATTTGTGGAGCATAAGGACTAAAATGTCAAAGATTTAAGAAGCTTTGAACACACTTCAAAATCGAACTAATTAACTCATGAAAAACATTACAGAGTATGGTTATATTACATATTATTTAGGCTCCCTACAAAACAGTCAACATACGCAGATGCAAAGAAATCTAATTTATTTATGTATATGTAAAGTATAACCATATATAAACTAACTTAGTTGGGGATTAAAAGAGGAGGACTAAGTCGCTAGTGTAGTGACAATCTGAAAACTTGATGGGAGACACTAAGGCGTGATTTTAAGTACATGCTTCCACTCAAGAGCTCCATTACTGAGGTTTTCACTCCAGGAAAAGAACTTGTTCCATGAGGTTTGCTTCAGACTGATCCAGAAAAAGGAGACTGATTGTTCTGAGACCCATAAGACAAGCAAACTAGAGGGATTCGACATGTTGAGAACCTCAGTAAACTGACAAATAGTAACATTACATTAATTTGTATTTTACACTACAACTTAGGTAAGCTGAAAGGTCAATGCTGATCAAATAAGATAACATAACTTGTACATTTTCCATTATTTTATATTATTTGAACTATATGCAGCAATTCTTCTCCATCTATGAGTTATGAGTCTGTATGCCTTTTCTTTTTGTTTTAATTATTTTATTTAACTTTATTTATTATTATCATCATTATTTTCCAGTTTGATCAAGGAGAGACACAGAGAGAGAGAGAGAGAGGAAGTGAGATAGCAAGCAACCAGGTCTGAGACTTGAACCGTGGTCGGCCATGTGGGAGTCCAGCGCCTTTAACCACCATGCCACTTGCCGGCCCCTCTGTATGCCTTTTCAACCACCACTGGAATTTCAATTCCAATAATCCAAGTAATTCTATTGTGCGTAATCAGAAAGGGAAAGCTAGAGTTTTAAAACAGAAGCAGAAAGGAAAAACACGAGAGGTCTTCAAAAGGTCTTAGAAAATACATACAATGAAAAAAGTATGTATAAATTTCAAAGATATTTGCACCAAAATAAATTCATACTTTTAATTCCATTTTTCCATAAACCGTTTAAAAGCTCGATATTTATTTCTTCCATGAGCAAGAGAGGAATAAAGAGACAGCATCCCTTACAAAGTCTTGACACCAAGATCCACCTCTAGCTTTCAGACAGCCCCAGATAATAGGCAAGCATGTGCCCTACATACTCAAGAGTAAGTCCCTGGACTTAAACCAAGAACCTTCCCATGTGGGACTACCCCAAAGAGCAACACATTTTACCCCTTCTTCATTACCCCGAAGAGCAACACATTTTGCCCCTATATCACTGTCTGGCCTCTCCACAAACTTTCTGAAGTCCCCTCATACAAGGCAGAGTAGGTGTTTGTAATGAGGCCTTGAGAAGAACATAGGAGTCAAAGGACAGAATAGCAGGATTACTTTCTTATAACTATTATGATAAGGTATATATATGTACCTAAATGAAAGAAAAGGCTAAAGCCAGGAGTGAGCATGAAATGTGAAAAGCAGAATTAAAGTCTTAACCAGTGGAATAAATATTTGAATAACAAGGTTACTTGAAGATTTTTTTTTCTATTTTAAAGAATTGAAGTACTGTTTCTCTAGGACCAAAAGCAAGTAACTCCAAATCACAAAATTGAAAAGTAGTAGACATTTAGATAAAGGATCATGTTTTCTTTAAAGTTATAGTATACATAACCTCTGCAAAGTCAAAATGAAAATATAAAGAACCTGTTAAAATTAGGATACAGGGAGGGAGGGATCTTGCGGTTCTCAATAAGGAAGAAATGGTAAAGAAAGTCATACATTACCCGTTACACTACCAAAAGTCACTGTTATCATTAATTTACTTGTGTGAATGCTAAATGTATATACACATACAGACTCATGAAAACTTTATTAAGTTAAATCATGACCTAAGGACTTCAGAGATTTAACCACAATTTCTCCTACACTGGGGCATTATGAATCAATGACGAGTTATGAGGAGGTTCCTATATTTGTGCCTAATAGCAAAATATATAAAGTAGCACTTTCATTTATCTTTTTTATTAAACACAAATACTTGCCTGAGGAGCGGTGTCTGCCAACACCTCTGATAGCGCTCCACCTTCTATCCTACTCAAACAAGCTGCAGACTTGATTTTCTGGAGTATATGCTCCTCAAATCTCAGTTACAGGTAAAATTCTACCAGTTTTATAACAATGCTGACACTTATATTTGTCCTGTTTACTACTAAGATTTTATTAAGTCCTTTAAAAAACAAAAAACAGTTGGTATGCTTGATTTACAAGAGATTTGTGGATCTACTTTAATTTTCAACATAGTTGAAAAATTCAATTCTATCTACTGATATACTCATAATACCACTATGTGCTAGGTATCTACATTAACTTAATTAGTAGCACTAGTAGACTCCTACATCTATTAGCTCCCTACAACAAACCTTCTGCTGCTCCTGTTTGAACACATTGAGTCCCCTGGGGTCATTCTTCATGTGATAACTGGCAGGTGCAGCAACTGTGCTGTTGATGCTGCTCATTGCTGTGACAGTCGGAGCAGTCCCTGGTGGAGTTATACCCTGAGATGGCATGGGAAACACATTCTCAGATTCACATCAAACTCTCAAAATTCTTCTGCATGACAATGGGAATGACTGACAGAGAAAGCATTCAGCTTTGAAACATTCACATTTTACTCGATAAAAATGTGTTATGCCTATAAAACAATACCAATAAGTAATAGCTTTGATAAAGCAGAAAGTACAAAAGTTTCTGAACTCATTTTTTCTATTATTTCCCAAACAAAATTAGCTATACTCTACTTGCATTATGTTCACTTATTAAACATATATTTCATAAATTTTATTAGTCTCAGGTTGCCCTAAAATAAATATTGTAACTCTAACTTTGTCATCCTTTACTTGTTTTACTATTTAATACTTAGTATCTGGGGGCTGGCAGGTGGCGTGGTGGTTAAGGTGCTAGACTACCACATGGCTGACCATAGTTTTGAGTCCTGGACCCAGCAGAGCTTGTTTTCTCTCTCTCTCTCTCTCTCTCTCTCTCTCTCTAGTCAAATTAAAATAAATAAAAATAAAATAAATAAAGTTAAAATAATTCTTAAAAACAAATACTTAGTATCTGAAAAACAAGGACTTTCATGTTTTCTTACCTTTGATAACACTCAACCAGATATTTTTTCCTTTGAGGTTCAAAAATGTAATGATTTAACCTCTCTTGTACTAAAAACTTCCCCAACCCACACATGCACACATGTGCATACAGACACACACACACAGCCCCAAACCAATAAACTTAAGACTCATAACATTCCAGTTAGTGTACCATTAACTCTAACAGTTCTCTTCCTATCTTCTCAAATTCCTTTATCACAGAAAATATTATACAAAAAGAATGGTTTAAACTCACACCAGGCGCGTGTGCGTGTGTGCCCAAGATCCCAAGAGGAGAATGGAAGAGAAGGGATTGTGGCATGGCCATCCACCCTGGGGGGTGATTTTTCGCTTTCTGCCTCTCTCTGTCTTTCTGGCAAGCGCACGCGCCCTATTGCAAAAACCTCTCCAAAAAAAGAAAAAAAAATGTTTTTATGTGAAAAAAATACTACTACTAGTAGGGCATTAGGTACTTCACAACACAAAGTTGATAATAACTAAACACAACCAATTTTGTAAAACAGTCAACACTTTATTAACATGTGCCTCCAGCTAACCACCACCCGGGGAAATACTGAACAGCTCTCAGTACAGTACAAGCACTGGAAACTCAACTGAAGACTGGACCACAGAGAATGCAATGTATCCAGTCACACACCAGAGTTTTCTAGGAAGAGAATGACCACACGTATTGGTGTGTTGATGGACAGTTATTAGTTATGTCTCTTGCCCAGGAAAATTCTTAGAACCAACTTTTATTCTAAAATAAAAAAGGTTCTTGGGCTTACTGGGTCCAGATCAGTTTTTTCCAAAAAGAATACCACACTCTAATGATAGATGAATAAATTAGGACGGTTCTGTCAGCAAAAAGGTGATTCCTCTATACTATAAAAATAAAAACACTGACTCAACTACTACACTTCTAAAGTTGGCTCCTTCTTTTAACCTACAAAATAACCATGAAACTCATTTTATTTATACATTCAGTATCAAGGTCCTAAAAAGTCTAAAGAAAACAACAAAATAGTAACATGCTCTTTTCCACCGTTTCCAGAATGAGAAAATATAACTATTCATAATGTATACATACCAAACAAAAAATAAACGCGTTAGTCACTAACTAAATATGTATTTCTCCAATTAAACATGAAATAAGGCTAAATAAAGTACAAAAGCCATCCGGAAACTTAAACCTTAAATCTTAAGCTGTTACCAGCAAATTAAAGACTGATCTAAATTTTGCTTTACATACTTTTTCATTACATACTAATGGTCAAAATGAATATCTCAAAATATTCATTTTATCATAAGACATACATTACTAACATAGTTTCACAACAGTTGTTAATCTTGCACATTAGAAATATATTTTCTTTAAATAAGGCAGTATCATCTTTAATCAATTTGTATAAGCCAGAATTCAGCTTCATGTAGCAGTTGACCAATTTATCTGAATTAAACTGACAGACTGTACACAGGCATCACACTATCCAATAATGCCCTAATTTCCAAAGAGACAAAGCTCATACTAAAGCAAAGATGAACACACAGAAAAAAGCTGTTAAGTAATTTTGGGACCAGCAGTTAGCGTAATGGCTATTATCACTGAACTCCCATGTAGTCGACCACGGTTCGAGTCCTGGACCCGGTGACTTAAACTCACGCCGGGCGCATGTGTGCATGCCCAAGATCCCAAGAGGAGAATGGAGGAGAAGGGATTGCAGAGTGGCCATCCTCCCTGAGGGGTGATTTCTCGCTTTCTGTCTGTCTGTCTGGCAAGCACAAGCACCCTATAGCAAAAACCTCTCTCAAAAAAACTCAAAAAAGTAATTTTATCTATGGATACTAGAAAGAAACTATATTTCAAAGATAGAATGACTTGTTAAGCAGTTTTATCTTCACCTGAAAACACTGAAATGGAAAATTATAATTGTCAACAGAATCTTATTACCATGTATAAGTATTAAAAATATTTTTATTCAGATATAAAAGGTTTCATCCTTACTTGTCATTATAAAAAAAAAAAACTTTCTCATATATTCTGTACTATCAAGAAGAGTTCATATTTGGTACATTTTTAAGATTTCATATTTTCCACAAAGAATGAGTTGTAACATTAAACACCAGATATTCAATGAGAAGTTATGTGACATTAAATAAAAAAGAAATACTGACCTATTTCTTTACTGCAGATCTCCTCAGAATCTTTTTAATTTTTAAATTTGCCAGAGGACATGTGCTCGATAGAGACAAGAGGAGGAAGAGGAAGGGGAGAGGGAGAGAGAGAGAGAAGGAAAGTGAGATTACACCCCCCCTATGAGGGGTGGTCACACAACAATCTCTTCTCATCCACCTCTCCTTTTAGCATTCTGGGCATGCACACACGTGACTGGAATGTTTTTCAAGCTGCTGCATCAGGGACTTGAATCATGTAGTCAGTCATGTGGGATCAGGATGCCTTACCACCACAACACTAGCTGACCCTTCAGAGCCTTTTTAATATGACGAGTACACATCATAATGCCCTCTGGAAGACACAGTTTTGCAGTATTTCTCCAAACTCACTAGATCACAGAAGTCTTCCCATCTAAAACATTCTGAGAAGCATTAACTTATAAACTCGCAATTGTGTTCTAGCCCTTCTTTTTTAACATATGCATTAGTTGATTTTGGCCACATCTAATATGTGTATAGTATAAATACAGTTTTGCACTTTAATTATATAAATCTGAAACGTTAATATATACTAAAAAATGTAAAGGCTTGTGTTATATGCAAAACTTGATATGTCAATTCCAAATATTTATAAATATTCATCAAAAATCCTAATGACAAGGTAGTAACCAGTAAGAATCATAAACCGTATTTATCATATTGCTATATTTAAGTACTACTGCAACAGTTCAGAGCATTGCCTGCTCCTTCTCAAGATGTTCTGGATTTTGCACATTTTAAATTATCCAGGATTTCTTTGGATTTTGTATGTTTTTAATTACCCAGGGTTTCAAGGACATATTCAAACCATAAATGCAATCACTACCACAAGAAACAAAGGGGTCTGCATCATTCTATGTGCTGCTTACATGGCTTTACTAAAATTGTGCCATTTGAAAAAAGTCCCTTCATATGAAGAAGGGGCCTCTTTTCTAATAATCTTGCCCCCAAAAAAATGGTTCAACAAAAATTCTAACAAAATTAAAAATCAATCTATCCCAGTGCCCAGACTGTGGTCTTGAAATATGACCTCCCACTAAAAGAGCCCACAGCTTCTTGAGAAAGAAAAAAAAAAAAAGAAAAAGACTGATTCCAGGTCTGAGTTTGGAAATACCTTGCCATATTAGGTATCAAGCAAATTACCCAAAGACTACTATTAGAGTTAAAAGGACACAAGAACTAACCTGAAGAAACTCCTACCACACAATGTGAACATCTAAAATGATAATTTCAAGGAGTTAAAACCCAAATATGTTTAAATCAATGAATTTTAACAATATTGAAGGTAGAGAAGGAAGAAGGAAAGGAGGGAAGAATGAGGGGTCCTTGTGAACCAATTTGTTTTTAAAATTTTGTTTAACTAAATAAAAACTCAGACATTTACTCTGCCTTTATAATTATCATCACTGAATAAACAAACAAACAAATATTAGATGAGCCCAAACAAATGTCTCATTACTCCAGTATTCTTAGTAATAGATCAAGTTGGAATGACGCAGTATCACTATTACACAGCCTTAAAAGAATTAATGGGCCTAGGCCAAATTTTCAATCTCAACTTTACTGACATTTTGGGCCAGAGAATTCTTCATTGTGGGGGCTGTCCTGCATATCTAGGAAGCTGACCAGCATCCCTGGCATCCAATCACTAGATAAAATGTCGGCAGCACTCCTCTCCACAGTTGTGACAATTAAAAATGTCTGTAGACATCGAGAAAGAATGCCCTTGAATGAGAACCACTCATCTATATATTGGTCATAAATGCTGCTCAATTTAGTTAAAAAAAAAAAGTTACGTGCCTAATTGAAAGAATACATCGCCACCTACAAAGAAGTCTTCTCGCTCCCAGCAAAAACATATCTTACCTTTAGATCTAAGTTACAATTACAGGAAAGACAAAGGACAGAGAAAAGCTAAATGACACCACAAGGATGCAGTCAGCAAAATCTAACTCTGTGGAAAGTCTAATAGGCAAATGTAGTTTCTCTAATAATTTGCAAAAGAAAAACAGAAAGAAACCTACACTAAGAGAGTGAAGAGACATACTATCCAGTAACAGTATTTAGACCTTACTATCTCAGTTCAAACAAACTGCCAAAAAAGTTTTAATGACATTTGTACGACAAATATAAATGCTGCCTAGGTTATCTGATATCAATGATGTATTAAATTTTTAAAGACATAATAAAACTATTAACTTACCAATGCAATGTGCTATTGTGATTTCTTGGTTCCAACAAGACCTATTAAACACTATTAGCTTCCTAACATCCTAGGTAAAAGAAAATGGACACCTAACCCTTGTTTTACAGTTAAGTATACATACATTTGTGAGCTTTGTTTTGGGCAATTACTTCAAAATCACTTTTAAAAATTCTCTTAAAAACCTGATAGCCTCAGTCACAATGGCACAAGCAGGGGAACACCACCATGTGAGGTTATGGTCATATTAAAGGCCTGGGTTCAATTCTAGACCAACCTGGAGAGGCCACATACAGTTGTACATCCCTGTGACCCTGGCTAACTGGGAGGCTGGAGCAGAGGATCTCAATGGCAGCAAGATCATGTCAAAAAAATCTTCCCCCACCCCTACTTTGCTCTTCTCCCCTCCCCCGCCCATCTCTCTACCTCTCATAAGAAAAAATTAAATAATAATTTGGTCAACACCTAATTATCATTCAAGGAATTTATTATTTCAGCTTATTCTAAAAGTAATACAATAACTGAACCCACATACTTAAGCATAAGCTGATGTTTTCTTTTCAATAGGGTAAGCGGACTCCAGATCAAAGCAGAAGGCAAGTCAGATGATAACCAAATTGTGCCAAACAATTCTATTTACCCATATTGTAGTATGTACTAAGTCATGAGGCAAAACAAAACAAAAACAAAAAATTGCCTTTCAAGTTCCTCCAACAAAATATAGAAATCCAGGAATCCAGGAACAGAGACTGGGGAAAGTGAGTACAACCCACTCTAAACATTTATGGATTACTAGTTTGTTTGTTTGTTTTTTAAGAAAGATTTTTGTTATAGGGCGTGTGCATTTGCCAGAGAGAGAGAGCGAGCGTGAGAAATCACTCCTCAGGGGGGATGGCCACGCTGCAATTCCTTCTCCTCCATTCTCCTCTCAGGATTTTGGGCACACACGCACAAACACCCAGCTTGAGGTTTTTTAAGCCGCTAGGTCCAGGATTCAAAGTGCAGTCGCTTAGTGGGAGCCTAGCGACAGAACCATTATACCATCCATCTGCTGGTCCCGCTTTCTTAAAACTACACTCATTAATATCTCAGTCTCTCAGACTGCAATGGCCTCACACTAATCGAAAAGCAACATAAACATTATTTACTAAAAAACAGAACCAGAAGTATTTTGACCAAAAACAATAGCAAGCAAAATATCTCATGATAACCAAACCTAGAATAAACTGCTTGCCAATGCAAATTAAATCCCTGGACTACTGCTACGTAGTTGCCAAAAAGCAGTTTATATCTGTTCTTTAGTTTTATTTATGTATATACATGTCTCCTAAAAAATAAGTTGTTTAAGTGGCAAAAATTTTGTAGAATTAAATGATTCTTCTCAATCATACAGCTTGGACCAAAAAGTGAGTCTTTCTTCTTAGAAAAACAAAACATAAAAGAGTGTATCAAGTTTTTAAACTTAAGCACTGAGTTTTATCAAGTGGAATAGTTACATCGCACATACTTGAAAGGACAAAATAGAAGCAAAATTAATCAAAATAACTAGAGAGCTTAACAGTTTCCAATTTTCTTACATTTCCCTACTTACCAATTTATCATTTTCATTAGGCATTTCAAATACACATCTCAATTTGGAATCCATTAATTCATCAGGTTTTGCCTCTTTCCACTAAAAAATAAAATCAAACAAGAGACATAGGAGGTATGATCATAGCAAGTAGGTTTCAGCTCCAGGGATAACTAAAGGATGAGTGTAGCTGCTTGGAGCATCAATAAGGAACTGTGGTTCAGCCAGAACATACCACTTCCCTCTATACTGACCACCTTGCCATTCTTATCTGATTATAAAACCTTTATATAATCCTAGAGCTGTTGCCACCACCCATTAAAATCACAGACATCATGAGACTTTCTTTTTAGCAGCACTTTTAAATTGTTTGTTAAGAAACACTATTTCAATAATCTTTCATTCTTGAAATAAGGACAGGATTATCTGTAATGAGAACAGGTTTAACTAGGTTTCTCTTGAGAGCTAAACAAAACCCACAGTTTTAACAACTATATTCCCCCAAATAAATACTGCTTAACTTCTATACTTACCACAGCTTCCATATCTGAAGTGTTTGGTGGAGCAAAAATTGTCTGTACCATAAACTTGTGTTTACTTTTTTCATTCGGATCATAGTCAAAGGGCTGTAGCATTACTAAATAAGAAGAAAGGACACTTTATAATGTCTTTTGTATTTGTTTATTATTCCTATTATCTCATTCACAAATATGCAAATTTAAAGAAAACTAAAAAGGGTTTAAGAAATCAAACAATGGATTATTTACACTAAGTAGATCTAGAGACAATTTTATGAATTTTTTTTTTGGGGGGGGGGGTTGCTAAAGGGTGTGTTTGCACTTGCCAGAGACAGAAAGAAAAGAGCAACTCCCATGGGAAATGGTCATGCCACAATCCCTTCTCCTCCACTTCATCATTTTGGGACTTTGGGCACACACACACATCCAGTTTATTTCTCAAGCCATAAACAGTGCCATCAGCCATGCAGGATCTGGCTGCCTTATTCACTAGGTCATAGACCTGGCCCCAAGATTCCAATTATTTTTAAGTTATCTACTTTTTTGATGTACTAAGTCTTTAACAACTCACAAAATAACAAATGGTTATTAAATAAAAATGAGTATGAAACTGTAATTACTCCTCCAAGCTTAGTTTATAATTATTTTCAAAATTTTGGTAACATTAACTACAATATCTGTAAGCTAAAATTAAATCTAGTAAACTCTATTAAAACTAGTTATAATAGGGCTAGCAGGTGGCGTGGTGGTTAGCGCACTGGAGTCCCACATGGTCGACCACTGTTCAAGTCTTGGACCCAGTGGCTTGAAAACCACACCAAGCATGTGTGCATGCATTCCAAAATCTCAGGAAGAGAATGTAGGAGAAGTGCTTATAACATGGCCACTCCTCCATGAGTGATTTCCCACTCTCCCTCTCACTGTCTCTCTCTCCAGTGAGTGCACACATCCTATGGCACAAACCTTAAAAAAAAGTTGTAACATAGATTTCATTTTGGTATTTAGTGATAATGTAAAATTAGACAAGCAGTGCAACTTAAAATCTCATACCCAGCCAGCAGGTGACATGGAGGTTAAGGAAGCTAGATCCTACATGGCTGAATTTGTAGTTCAATTCAAAAACCAAGCACATGAGCTTATATGCCTAAAATTCCAAAAGAAATGAAGAAGGGACTGTGATGTGGCCATTCCACCTGGAAGGTACTTGCTTTCTCTCTCTACCCTCTCCCTGGCCCAGCAAGCACATGTACCCTATAACAAATTTAAAAAAAAAAAAAAAAAGCTGTGACTTTATGATGGCAATATTCTCAGGTTGGAGACCACAGAACAAGAGGAAGACAATCATATGTGTGATGTATGAAAACAATTTTTTATATATATATATATATA
>NW_006203430.1:4619793-4638743 GCF_000334495.1 Tupaia belangeri chinensis | reverse complement strand
AAAAGATTACCAGAAGAAGCAAGCTTTTATTTTTTTTAATTTATTTTAGTTATTATTTTACATATATATATATATATGTATACACACACACACCCATACATATTTCCCCCCCTAAATTTGCTATAGGACATATGCACTCACCAGAGACAGAGAGAGAGAGAGTGGGAAAGTGAGAAAGTAAGCCACCAAGTCCAGGACTCAAACCACCAGTTGGCCATGTGGGAATCCAGCACCCCAATCACCATGCCATCTGCTGGCCCCCAGAAGCAAGTATTTAAAAGTTACTCTAAATAAGAAGATACAAAACTAAAAATTGTAAAAGCTAAATTCTAACTAGAAGAAACTTGATGGCATGCTGTATAATCAGCAACTAGTGTGTTTGGAGTTTCTAATAATACAAGGGGGTTATATAGAAGAACGTGTTTTGAAAAGTACAGATTTTCTTAATTTTTTTTTTTAATCTTTTTTTTTTTTTTTGGAGAGATTTTCACTGTAGGGCGCGTGCGCTCGCCAGACAGACAGAGAGAGACATAGAGACAGAAAGCGAGAAATCACCCCCCAGGGGGGATGGTCACGCCGCAATCCCTTCTCCTCCATTCTCCTCTCGGGATCTTGGGCACGCACGCACATGCGCCCGGCGTGAGTTTTAAGCCACCGGGTCCGGGACACGAACCGCGGTCGACTACGTGGGAGTCCAGCGACATAGCCATTACGCTAACTGCTGGTTCCCAAAAGTACAGATTTTCTTAAGAAATATTAATACAATAAACCTTCAGCCATCTGGTACCCTTAAAGTCAAGTCATTCCAAACAGATTGAGGGATTCCTAGGGATATAATTGTTTATAACAAAAAACTATTTTTAGCATGTGGACTGAAATCATCTTCCAATTTAGCTAAAGCCTTAAAAATGCAGACAACAATGTCCAAAATTCACACATTTCTTCCTTTTTTATTTCCCATTCATCTTTCCCAAGAACTGATAAACCAGACTAAGCAAACAAATATAACGGCACTCTTCTCAGGCCACTTTACCACTTTACAAAATACCTTACCACTGAACACATCTTCCGTAGAGCCTCCTAGCGCTTAAGTTTTAAGTTATACCTACCAAGGGAGGGCTCTACCAAGAATGACTGCCATTACTGACACTGCAGTCAGATTCCACTTCTAAATACACTCAGTGGACCTATTCTAGGCTCTCACTCTTTGTATAATTTGCTAATTTTAATCTTCTTTAGGCTTAAAAACCTGGGAACTAACTGATACAAAATTCCTATAACATTTTAGAAATATTTATGAGGATCACCAGGCTTTTTTTTTTTTTTAAGGTTTCCGCTATAGGGCATGTGAACTTGCAGGAGAGAGACAGAGACACAGTGAGGGGGGAAATGAGAAATCATCCCTCAGGGAGGATAGCCACACCACAATCCCTTCTCTTCCATTCTCCTCCCGTGGTTCTGGGTGCACACACACACACACACACACACACACACACGCATCTGGTGTGATTCTCAAGCTGCCAGGTCCAAGACTAGAACCACAGTTGGCTATGTGGGAGTTCAGCATCTTAACCACCATACCACCTGCTACTCACCCCCCCGCCCCGTTTTTATTTAAAGACATACATTTCCAGACCATGCCCCTAGATTCTGATCAGGAAACGATGAATCACTGTGTGTCCCTTTTCCCCATGTTATTACAACACATAGTGGGAATTGAGAACTGCTGTTAAAAACAAAAGAGTGAATGGTCTCTGCATGAGACCAGAGAGGTAAAATTCATTAAACCATACATGTTATCATACCTGCTTCCTATATCTCGGCTACAGGGGGTCTTCAAAAGGTTCATGGGAAATGACTATAAGGAAAAGCTATGCATAGATTTCAAAAACTGTTTATGCACCAAAATAAACTCATAGTATAACTCCATTTTTCCCTGAACTTTCTGAAGTACTCTCGTATGTGAGATGATATAGTTAAAGACTACTGTTTTAGAAAGTCTGAGAAACTGAGCACAGAAAGGAACAGTTTACAGAGACCTCCGCAGCAGAAGTAAGCAATCCATGATCCAAGTATTATTTGAGTATAAGTACAAATATAAGGCAGAAACAAAAATAAAAGTTTTTAAGTACAGGACACTGTTGGCACTATAATAAAAGGTCTAAAGACTCATCTGATTTGATACAATAAGCAAAATAACGAACTTTCTTTTCTTAAGAGTTTTTTTCTATAGTGCATGTGCGCTCATCAGAGAGACAGAAAGCAAGAAATCACCCCCAGGAGGGACAGTCACACCACAATCCTTTCTCCCCCAGTCTCCTCTCAGGATTTTGTGCGTACACACAAACACATTCATTCTCTCTCTCTCTCTCTCTCTCTCTCTCTCTCTCTCTCTGTGTGTGTGTGTGTGTGTGTGAGTGTGTGTGATTTTTAGGCCTCTGGGTCCAGGACACAAATAGCAGTCAACCACATGGTAGTCTAACAATGTAACCATTACGCCATCTGCTGGTCCCGTAGGCATATATTTTTAAGCAAAATAAAAACACTTCCATAGCTGCATGCAATATGTTAAAGATCTAAAAGAGAATAACTAGTCACAAAAATGATGCAATTTTTCAATAAGACAGAGTAGAAAGCAGTGGTGGTGAGCTGCAGAAATTAACTTTTAAATTGACAATGATTATTTATAAATTAACCACACACACACTCCCACAAGATGAAGATGAGAAAATTTATCTAACAGTTTGTCTGTGGTTAAGGTAACGGAATTAGGGCTAGCCGGTGGCGTGGGGGCCAAGGCAATGAATTCCTCCATGGGTGACCACAGTTCAAGTCCTGGACTCTGCAGCTTGAAAATCAAAATAATTTTTTTTTTTAAAAAAAGGGACCAGCAGTTAGCATAGTGGCTGTGTCGCTGGACTCCCACGTAGTCGACCGCAGTTAGAGTCCCAGACCCGGTGGCTTAAACTCACGCCAGGCACGTGTGCATGCGTGCCCAAGATCCCCAGAGAAGAATGGAGGAGAAGGGATTCCAGCGTGGCCATCCCCCCTAGGGGGTGATTTCTCACTTTCTATCTCTCTGTCTCTCTGGTCTTTCTGGCAAGCTCACGTGCCCTATAGCAGAAACCTCTCAAAAAAAAAAAAAAACTAGGAAAAAAAGATAGTGGAAAGACAAAAGGAAAGCCAGTATCATGTGAGAACTATTTCCCTCCCTCCAGATAAAACCCTATTAATTAAACCAAATTAAACATAATAATAAGGTGCCAAAATTCAAATCTACATAAATTTGGGACATAATCTGCTACCTGAAACAGTCACAGTTGACCCTGGGTCAATAATTCCACTGTTGGGCCTCACACAGTATCGGCGAGGTGCTGTAGTCTTCACTTTGAAACACACTTTTCTATCCGATGGGTTTCGCAATTTAAGATTTGTAGTGACGACATCTGTGAAGGGGCCTGCAAGATTTAAAATTAAAGAAAGGATACTTTAATTGGATTCAAAACAAGAAAAAGCAGATTTCAAAAGTGAATGTATATAACTTCAATTTTAAAGTTATTTGTATTTTCTATATGCATAAATATACCAAATGGCTAACAAGACCTTTCCTCAGGTGAGAGACTTACAAACCAGCTAAATATGTATTGCTTCATCCCTTATAACATTTCACAACATTCCTACAGTAAATATGTATTATTTCTATCAGGAAAAAAAAAGGTTTGAAAGTTCCAGTCTATCAAATAAGTATACAATTGTATTCTTACAGTTTGTTCTTACCAACTCATCAAAAATATCCTATCTTTCAGTGGTCTGCAAACCAGTGCCAATCTTCAAGGTCATTTTACTAAGCCAGCCACAAAAATGTCTCCACGTAAGAACATTACCCTTCTGATAACAGTGTTCCTGCTTCACTTCCATAGATTTGATTTTTCATCCAATCCAATCATTCATTCATTTGCATACCTATTAAGTGTTTATTATGTATAGTATATCCTATGTTTTAGATACATAGTTTTAAGCTTTGATTCCACATTAAATATAAAATGACAAACCAGAGACTCCAAAAAGCTTATTTGATCCTGCCTGAATTAAAACAGTATGAGTACTGAATTTAAAAAAGAAGGGAGGATAAACCATTTTGGTCTTGACTGAAGAAAACCCTTGAAGACAGATTATGCAGATTAGTTTATACAACAGAATAAACACCTGTTCATTTGGAGGTAGAAGATAAACTTTAAAACATGCCTAGACCAGTTCCATGCCACAGCAGTTAGATACAGCTCAAGAGCAGAAGGACCCCATTTGATAAACTCAGTTCAGGCTCACTGGGCCTAAAACATGCCAAGCATAAGCAAGAGTGCCCAAGATCTGATGGGCTAGAAGACTGGAGAAAGAGGATTTCAATGTGATCAGATGCCCCTGGAGGTGCTTATCTCTCCCTCTCTCATGTGCACATACATGTACTCTATCGTGAAAAAGAAAAAAAGTTGCAATGAAAAGCAATAACCATTGGGAGTTGGCAGGTGGCATGGTATTTTAAGGGCACTGGACTCCCACATGGCCAACCATGGTTCGAGCCCCAGACCTGACGGTTTGCTTTCTCTCTAGCCCTCACCACTCTCACTCTCACTCTGTCCCTCTCTAATTTTTTTAAAAAAATAAAGTAAAACATCTCATAAGAAAAAAAGAAAAGCAATAATCACACATTTTTAACCGATCCAAAAATAATTTTAAATTAAAACTATCAGTTTTAAGCCCAGTTTTGATGGCACAGCAGTCCTGCAACATGGCAATGCTGGAAGTCATATGGAAGATGAGAGGTTTGGCTCCTAAGTCAACCTGTGTTCCCCAAGGCAAGGTCACTAAGAAGTACTTAGTTCATGTCCTAAGAAGTGAAATTATTTTATCCTATATTTAATAAAGTTTATGAGTTATAAATTATTTTCTAAGAAATAAAGATTTGGAACTGGGATGAGAGAGAGGAGACAGAATTTACAGAAAATCAGAAGAAAACACATAAAAACAGAGAACCAGTTACAGAAAAACATTTTAATATAACTACTTAAATCAACAGGTATGCATGTTTTTCCAGAAAAATGTATTCTATACCTATGAAGGACAATCTTTTGAACTGCCTGCATAATTATATGGTTAGGCTAATCATTCAATTTTTAGAGTATCTTAAAACCTCTACTGCTGCTTCAATTCCAATTGCTTGTATTTTTTGACAAGCATACAATTAACAGCTCTACCACACAACTGGCATGAGAGACAACTCCAATCTGTTTTACTACATCAATCCACAAAACAGTTGGCTGAAGACACATTTTTTTTCCCTAACCAACATAAACCAAACCACCTAATATCTTTCAGGTGAAAAATACTAAATTTGAATAAAGATACTACAAAATGAATTAGAGTCCAATAAAAATTAGCTTTGGGGAGGGAACATAATTCTACTCAATTAAGGCAAACATGTTTATAGACCACAGATTAGTTTAACACCCATCAAGCCATGAATTCACAGGGAATAAGTTCCAGTAGCTCAGGCTCCTTTCCATTGGTTCTCACAAAGTGTGCTTCTCTGGGTGGAGTAGGCTGGTGCTTTAGGTGAACCTAGATATCTTTCTCTTTGGCTTCTTTCTTTTTCTGGTCATTTTCCTTCACACGTTTTAGGAAGCTATCTCTGCTCTTAGAATGTTTAATATGCTCAATACGCACATTCATGGTCTTGGCAAGAATCTTGCCCTTAACTTGTTTGTTCACTACAATGCCAACCACATGCTGGGTAACATTGTAGACTCTTCCAGTTTTGCCATGGTAACATTTGTGGGGCATTCCTTTTTGAACAGTACCCATTCCCTTAATGTCTACAATATCACCTTTCTTGTAGATTCGCATATATGTCGCCAAAGGAACAGCTCCATGTTTTCTAAAAGGCCTAGAGAACATACATCGGGTGCCTCTCCTCGCCTCTCCTTTCCCTTTGTGTTTGTTATTTTGGTTAATTACTGGAAGATGGCGGTTCTGGCCAAAAGGCTGGAGATACATTTTAAACGTGTAAAACTAGGATTCTTAAAGACAAATTCCATTCCTTAACATTCTCAAACCCTACAAACAACTATAACTAATAATGTCATTTTTAATGATGGAAGAAATTGGCACTTTCAAAGCGATCATCCTGCCCTAGCCTCCCAGTTAGCTAGGATACAGGCATGAACTGTCTTGCCTGATGGGTTTAGGTCTGTGCGGGATCTGAACCAGGCCTTCCCATGTAGCTCCAACATCACAAAGCAGCACCCTATCACCTTTACCACCTTAGCCAGACCAAGAATATAAATCCTTATAGGACAAATTTGACTAGAACTTTAACATTAACAGTAAGCATGGATTAAAATAAAAACCCAACTTCTTAGTAAAATAAATATTTCACAAAATTTTAATTCTGAATAATCTTATATTTTCATAACGTAATCATATAAGGTTCTTAATATTATCTAATTTTTTAATTCTCCCCACTTTGGGGAGATAATAACAATTAACCAAAATTAAGCAATAACTAACTTATAAAATAATCATGTGTCAATTTTCATCAACAAACTCCACAAGAATTCTATGAATTCCAGAACCAGCAGGTGGCACGGAGGTTAAGGCAGTTGGATACCACAGAGCCAACTTAGTGGTTCAAATCTGAGATCCAAAAGTTTGAAAAACACAAGTATGTGTATATGCCCAAAGTTTTAAGAAGGGACTATAGCAGGACCACTGCCCCCCCCAGGGGGGGGGCTCACATTACCTTTCCCCCTTTTCTTCTCTCCTTCTCTCCTCTCTCCCCCACCCACCTCCCCATCCCTTCTCTCTGGTGAGCACACTCTCCCTATAGCGAACTTAAAAAAAAAAGTATATAAATTCTAAAATACTACTTAAATTTTAAGAAGCTGCCCAACAGGTAATATAAATCTTCAATAATAGATCATGTGGTCTTTTTTGACATAAAAATGCAAACTACCTAATGGTGAAGGTATTTCATCAAAAGAAAAAAACTCCACCAATTCAAAACAAAATACTTCACTGGACATGTTAACCTTATGGGTAACTTATAATAAACGCACTAAGCAAATGAACTTGAGATTCTTCTGCTTTACTTTGTCCCTCTAACCCAGACTCTCAATGAAGACTGCGTCTAGCAGGCAGTACAGGACGTGGGTCCATTTTCCTGGTTAAAATGGAAAATGAACAAGTAGTGATGACCATTAGCATGAAAACACCAGATTAAAGGGTCTTGGGAAGAAACAGCTGATCCACTTTTGTGACTCACAGAACCATCTGAGAATCAGATGTAGTAAGTTACATCTTGCCCCAGAAAAATATACATAGGCAAACAGTCACAAAAATTTTATACACTAAATATTGTGGGATGTCAGTATGAAATATGAAGATTGGGCTGGGGGGGAGGGGTGTATGGGAACCCCTGAAGCTGCTGTTTAAAGACCTGATGAAATTAACCTTCATGGTTCCTCAGAGAAGTTATGTAACTTGCTGAAAGTGCCAGTAGCGGTCCTTTAGGAGATATCCTTCCTTACAAGGTATTTTTGTTTGACATTATGACTGGGTGTGTGAACCCTTAATGAGCAGAATCCTCTCCCATGGATCCTAAGTGGATAAACTAAACCTAAAATTCAAAAGCAGTCTGGCAGCCACTTGCTGATTGAAGTAACTCATTTACTCTGATCGTGGAGAAAACTACTTTCTTCTTCTCTCCTCTCTCCCCCTTAGAAAATCTCTTTTCTAAGAATATATGTATTATTTAAAACCTTTGTTTTTTAAAAAAGATTTTTGCGTGGCTGGCAGGTAGCGTGGTGGTTAAGGAGCTGGACTCCTACTTGGCTGACTGGGGTTCGAGTACTGGACCTGGCAGCTTGCTTTCTCACTTTCTCTCTCTCTCTCTCTCTGGTCAAACTAAATAATAATAATAATAGTAATAAATAAAATTTTTAAAAGAGAGAGATTTTTGCTATGGGCCTGTGCACTCGCCGGAGAAAAAGAGAGACAGAAATCAAGAAATCATCCCTCAGGGGGGATGGCCACACTGCAAACCCGTCTCCATTCTCCTTTCAGTATCTTGGGCATGCACATATATGCTCCTAGTGTTAAGTTTTAAGCCACCAGGTCCAGGACTTGAACTGCAGTCCACTACATGGGACCCTTACTATGAAAGCTTTACTATGAAATATGACCCTTTGAGAGGGGCATAGAAAAGAGACCCAAGAATATAAAATTCTATACTGAAATTGTTGTATATAGTAATTATTTACACTTATCAAAAAAATAAATAAAGTGAAAAAATAACCTGGGTCAAATGTTATGTCTCTCCTGTTTGCAAATTGTTAGCAAACTTAAGTCTTCTTTATTCTCCAAATTTCTTTACAGGGACTTTTGTTAGCAAGTGTACTACTGCTGGAAAAAAGGGAATAGGATGTACATTCTGCAATACCAGAAGCGAGCCATGAAATGAACGGCTTCATCCTACCAAATTTTCAAATACTCCACCAGAATTCATGCTGATGAAAAAAAAAAATCTCTTTTCTAAGAATGCATCTATTATATAAAACAGAACTTTATTCTCTTTTTCTTCAAAACTTTAAAAGCTTAGTAAGCCATTACAGAAAATTATCCTACCAACAATGCCACCTATGACACTTGAATCACCAACACAACACAGAGTCTACACTTAAACCACAACCACAACACAGAGTCTCCCCTCCCACTACATTTTTCTGTTTGTATGCAAATATATTCTTATTTTCCCCTTACATCAAAATGTTAAAAAAAAAAAAAAAACCCTGTCAGCACTCTTCACATAACTCTTGCCTTTACTTCTCTTACATTCAAATTTTTTTCATTATACTTAGGTACAAGCATCCAACTAATTCATTTAGGTCATGCAGTATACTCATGTTTAACATTTACACACTAAAAGGCCTATTTCATTATATTTCTTTTTTTGGAGAGGTGTTTGCTATAGGGCACATGCGCTCACCAGAAAGAGAGAGACAAGAGTCACAGAAAGCGAGAAATCACCCTCCCCCGCCGCCTGGGGTGAGGGGGGTGGGGATGGCCACACCACAATCCCTTCTCCTCCATTCTCCTCTCAGGATCTTGGGCACAGACCCACATGCACCCGGCCGAGTTTAAGCCACCGGGTCGACCGCATGGGAGTCCAGCAACATAGCCATTACACCAACTGCTGGTCCTGAGTCTATGTCATTATAAAAATTACTTCCTTTTTATTTCTCCAAATGTCAAAGTGGGGGTTTTACATTAAAAATTATTCCACAATTAGTTTTGGATCAATCCCAGTGGTCTAAGTGATAGGGCACCCCACTGCAAGGTTGAGGGCCACACGTCTTGGTTGGAATTGTGGACCAACCAGAACAGGACATGTGCGGTAGTGCCACACCTACAATCCTAGCTGAGGCTGGGGCTGGGGATCTCAAAGGTGAGACTATAAAAATACCTACCTATCCCCTACTGCCACTACCACTATGCTCATTTGTGTGCTCTCTCATTAAAAAAATAAAAGTTTTAGTTATGTATGTTGGTAGGAAATTTTACATATGAATTTCATCAAGACAGTAAAAGTGGCATTACATAATAAAAAATATAAAAAGATGATACACGGTCAAATAGGTTAAGAACCACTATACTAATAATGCCCTGTTTTATTAAATTGAAAAGTTATTCTTCACAATACTTGGGTGGTTAAACTATGATTTAGAGAAACAAGGAACACAACTGGATATACATGGGAGGTGGTGCAGCAGTAGAGCAATGGGACCTGCAGGGGGAGATCTTGGGTCTGAGTATCAGGACCTCCCTATGCATGCAGGATGTGTGTGCATGTTTGCCCACTGAAGACTCTGTTTGGGGATAGGTCTCTCCCTCCTCTCTTGTCTCTTTTTCAGGGTGTGTACATGTTTGCCCCATTGAAGACTCTGTTTGGGGATGAATATCTATCTCCCTCCTCTTTTGTCTCTTTTTCTCTCAGGGAAAAAATACACACACTGTAAGAAAGAAGGAAAAGTAGGAAAGGAGGAAGGGACAGACAAGTAAGTTAGTTATCATAAAAGATCATATTAATGGTTAACCTTTTAGCAAATAGAGGAAGTAGTAACTAGAAAAGAATACGAAAGGGTTTTCTGGGAAGTTGGCTGAGCTCTATTTCTTACTCTAAATGGTGATTAAGTGGCTACTTCCTGATAATTCTTTGAACTGTACACATTTTTCCCTTACGCAAAACAGTAAGTTTTTTTTTAAGAAATGCTAATCTTTGTAACATACAGAAAACTGAAAAAAGTGAAGAGTTTTGATAAGAAAGTGACCATTTGAAGCAATTTATGTAGGAAACAAGTATTCATTTTTCTGAGGCTTTCTAAAAATTCCTATAAATGAGGAAAATCCTGTCATTTGCCCAACATAATTGTTTAGTTTAACATTAGGAAATAAATATTGAAATAGTCCTTTTTTTGTTTTTGAGAGGTTTCGCTACAGGGCGCGTGCGCTCGCCAGACAGACAGAGAGAGACATAGAGACAGAAAGCGAGAAATCACCCCCCGGGGGGATGGTCATGCTGCAATCCCTTCTCCTCCGTTCTCCTCTCAGGATCTTGGGCACGCACACACGCCCGGCGTGAGTTCTAAGCCAGGGATCTTGGGCACGCACACACGCTCGGTGTGAGTTCTAAGCCACCGGGTCCGGGACGCGAACCGCGGTTGACTACGTGGGAATCCAGCGACATAGCCGTTATGCTAACTGCTAGTTCCCGAAATAGTCCATTTTAAGATCACCTAATACTAGTCACCAATTGCAGATAATGTTTGATACATATTTTCTGACCCAGAAAACACCACTGTTTGTATCATAATATCCCATTTTAAAAATACACACAACATGGGTTACATTTACTTGCACTCTTTCTATTGAAAAAAATTAATTCTCCAATTAAAAAAACATGTACCTTTTAATTAAGTGGGCTATGCTTCTTCAGCTGCCATAATAATCTTGCCACTGAATATTAGGTACTAACTTTGCATTCTCATTGTCACTAAGCCAAATCCTACTCCCAAGCCCCAACTCTTACCATCACACAGAAATGTGACCCAAACAAATATGATTTATGAGTAAAAAAGTTTAGACATATGTTGGGAAAAACTTAATTAACCTGACTTTTTTTAATATAGGAAAATTTGAGGGCAGCTCACTAAAAGGCAGCCCCAAGTGTGACTGACCTGTCTTCTTTGTCTAAAAATATTTTTCTAGTATAAAATGTCCTTTATATTCAGTCTGTATACCTAAAATTCTAGCATTTACAACATGACTTTCTTTTAAATAGTGGAACCTATATTCTCCCAAACCCTCAGCCTTAAAAGGAGCTCCATTAAACTAAAAAGAGCTAAAACTAGAAACATTCTCTAAGTTTTTAAAATGGTTATCATTCTCCTATCTTGATGTGAATTACTGGTAAAAGTTTTCGTGAGGGACAGTCCCTGTGCACAGAGAAAAACACATCCTACACGTAGCCAACCAGGGTTCAAGTCCCAGTCCCACTGGCCTGAAAAACATACTAGGCACAGATGGCCAGGTTCCTGGCGAGAAGAACAACTAAAAAATTAAAAATGTGGCATGACCAGGTCTCATTGGAGAAGTTCTCTGCTTCTCTCTTGTATGTGCACAAATGTCCTATCTGGTATCTGGTCATTGGAGAAGTCATGACATATTTTTGCGTAAGAAAAACAGAAAAATATGTCATGAGTATTCCAACAACCCAGTATTTAAAAATAATTTTTTTCTTGAAATGCCAAGCCAAGTTGCAAAGAAAATAAAGAGGAGGGAGGGGCAACTAGCTTTTCCCCCCAAAGTTTATCATGAAAAACTTCATATAGAGTTGCAAAAATTATAAGCGAACATTCATATACTCATCATCCTCATTCTACGGTCAAAGTTTTGCTATATTTACTCTGAGATGTATCTATTGGTCAAACTCTCCAGCCAGCCAGCCTCTTAATTTCTGATGCATTCCAAAGCAAATCAAAGACATTAGAATAGTCACTCCTAAACTCCTAAGTATGTCTATCATTTTTAACTTGAGCTCAATATTTGTTTACTATAAAGAAAATCAAATCTTAATTCAAAATAAGCAGTAGTATATGACATGGAGTATTTCGGAAACAAATCTCTGGGATGTAGCTTACAAATAAACAGTCAATCTACATAAACATTAATTCATGAGTTCCATGACACCCACTTGCGCTAGCTACTCAAAGGCCCATTTTAGAAAAAAATTCTCCATGAGTCTCTAGCATTTCTGCACATCCTTGCAAATAGAGGTACTGTGGGCTTTTACCCAGACTCTTTTCAAGGATATACATATTAAAGAGGGAACAATCTTAGTGGACCAGCATGTGGTGTGGTGGTTAGGGTGCAGGACACTCCCACATGGCCGACCACAGTTCAAGTCCTGGACCTGGTGGCTTGCTTTCTCACTTTCTCACACACACTCTCTCTCTCTCTGGTCAAGTTAAATGAATGAATAAATAAAATTTTTTTTAAAAAAGTTGCTGTTTTAAAGAGGGAACAATCTTAAAAATAATGTCTTCTTCCTAGGGGCAGGGGCAGGTTTGTTTACTGTGCAATATAATAAAGATAAGGTCTGCTGTAACAAAGGTCAGGTAGGTTTCTGTACAGCCCACTATGCAAGATTCAGGTTCCATGAGCTCAGAATTTCTCGAATATAATGCAAACCCACTAAGTGGGTAGCATCCTCCTGAATCCTTGTGTACCCACATGGAACTTGAGGGCAGGGGCAAGGAAAACCGATATGAACATAAAGCTCATGCTATGAACACCTGCAGTTCCATTAATAATAAAGCACATGGGGACCAGCAGTTACCATAATGGCTATGTCGCTGGACTCCCACGTAGTCGACTGCGGTTCAAGTCCTGGACCCGGCGGCTTAAACTCATGCCGGGCGCGTGTGCCCCAAGAGGAGAATGGAGGAGAAGGGATTGCAGCGTGGCCATCCCCCCGGGGGGTGATTTCTCGCTTTCTGTCTCTGTCTTTCTGGCAAGCGTACGCGCCCTATAGTGAAAATCTCTCTAAATAAATAAATAAAGTACATGTCTCCAACTCAGTAGTCTCCCACCTTCCATAAAACTGTAATAGGATAAGTTTTCAGGCCCTTCACAGATCTTGACAAGGTCTTTCTAAGTTCTTGGCTAGAAAGTGCAGACTACATTAACAGGAAGAACAATGAACCAAAGGTTCAATCTTTGAGGAGAAACATGACTGACCAGGCAATTCACATGGACTATAATCTATACCTGTCTCATGGCACCTCTCTCACTTTTATTATTCATGTACATGTCTTATCTCATTCAACCAGACTACAGCTACTTGAGAAGACACATTCGAGTCATCCCTGAATAAACTGGAATAATTAACAGTCACAGCAACTGCTCAATACACATTTGTTGAGTGGTTATATACTAGACACACAGTTAAATGGTCACATGAACGTTAATTATTTTACTCAATATGCAACAACAAAAATATCAGATATATGCATTTTGTTTCAAATGCTACTACTCTCCATTAATGGTTCATCACTTATTCCAACCAGTTCATTCTTACTCCTTTATCCCACCTTCATTAAAATACAAAAGGTAAAAATCCTAATGAGGAAGCCTGGATGCCCCACTCAAACACATAAACAATGTAGCTGTGGTGATTCAGGTGGTAACTACTTCAATGTCTGCACAGGTTGTAGCAAATTTATCCGTATCATTGATAAAGCAATTTCTCAGTTATGTAACAGTTATGTTGTTAATGTGTCCTACCATGTTAATGTAAAATAATCACATACGTGAAGCACACACTGTATAATACAGTATACAGAATCTCTATTAAAATTTCCACTATAATAGTAGCAATAGGGCCAGGCAGTGACACTTCAGAAATACAACTGGACCCACATGGGAAAAAGGGTCCCACGTTCACATCTCAAGACCTTCCTCAGTATGTAGGACACGGTATGTGCTTGTAATCCAGGCCACATGAGATTCAGAGTGGATCACAATGTAAGAACCCTGTTAGGGATGCCTGTCTCTCTATCTCTCTGCCTCTCATGGAAGAAATAACTTCTCAAGAAAAAAAAAAAAAAATGGCAGCAGTAACCGGCAAAAGCTTCTTCAATAGGTAGCGCTTATTGAGCACAAACCATGTGTCAATAATTTTGCATACACTGTATCATTTAACCCTCATAACGAATCTATAAAGTAGATACTTTTTTTTTTAATTTATATTCCACATTTTACTGACAATTCAACTCAGAGAAGTTAAGCACTAGTCAATGGTTCTTGTCAAAGCAATGGAAAACGTAGTCAAACCAGATACGGATTCACAGGTACTACCTAACTATATTTATTTTCTAAAACATAAGCATTCCAGCTAGATTTCTGCAGCATTAAAGCGTGAAACTACAATCAAATTAGTTACATATGAGAAAAAATTTTAATGGATATTGTATTTCCTTTGGTCTCATAGGTCAATGTTGAACATTTCCTGAAAAAAGTACCAAACCCTGATAAAATCAACCTTTACATCCAAAAAACCCTCAAAACACTTTTATTACAATTTTTTTTTAATGAAGTGACCTAAGACCAGCCAGAATATCCTGTTAAGATAATGTGCTCCAGAGACTAGGGACACCTGGGAAACCCAAGACTGACTCCTCACTCAAATTAAAGGTCATGGTTGATGGTGTATGCCTATAATCCCAACTCAGAAAAAATGGGGAAAAGGATTAGGCAATAGAGTGAGAATCTGTCTTTAAAAAAAAAAAAAAAAAAAAAAAAAGCACTGGACATGGTAATAAGCACCTGTGGCTGTGAGGCTCAGACCAGAAGTTGGCAACAAGCCCGGTTCTTTTTTCTTTTTTTCTTTTTTTTGGGGAGTGGGTGGGTGGGGTCATCTTAATTTATTTACCTTTTCTATATTTTTTCCAAACACACTGAAATTAGACTTGATGCAAGTTCCATGAAGATTAAGTCTTTTGTTTTATTCACTGCTGTATCCCCATATGCCCAGCAGTAAGAACAACGTCCAGCATAATGGTACTGAATAAATATTACTGTACAATATTTGTTGTGCAAATAGAGTACCACTTTCTGGAAAAGAAAATGAGTTTCCACTCTATTAAAAAAGACTTAGGTATTAAAGTACTAAAAAATATCTCTTTATAAGATTTCACTAGCATAATTACAGCAGTATGGATCTTGAGATTAATGCAAAAGCAAGACTTTGCAAGTTTATTTATGTCTCTAATATCTAACGGCTTTAATTACTTAAACCGCTTCATTGTCCCTGTTTATCCTCTTTTTTTTTTTTTTTGAGAGGTTTTCGCTATAGGGCACATGCGTTCACCAGACAGAGAGAGACATAGAGATAGAAAGCGAGAAACCACCCCCCAGGGGGGATGGTCATGCCGCAATCCCTTCTCCTCCATTCTCCTCTCGGGATCTTGGGCACGCACGCACACGTGCCCGGCGTGAGTTCTATGCCACCGGGTCCGGGACGCGAACCACGGTCGACTACGTGGGAATCCAGCGACATAGCCATTACGCTAACTGCTTGTTCCCTGTTTATCCTTATTATATAATCAACAGTTCCAGAATGAATCATGAAAAATCTCCAAAAATCCACTTAATATAGTAGTTTGTGGCCATTTAAAAAAAAAAAGTTTTTTCACTCTAGAGGCCTAAAGTTAGTCAGAAATAGTTTGGGGGGGGGGAGGCAGTAGGTAGTAGCATGGTGGTTAAGGGCACTGGACTCCTACATGGCCGACTGTGGTTCAAGTCCTGGACCTGGTGGCTTGCTTGCTCTCTTCTCACTCTCTTGTTCTCTCTCTCTCTCTCTCTCTCTCTCTCTCTCTCTCTCTCGTTCTGTCCCTATCTGGTCAAATTTAAATAAAGTTACATAAAATAACTCTTTAAAAAATAAAAAAAGAGTTAGCAAACAGGGACCACTAGGTCTTTTATTTCTTTTGTACTACTTTAAAAAAGCATAGTATTGGTCTGTGCACATAGTTTACCCATTACCTTCCCATAAAAAAAATAAAAAAAAAAACACCTAAATCAAAAGTCAAAACAATTACTCTCTTCATTCCTTTGGAAGCCTGTTGTTAAAAGAAAGGAGAGACTATGTTTTGCTTTAGATTTTTGTACTACAACTTCTTTTTTAAAAAAGCATAATGTAGTGTCCAGAAGATCTGGACCAGCAGATAGCATAATGGTTATGTCCCTAGACTCCCACGTAGTTGACCACAGTTCGAGACCCAGATTCAGTAGGTTAAAACTCACACCAGGTGCACGTGCAGACATGCCCAGACCCCCAAGAGAAGAATAGAGGAGAAGAGATTGTGGCATGGCCATCCCCCCAAGGGGTAATTTCTCACTTTCTGTCTCTGTCTCTCTCTCTCTCTGGTGAGTGCACATGCCCTATAGCAAAAACCTCTCTAGAATTAAAAAAAAAAAAGATATAAAGCCATTAAAGAGGTAACTGACCTTGGGCAAATCATTTAACTTCTATAAGCCCAGTACAACCCCCTACATTTTAGAATAGGCAAATGATCTCTAAAGTTCCTCTCAGTTTTAAAATTGTGTGACATTAACAACTTCATTTTGATGCAGACACTGTGACCTAAATAGTACTGGTGCCACAATCCTGAAAACAAAGGGGAGACAATAATAAACTGTCATTATACCAAACAGGGCATTTTTGATTTGCAATATTTTATGTAAGTTATGTCCTTCCACTCTGTAAGCTCTTAAAGAAAAACAAAATGTACACATACATTTTTAAATTATGTGAAAAAGAACAATGCTTGCATTCAAGGCTGAATGTTAAAGTCCATGAATTTCACATCGTTTTTGCTTATTTCACCCCTAAGTGAAAGAGATAGAGACAGACATGACCACCAGCATGGTCCTGACACTGCGATCCATCCCCAGTCTCAGACAGCCCTAGATCATGGGTATGCACATGCTGGGCTTAAGTACTCAGAGAGGCCTCCAGACACAAACTCAGAACCTTCCCATGTGGGTCAGCATCTCACAGCATCACATTTTAACTTTTCTAAAAGTTTATGTATTTATTTAAAACAAAAAAAGTTTATGTATTTCTTCCGTAAAAGAGGTAGTGACAGGACATCTTTATTAAAATAGAAATATATGGTCCCTACCTGAAGTTTAACTTTTAGAATCTAGATAGGTAGATAAAATAGAAGAGCATGCTATTTAGGGAGAACTTCTGAAATAAGTTTTGTACTATTTACACATCTAAAGCTCTTGTTGGAAGCAAATTATTTGCAATATGAGAAAAACAATCACAATAATTTTGATGAAAAAAGCACAAAAAGTTAAGAATGCAAAACATATACAAAGAAATGTATCAAAATGTTTATAGGAAGAACCAATGAATAATTTTTATTTGCTTTAAACTATTTCTACATCAAGCACTGATTTTATAATCGAAAGGGATTTTAAACACTTATTAGCTTAATTTACTCATTAAGACCTTTTATTTGTAAAGCCCTGGATGAAAAAACTAAAAAGATTCCAAAAAATAAAAATCTTCTGAGGATTGTTTTGCAGAGGTTTTTGGCAATGGGAATAGTATTCAGAAAACCAGACCAAGAGATTATTTTCCACTACCAGTTTTCTAAAAGAGTGAAACTTTTTCTCAGGGAAACAAACTAAACGGGAAATGCATACTACAATTTAGAACAGCAGTCCCAGGCCAACCAGTACAGGTGGCTGGATCCCACACAGCCAAGTGCGCAATTCAAGCCCAGGACCCAGCAGCTTGAAAAATAGGGCATCAAGAGGCAAATGGAGAAAAAAGTACTGCAGTATAGCCATCTTCCCAGGGAAAAAGACCTCAATCTCTCTCTCTAGCAAGTGCACATGCCCTATAGCAAAATAAATGAATAAATAAAGCAGGGCTTTTTGGCACCAAAGACTGGTTTCACAGAAGATGATAAGATGACTTTTTGTCGGGGGGGGGGGGCCGCAATTCAATAACATTATACTATTGTGTGCTTTATTTCTGTTATTATTACATTGTACTATATAATTAAATAATTATACAATTCACCATAAAGCAGAACCAGCAGGAGTCCTAAACTTGTTTCCCTACTAGATGGGCCCATCTAGGGGTTCCTATGAGAAGAACCTAATGCCACTATGGATCTGACTGGAGACAGAGCTCAGGCTGTAATGCAAGCAATGGAGAGTGGATGTAAATACAGGTGAAGCTTTGCTCACTCCATTCACCTGCCCCTCACCTTGCCACAGATCAATACTGGAGGTTGCAGACCCCCAATTTAAAGGTATCCTATACTTTTAAAATATGGCAGACACTCAATTCATGTTATATTATCCAAGCACTAAAATGAAATTTACATATATGTATATTCATATGTGCATCATATATACATGTAAGAAATATACAGCTACAAAATTAAGGACTTTCAAACAGATCCACGAGAAAAATGTCAAATTATAAACTGATGCTTTTAAATGCCTCTCATATTAACAATTCTTATTTAATTTACAAGTCTTTTTTCAACATAGTAATCCAATCTGTGTCCTTAAAAGGCTGAAGTACACATAACTAAACATCTCATTCCTTTAAACATCAATTTTGATAACAGATACTGGGCTGGTTCCATGGCCTCATGGTTAGAGGAGCCAGAACATGGCTGACCACAGTCAAACGCTGGCCCTAGTAAAACATGCCAGGCACATAAGCATGTGTGCCCCAAATTCTGAAAGGATGGAGAAATGGAGAAGTGAGTGGAGTGCAGTGAGACCACACTCTTTTGGGGGGATGC
>NW_006203430.1:4615384-4619762 GCF_000334495.1 Tupaia belangeri chinensis | reverse complement strand
TCTCTGTCTCGTTCTGGAGAGCACACACACCCTCTGGCAAATTAAAAAACAAAAGTTACTGAAAATTCACAGTAACTCTAATTATAGAGAACATCCCAAATGCCACAGAAATGCAGATAAGCATGATATGCTCACAACATTCAAGTCATGAAAAATGATGCATATGTGGTGTTTCTTTTGTAAAAATCTAAGACAGGTCTAGTTTTTTTTTTTTTTTAATGAGAGTGAGTATGGGAGGGAGGGAGGAAGGGAAAAAACAGAGGGAGAAAGAGAGGTTTCTCTGACAGGGTCTCATATCATGACTGATCAACCCTGTGGAGGGTGCTCCTCTTTCTCACATTAATATGCATACTCTGCATTATGAATAAAGAAAAATTTAATAATGCTAATAATTTAGACCAGTGGCTTACTGAACTCTCTGGGGGAAAAGGGAATCTATATTTATCTGGTGCTTATATCTTCCTGCCTCCATAATACACTCTATGGGCAGGGGCCTTTTCAGAGAAATAAATTATCCCCAAACAAATCTACCACACTTCTTACAAGGGACTATCAACTGACACAAACAACAAGAGCTCAGTGAAACTTACATATAGTTATGACTGAGCTGTTACAGCACGGTTATGATTTATTTTAGCTATACCTTAATTTATGAACTGTTATTGGGTGAATATAAATGTCAGACTCATTTTCTATTTATATACCTTTCCTTATTATTTTTTTTTCTTTTTTTGGAGAGGTTTTTGCTATAGGGCACGTGCGCTCACCACAAAGAGAGAGAGACAGACAGACAGACAGAAAGCAAGAAATCACCCCCCCAGGGGGGAATGGCCACACCACAATCCCTTCTCTTTCATTCTCCTTTTGGGATCTTGGGCATGCACACACGTGCCCAGCATGAGTTTAAGCTCCCGGGTCCAGGACTCAAACCGCAGTCAACTACATGGGAGTCCAGCGACATAGCCATTACACTAACTGCTGGTCCCACCTTTCCTTATTAGAAATAAGACTTCAAACTGTGTAAAGTGGCTTATTTAACTAAAAATAAATAAATATAAGTAATATGAAAGAGACAAATGAAACCTCTGATCTAATCACCCGAAGGCATCAAGTATAGTAGCTAAATTATTTGAAGTTTTTTCTGTTATAAAAAGCATCACATGTTTATATGGAAATTTTGAGAGAAAGTAAAAACAAAAACAAAAAGACACCCTAATCCTAAAGTAGAGCCATAGGCTGCTACCATTATCTTTATATACATTAATATAAGGGGGCTCATAATTGGGCAACTTTTCAATTGAGGGCCGATGGGTAGCATACTGGGTAGAGCGCCCTGTCTCCCACATGGCTGACTGCAGTTTGAGTCTTGGACCTGGCAGCTTGCTTTCTCATTTTCCTTCTTTCTCTCTCTGTCTCTCTCTGGTCAACTTCAAAAAAATAAATTAAAATAATCATAATGAATAAATTTTTTAAAAAATAAGTTGTCACCATCAATCAACATAGTATCACTAAAAGTGGAACAATCAGACACTACCTACACCTGATGTGACATAGTATCATCAATGAAGTAATTTTGCCACGAAATTTGCAAAGCAAATTAATTCAAACCCTTAAGCCTAACCCCAAATTTATGAGAAATACACATTAGACATATCTAGGTTACAAGACATTCTACTGAACAACTGTTTTTGTTTTCAAAAAAGCCAATGGCATGATAAAAAAAAAAAAAAAAAAAGTCGGTAAGACAGTGTTAAAAACTAAGAGGACTAGGACCAGCAGCTGGCGTAATAGCTATGTCGCTGGACTCCCACATAGTCGACCACGGTCTGAGTCCCAGACCGGGTGGCTTCAATTTACGCCAGACGCATGTGCGTGTATGCCCAGGATCCTGAGGAGAATGGAAAAAGGGATTGCAGCATGGCCATCCCCCTAGGGGGTGATTTCTCGCTGTCTCTCTGTCTCTGTCTTTCTGGCAAGCACACATGTGGCTTACTGAACTCTCTGGGGGAAAAGGGAATCTATATTTATCTGGTGCTTATATCTTCCTGCCTCCATAATACACTCTATGGGCAGCGGCCTTTTCAGAGAAATAAATTATCCCCAAACAAATCTACCACACTTCTTACAAGGGACTATCAACTGACACAAACAACAAGAGCTCAGTGAAACTTACATATAGTTATGACTGAGCTGTTACAGCACGGTTATGATTTATTTTAGCTATACCTTAATTTATGAACTGTTATTGGGTGAATATAAATGTCAGACTCATTTTCTATTTATATACCTTTCCTTATTATTTTTTTTTCTTTTTTTGGAGAGGTTTTTGCTATAGGGCACGTGCGCTCACCACAAAGAGAGAGAGACAGACAGACAGACAGAAAGCAAGAAATCACCCCCCCAGGGGGGAATGGCCACACCACAATCCCTTCTCTTTCATTCTCCTTTTGGGATCTTGGGCATGCACACACGTGCCCAGCATGAGTTTAAGCTCCCGGGTCCAGGACTCAAACCGCAGTCAACTACATGGGAGTCCAGCGACATAGCCATTACACTAACTGCTGGTCCCACCTTTCCTTATTAGAAATAAGACTTCAAACTGTGTAAAGTGGCTTATTTAACTAAAAATAAATAAATATAAGTAATATGAAAGAGACAAATGAAACCTCTGATCTAATCACCCGAAGGCATCAAGTATAGTAGCTAAATTATTTGAAGTTTTTTCTGTTATAAAAAGCATCACATGTTTATATGGAAATTTTGAGAGAAAGTAAAAACAAAAACAAAAAGACACCCTAATCCTAAAGTAGAGCCATAGGCTGCTAACATTATCTTTATATACATTAATATAATGATAGGTTTAATAGATAGGTGATGTGGTGGTTAAGGTGCTGAATTCCCACATGGCTGACTGCAGTTTGAGTCTTGGACCTGGCAGCTTGCTTTCTCATTTTCCTTCTTTCTCTCTCTGTCTCTCTCTGGTCAACTTCAAAAAAATAAATTAAAATAATCATAATGAATAAATTTTTTAAAAAATAAGTTGTCACCATCAATCAACATAGTATCACTAAAAGTGGAACAATCAGACACTACCTACACCTGATGTGACATAGTATCATCAATGAAGTAATTTTGCCACGAAATTTGCAAAGCAAATTAATTCAAACCCTTAAGCCTAACCCCAAATTTATGAGAAATACACATTAGACATATCTAGGTTACAAGACATTCTACTGAACAACTGTTATGTTTTCAACAAGCCAATGGCATGATAAAAAAAAAAAAAAAAAAAAAGTCGGTAAGACAGTGTTAAAAACTAAGAGGACTAGGACCAGCAGCTGGCGTAATAGCTATGTCGCTGGACTCCCACATAGTCGACCACGGTCTGAGTCCCAGACCGGGTGGCTTCAATTTACGCCAGACGCATGTGCGTGTATGCCCAGGATCCTGAGGAGAATGGAAAAAGGGATTGCAGCATGGCCATCCCCCTAGGGGGTGATTTCTCGCTGTCTCTCTGTCTCTGTCTTTCTGGCAAGCACACATGCCCTAGCAAAAACCTCTCCCGGGACACACACACACATACACACACACACACACACACACACTAAGATGACTTAGATACATGACAACTAAATGCAATACCACAAGTTGAATAAATCAACTAAAAAAGTAGGAATACACAATTGGGGAATGTCAAGACTAAATAACAGATAATACTAAAGAATATTGTTGATTTTATTAAGTGATGATATCACAATGATGCAAAAGGTCTTTTGTTGTTGTTGTTAAAAAATGTAAACACAGAACCAGCAGGTAACATGGTGGTTAAGGTGCTGAGCTCCCACATGACCAACGGTGGTTCAAGTCCCAGACACGGCAGCTTTCTCACTTTCCCTCTCTCTCTGCCTCTCTCTCATCAAATTAAAAAGGAGTAATAATGAATCAAATTAAATAAATTTTAATTTAAAAAGGCAAACTCAAGTATCTAGGGATGATACAAATCCACTATCCTGGATTTGTTTTTAAAATACTGAAGGCAAACATGTATTTTATATATATTAAAAGTTTTTATTAAGTAATCTGAGTCACATTTCAGTTACAAATTCAGTAAACATTCATAAATAAGTCTTCTCTTAAATTTTATTTTCTTTCAGAGCAAATTTTTTTATGATTTAAAGAAAGCAAGATCTATTCTAGTCAAATTTCGGAAAGGCCAAGTTGAGACTTCAATGAATGGTCAGTCAAAATAAGATACAAGGTAACAAGTTAAAGAAAAATGAGGAAGTGCCCATGAGAAAATAAAAGGTTGCCTATTAAGAGGCACTCTTCATAGACCACCACTGCATGGTTAAGGAAGTTCTGAAAGGAAGAAAATTTA
>NW_006203430.1:4611869-4615353 GCF_000334495.1 Tupaia belangeri chinensis | reverse complement strand
GGGAAAGAGGGCATGGGAAGATGTAGGTCAGATGATAGAAAGTAGCAGATACTTAGGATGACCAAACCTAAAGACCTAAAGTACAACATTTTGACTACAGGCAAGAAAACACTATGCCGTATTTGGAATTCCTGTTAAATGAGTAGATTTTAAAGCTCCTCTTGCCACATATACACACACAAAAAAGGGAAACTATGAGAGATGGTGAATATGTTCGTTTACTCCATTTATTATCTCTATGTATCCCATAACATCATGTAGTATACTTTAAAAACACACAAAGTATATTTTTTAAAACTAGTAAAGGACAGCATCACCAACACTAAAACATACCCAACTCTGGAGAACTCCAGTCAAATGTTCCCAATTCTTTAAATATATTTTTCCACTTCACAGGAAAATGGAATTTTTTTCTTTTACTCAATTGTCATGTATTCACAAAGATTAAAAGTCAGAACACCCAAGAAATCACCTTCTCCTCTCTCTCACTTTACAAATGAAAAAGACAAAACCACAAAAATGAAATAATCAATACTATGAAGTCATCAGCTCTTTCCAAATTACTACCCCTTCAGTTGTAAAGAAATTCAAGACTTTAAAAAAATAGGAATAACAGAAGAAACTGTCTGAATCTTATTAACTCAATTATTTACTGGGCTATATCACTCTATGACCCCAGATTTTGTTACTATAATACAAAGATAAGAGAAACATATGCTCAAGCAGCTCACAACCCAGTTTGGAGAGAAAAGTATGTAAGCATGAGCACTGTATAACACGGTAAGTTCTGTCATTACAAGTTAGCACAAACTACAGCATGGCATGGAGAGGGCAGTGACCAACTTGGACTGGGAGAATATCAAAGATTTCACAAGAGGAAGTAATTCTTGAACTGGAGACTGCCTGACAGGTATGTGCTGAACAGAGCACACACGAAGTTTTGCAACTGGTCAGAATAGTTGGAAAATGGTTTCATATAGCCAAACGTAAGGGTAGAAGAGAAATGAAATGATAGGCACTGAGGTTACAGAGGAAGGCAGTGGATTTTGGACTTTTAAGAACATAATGGGAAAATATTCCAGGTTCTTTAACCAAAGGAACAATAATACGATATTTGCTTTTTTTCAAAGCATACTTCTAGCAGCACTGTGGAAGACAGGCTGAAGAGAGCTGACACTCAGAAAAAAGGAGACCACTTGGCTGCCAACCAGAGAAATGACAAAAGACTATCACCTGAAGTAAGGAAATGATCCAAACCCCAGCTCTCTCCTTGAGTAACGATATGCAATAACCAAATGCTTTCTTGGCATCTCATTAATATTTTGGAAGGTAAACATACCTAACATACCTAATGAGATCAACATCTCCCTCCCATCCCTCTCCCATACACCCTTAATAAAATACATTTGGTCCTCTTCTAGACATCCAGTGTCTCTTAGGTCAGTGAACAGCACCATTATTCCTCCAAGGTAAGCAGAAATCTACACTGCTCCTTCTCTCTCCATGAGCAAATCTAACAAACCACTAAGCCTCATTGCATTGATCTTCAAACCATTCATCATCTCCAACACCATCACATCTCAGTCAAAGCAGTCACCTTTTGTCAGGGCTACAGCAGTTGACTGAAATTTATCTCTTTCTGCCCCCTTCTTACATTACATAGCTACCAGAGCTATTTTTTAATGCAAATGTGAGGTCACTCCATTCCTTTTCCTTTACTACCCTTCCCCCAACAATTGCTGAGTGGTCTAGGATAAAGACATAAAAAAAGGGCCAGCCATTGATGTGGTGTTTAAGGCAGGTGGATCTCACATGGCTGACTTTATAGTTCAAGTCTTGTATCTGGAGGCTTGAAAAACACGCCAGATGCTTGTGCATGTGTGCCCAAAATCCCAACATGCATTTCCTTTCTTCATCACCAGGGTAACTTTATATACATACATACATACATACATACATATATATTTCCTGACCAGGTCAAAGCCCCTTATTATATATTCTCATGGCACTATATACCTCTTCATAGCTACATTTCATTCTAATTATCTGATTAGTGCCTATCTCTAATTAGAATTGCCCTCCACAAACAGGACTGTTTGATTCACAACTAGTTCCAATACTCATTCATCATGCCTAACATATAACCAGATATTCAAATTTAATGCAAATATATTAGACATTTAGATTCATAATTAGACTTTTAAAAGTAAATTAATTAATAGGACTGGCAGGTGGAGTGGTGGTTAAAGGTGCTGGACTCCCACATGGCCGACAATGGTTCAAGTCCCTGACCTGGTGGCTTGCTTTCTCACTTTCCTTCTCTCTCACTCTATCACTCTCTGGTCAAATTAAAAGTAAGTAAATAAAGTGAAATAAAATAATTTTTTTAAAAAGTAAATTAAGAAGCAGAGGTCAGTCAAAGGGATTAGTCAAGAGTTATGTCGGAGATAGAAGAGAATGGAGCAGAAGGGATTTTGGCATGGCCATCATGGTGGGGGGGAGGGGAGGATTTTTTTTCTGTCTTTTTGGTAAGCACACACACCTGTTAGCCTACAGTAAAAATCTCTCTAAAAAAAAAAAAATAACAACACAGATGAGTGTGTATGTGTGATATGTGCAAAGAGAAAACAAAGAGAAAGAGAAAACCTCTAAACAATGAGATGGACTAAGAAAAATTAAAGATGAAAAAGACAAAAATGAAACTTGAAAAATATTAGCATTTAAGAAAAATTGCAGGGACCAGCAGGTGGCATGGTAGTTAACGGTGCTGGACTCTCACATGGCCAACTGCAGTTCGAGTCCCAGACCTGGCAGCTTGCTTTCTCACTTTCTCTCTCTCCCCCTGCCCCCATCCCCCAGGAAAATTAAAATAAATAAGGTTAAAATAATTCCTAAAAAACTTTTTAAATAGAAAAAGTCCAAATATGAGACAATAAAAGGAACAAGGGAAAAAAATGAGTAGACAGTGGTGTCATAGATTTCAAAAGAATTGAGTTTTTAAAAAAGGAACTGTCAGTAATGTCAAAGTGCCAAAGATTTGGTCAAGGAAGATAAAAACTGGAAGTAAGCAATGCAGTTGTCAATAAGTGGTAAGGATGGAAATAGGTCTACAGAGAACTGAGTGAACAGAGGTCTGAATGCAATAAAAAAAAAAAAAAGATGAACAGGAGGAGAAATATATCAGAAGAGCTGGGGGAGGTCAAGGAAATATTTTGTTTGCTTACTTGTCTTCTAAATTCAAGACTTTGATATATTTATACACTAAAAAGAAGCCGCCAGTGGTTAAAAACATGAGAAGGAATACATCTGATGGAACACAGTCTAAGTATGAGTCATGAGAGATTTTTACCTTATCCAGCAAAAATAGAACAAAAACCCTTGGATATAAGAAGTTTTTTTTTTTCTTTCTCTGAAGTATGGAGATGTGTGCAGACTAACAGGTGTTACAAGAGGGGGCAGTACATCATGGAAGGGCTTGTCATAC
>NW_006203430.1:4608624-4611809 GCF_000334495.1 Tupaia belangeri chinensis | reverse complement strand
GGTGGGGGGGTAGTGGGGAGGGGATTCCTTCTCCATTTTCCTCTCAGGATTCTGACACCCATGCAGGCATGATTTTTAAGCCACAGGTCCAGTATTCGAACCACAGCTGACCACGTGGGAATCCAGCACCTTAACCACTACAAGGAACAGAGTAATAAAATAACTTATGTTTCAGCGGAGTCCTGGGTATCATCCCAGGCATTCAGTGTAGCCACTGTGAAATAGGAAGCACTCACTGGAAACACACACAAAAAAAAATGCTAAATACTAAGCAAGAATAGGAGTATCCCATATCCTCACTGTGCTACTGCTGAGTGGCTGCTGCTATTCAAAGATGTGCTGGATGACAGATATACCACAGACTGTGGTCCCTCAGAGAGCTGAATTCTCTTTATTCATTTGTACTTATGGGCCACCTTCAGCACAATGATTTGGATCTATTTCCCTCTATCCCTAATCATTAAGAGAAAAAATAACGTGTATTAGAAATTTTAGCTTTACTTTCTCTTTTCAAACTTTTCTCCAAAATTGCTAATAGGCAGGAAATATAAATATAAATGTTTAAGACAAAGAAATTTTATAATACAAATTTTTTAAAGACAAAAGTTTTTCACATAAAATACCAAATTTTGATTCTAGATCAAATTACTGCTAGTTTCAAAAAAACAACTTGAAGTTTTTCTTTGCTAACACAAAAAAAGTACTTCAGAACTTATTACATCACCATAAAAGCACTTTTATATACCAGAGATTACATAAAACAGTAATTTTTAATAAAATACTGAGATATATAGAAATCCTACTGAACTGCTATCTGTTTCTACAAAACTGTACAAAATACTGATAATTCAACTCAAGATGACCATAGTATACATGCAAAAGAAAAACTATCCTGTCTTACAATTATTAGATGAGTTATTCTTAGAGAAACCATCTTAATCAAATGTATAAGCAAATTAATTAAAATAAACCTACCAGAAGATGACAAAGAATTTTCCAAAACTATCTTCAGCAGACCTTCACTTAACTAAAAGTTATAGATGACTCAGAACAAGTCAGTTATAAATGAGTCTTCTCAGTGTTGACTTGTGTATTTAAATATACACAGAAGTTTCCATCAAAGCAAACTACTGTAGTCATCTCTGACAGTAACACTGAGGAGAAAGGGATGGAATCAAACACTAAAGGTCACCTCTTACTTCATCCTAATCCTCTCTATGTCTCAATGGTCCCCATTACTCCCAACATTAAACAGAAGGGCACAAGGAACTTGAATATTTAAGTATTTTCCTCTGCATTCTCTCACACCAGTGTTTACTCAACTACTCTCTTTGCCAACCTTCTCCAGCAATTGAAAACAAGGCTCTTTCTTGAAGACTTCCTAAGGTGGGAAGGAAGGCTTCTTTCCTTAAATAGGTATCTCAGTTATACCCCCATATAAAGGCCCTTTTCTATCTCCCTCCTTGGTCTTGGAGTTGCTTCATTTCTTTCCTTGGTGACACAAAACCTGCTTCAATACTGAGAATAAGTTTACGTCTGTGTAGAGTCTTTGTTCTTTTTTATTTTTTTGAAAGGTTTTTGCTATAGGACACGTTCGCTGTCCAGACAGAAAGAGACAGCGAGACAGAAACCAATAAACCACCTCCCAGGAGGGATGGTCACGCCGCAATCCCTTCTCTCGGGATCTTGGGCACGCACGCACACGTGCCCAGCATGAGTTTAAGCCACTGGACTGGGACTTGATCCGAGGTCGACTACATGGGAGTCCAGAGACATAGCCATTATGCTAACTGCTGGTCCCTCTGTTCTTTAAACCACCTTCTCCATTATTACTAGTTCTTACTATGACAACACTACAACTTCTCTAGGGAGAAACCTTCAAACTCTTCAGGTATAAAACTGCTTTTAAATATTTCTAAGTTCCTACTGACAACTTGCACAGGGTTACTCAGTAGAGGAAATATACTCTGTAAACTCAGTCTATCGGAAAGTAAAAAGTAAAGTACAATACTCGAAAAAATAAATACATCATGACGAATTACATTAAATTCCCCAACTTAAGATAATGGCTACTTGAATTAGGTGATTTCATGATTCTTCAAAGGTTCCCCCTCCCAGCTAAAACTAGGTAAAATCATGCAACACATACAGACTTGCTGCAATAAAATCCACTCATTGCACCTCAAAATATTTAAGAGGTGTCTTAAACCCAAATCCTAGTTAGTTAATAGTTCGCTTACATTTCCATTCAAAGAAATTTGTAAATACACTAAAAGGCTTGCAAAGTAAAGGAATTATGCAAGATTACCCATAAGCCAGAATATAGTAATTTTTAAATTCCTAAAACTAGTGTTTCTTATAGAAAACAATCAAGTTAGTTTTATTTTGGACTTAACCTTACACAACAATAAAGGATCTTTTTTTTTTTCTTTTAGCACTGGAATCGCTATACACGAAAATTGTGCTCATCGTAGCTACAGAAATTAAAATACAAAATATCGAATTCCAAAAGGGCATTTGCTTTACACTTAACTGGAAAGAGAAAGCTGCTGTCTAAGTAGATCATCACATTCTCTTGCTATTCCCTTAAAAATAAAAAATTGAAAAGTAAAAATCTGTTCGGCTAAGTCTTTTCCATAAAGTACACTATATATTGAAAAGCGAATGGGTTTAACGGGCTCTAGACTCTACTAGGGTCACCACACTAGACTAACATAATCTGTGCTGCAAAATAAATCAACGGAGTTCCAGAGCTGGGTGACACTTTGTCAGCTTTCTGTTTGTTGGGAACCCGCAAAGCGTAAAGGCAAAAGTCACCACACCGAAGACTGTCTTAGCGAAAAGGCTTAACAGGTCAGTCTTGTGCGGATGGAGAACTGAACTGTCATATCAGAGAACAGAAACCCCACTACTACTAACCTACAACTATCAATTCTCCCGCTGACGCATAGCTTTCCAGCCTGCCCGCGCTTGGGGCTCTGCCAACGTAACCCGGTAAGTCATAACCAGACTCTCCACCGGCTTCTCCGCCTCCCGGCGCTCCAGATCCCTGACAGCGGAGTTATAAACTGCAGGGAAAGATAAGGAACAGCACCCTTCCCTGCGCGAGGACCGAGCGCCGGCTCCACCCAGGTCCTCCGCGCCCCGCCGTCCTCCCCACCCGGTCCAGGGGCCGCCGCGCCCCG
>NW_006203430.1:4594774-4608367 GCF_000334495.1 Tupaia belangeri chinensis | reverse complement strand
CCGAGGCGTACTGGGGAGCTGCCTCCCTCGGAGCCAGCCGCCGCGGCGCCTACAGACCCTCCGCGCGCCGGAACCCTCCGCTCGCCCCACTCCGCTCAGGGGGTGTCTTTCTCTGGCCTACCTTTGAATTTGAGGTCTGTGGGCGGGTCGAGGACCAGGATCTGCTCGTGCTTCGCCATGGCCCCGGAGGCGGACGCCATCGGAGAGACAGCGCAGAGCGGGGGCGCGCCCGCGGCGGCGGTTTGCGGGCTGGGGGCGGGAGACGACGGTAGCGCCGAATCGGTCGAGCTCTAGGACGGGGCCAGGCTCACAGCTCCTTCGCCCCCCCCCCCCTTGCCGCTCTGTCGCCGGTTCGGTGGGCCGCCCGCTGGGCCAGCAGCTCCGGGTCTCACAACTGACTCAACCCCACACCAGCCGCCGCGGCCACGCGCACTGCGATCCTCGGCGCCCCACGTGACGGCCTCTGCGTGCCTACGTGCGCGCCCCGGTGGCCGGGAGCCCCTCGCTCCTGTCCCGCCCTCGAGGCCTGCCTAGCGCGGCGCGGGGCTGGTGCGCCTGCGCGCTGGCGGGTTGTTCGCGGCTCAGAGCACAGCCCCGCTGTCAAGGGAACGGGCGTGGACAGGGGGCGGGGCAAAGCTCCGTGAGATGGAGGGACAGACGCAGAGCGCACCTCAGGGCAAGAGGCGCAGTCTTCCGTCACGCTCAGCGTTGAGTACGACTCTCCATAATCCGCTATGGCTGTGCAACACCCTCCTCTAAGTAGGAATAGCTAATGGAAGGAAAGAGTAGTCCGGAGGCGCCGGATTACTACAACTCCCAGCGTGCTCTATGGGGCGGGGCCTCTGCTGAGGGCCGGGTCTTTTCGCAGTGCCTTCTGGGAACTGTAGTAGCGGCTGTTTGTAAGCGGGAAAGGGAATGAAGTCCGTTGGACGCGAATGGGGTGGGGTCCGGGGACACTCTTGTTGGCTCTTGTGTCAACTGCGCTAAAAAGAAAGACGTATTTTTGAAATCTGACCCGAAACCCCCTTGTTATAAATGTAAAACCTACCCTATGGAACACAAGGTTTGTTGGTTTGCTGTGTAATTCTATCCTTCTATCGGTAGAACTGAATTTTCTGTCATATTCCAACCCAATCTCTCCTGCTTCCTGAATTCTCTCCAATGATGCAAAATCACATGAGGAAATACACCTCGTTTAAACAGCAAACGCGTCGTAGGGGCAATCTGACAAGGCACATACGATCCAGCTAGAAATGAAAAAGTCTACACGCTCATTTTGGTTTCCGTAGTCTATTCCTTAGTTTTGATCTATCATAGACAGAGACCAAAACAGTCGTCACATTCACATGTTAGAAACGAATTCCAACTGCATCATTTACGATCATCTGTAGTAAACTGAACTAAACGAGAAAAATTCCAGCAGCAAAGTTGCTGACAAATCTTCCACCAATTGCAGGATACCTGGACACAGGAACATCAAATTAAATGAATGTCCTGTAAATAAACCTGTATTGTATTTAATGCTACCACTTGAATTTAGGTCCCTAGGAAGCACCACGAAACAAAGGACATATTGATGCTCACTGCCAGGAAGGAACAGCCCAGTTTGTCTAAAAAATAAATGAGACAAACGGTACAGTAGTCCAGACCTAGTAGTCTAGACCTAGGCACGAAGTCCAAGTTTTAATGTGTAATCCCTATACTAGAGCCCATCTAGGAACAGCTCTCCGGAAAAGCTAATCTAGCATTCACAGAAGACTGTGCCACACAGGAGGAATGTATCTCAGTCAGGAAGGATCTGAGAGGATAGGAGTGCTTAACTATTTTGAAAAGCATGTTGTAACTTTACGTCTCCTTTGATTTCTTTTTACTCACAAAATTTATTTTGAAATCTCAAGTATCATTAAAGGAGAATACAAAAATTGTATGTTTATTGAAAAGAAAGGGTTAAGGCTTAAAAAAAATGAGGGAAAAAAATGATAGAGGTTGACAGTCCACAGGATAGAGACCCAGATGTTTAGTTGTGAACTGACAACCCTAAAAACCCTTACAAACTCCAAATTTTTTGCCTGCCTAAGGACTCTTTTTTTTCAAGAGCAAAGGCGAGCTAGCCTTGGTTGACCTGGGACCCCACAGCTGAAGGGACACTTCTCTTACCAGAAAGCATTTAGGAATCCCTACTGTGCAAACGGCCAATTAGTAGGACAACAGGTGAAGGAAGTTTCCCTTCACTCCACTATAGGACAAGATTGCCTGTTCACGGTGGGTTTAATAGGAAGCCTGAACTAGATGTATTCTAGTTTTCCAGGCTACACCATTAAGAAACCTCTGCCCACTTTAGTCACCCACCATTAGAATCAACATTTTTCCATCTCATGAAAATCATGGGAAGGTCATGTGAAGGTTTCAAAAAGTTCATAGAAAATGCATATTATGATAAAACTACATACAGGTTTCAAATGTTTTGCACCAAAATAAGCTCATATTTAAAAAAAAAAAAATCATTCCAGAGAGCATATGCATGTGTATGAGAGAGAGAGAACAAGCACTACCCAACAGAGCCTGGTCATTTCTACAGACCCTTTTCCTCCGTTTTTCCAGGTCATGTGCATGGCATGAAAACCTGTACTTTATTTTCATTTTTCTTTGAACTATTGAAGTTTCCTCATTGAGGTCTAGCCTTAAAATCTGTAAGAATTTTATATATATGATATTTTGAGAAGAAAAAAAGCTTGGAATTAATCCCCCATTAATACTTTAGAAGATTGCGTTAACAATGACTCAGTCCTGGGCATAGACATTTATTAGTACCTTTCTTCTAGTAGTACAAAGAACTTTCCAAACATCGTCAAAGTTTACTCACAACAGTTGGCAAGGGTTACTTTAGTTGTTAAATATGGAAATGAAAACACAGGTGAGAGCACCTCATGTCAGTAGTAGAGGTAAAACTATGGGACAGAGGGAGTTGCCCAATTTTCCATTCTGCATATTTTTGCTTTTCCCAAAGCCACAATGAAAAGACAACCCATGAAGCCAGAAGATGGCATGGTGTTTAAGGTGCTGAATCCCACATGGCTGACTCTGTACTTCGAGTCCCGGACCCAGTGGCTTGAAAAAAAAAAACCTCATGTCAGTAGTAGAGGTAAAACTATGGGACAGAGGGAGTTGCCCAATTTTCCATTCTGCATATTTTTGCTTTTCCCAAAGCCACAATGAAAAGACAACCCATGAAGCCAGAAGATGGCATGGTGTTTAAGGTGCTGAATCCCACATGGCTGACTCTGTACTTCGAGTCCCGGACCCAGTGGCTTGAAAAAAAAAACGGGGGCATAGTCCCAGACCCAGTGGCTTGAAAAAAAACACGTGGGTACATTTGAGTGCATGGCCAGATTCTCAGGGGGAGTGTGGAGGAGAAGGGAATTCATTGTGGCCATCCCCTGGAGGGTAATTTCTCACTTCCCCTCTCTCTTTGTCTCTCTCCAGCTACCACACATGCCCCATGGCAAAAATCTTAATTAATTAATTGATTGATTAATTCAAATCTATGGTAATCAAAGTAACAATCTGAAAAGTAATTGACTTATCTATTGTTTAACATTTACATTAAGAACAGTGAAATATGGGGCCTAATGTTCATTCTGTTTGCTCATTTTAGGTTGATTAATATAACACAGAAAAGTCTTAACAAAAATATATATAGTCATAAGCATATTTCTCCAGCTACCAAATTTTCATGAGTCTAAGGGTTATGAAATCTTTTAGTATTATCTTATCACTAATAGCATTCACCTTTGGACAGATTATCTCTTAAAGGGTTTGGCAAGGAATAAAAAAAAAAATTCCAGTACAGATGGTATCAAAATATAGTAATCTTCTTCTCCATAGTTAAACATAGAAGTGCCCTGTGATTATGAATTGCTTATGAGTAATTCAATTCAGTAAACATCTAAAGGAACATGCTTTCACTAAATATTGAGAAAGTAAAGTGTATTCACTAAAAATACAACTTTTTGACCCAGCTGCAGTGGTGCAGTGGTAGCATAATGCTCTGTGATAGCGGGAGCCATATGGAAGATTGGGGTTCAGTTCTCAGGTTCACCATTACATGCCTGGCACTTGTGCATGTCCCATAATCTTGGCTGGAAAAGATTGGGGGAGTGGGAATCATGGCATGACACCTCATTAAGACTTTTGTCTTTCTCTGTGTCAAGAAATAATTTTTTTTTTAAAGTACAGACTTTGATTACCTGGTGGGAGTAGTAGGGTGATTGCTAGAGGTTGGGGGAGAGGGAACGGAAATATGTTAATTAGCAGATATAAATTTGCAGACATATAAGAGGAACAAATTCTAATGTTGTATAGTACAGTATGATGACAATAAGTAATAATAATTATATCTCAGATTAGCTGAAAGAGAAGACTTCAAATGTTCTCAACACAAAAAAATGACAAATGTATCAAGATGATGGGTATACAAATTATCCTTGTCATAGCAGGTGAGAAAGCAAGAGGAGAGTATGTATCTATGCCTGTGTTCATGTGCCCCTGTCTTTGTCATGCTCCTTCTTACAAAAATCCACCAGGATTCAATAATGGGACCCCACCCTGAAGTCCTTAATCCGAATCACCTTCCAAAGACCTGGCCTTTCAACACTATAGTTAGATTAAGTCTTTAGCCTCTCAACTCCACTACAATGGCTCATCAAATTTTAACTTGTGAATTTTAGGGAGACACATTAAAATACTAACAGCTGTATTAAGAACTTAAGTCCTGGGTCAGCTGGTGGCGTGGTGGTTATGGTGGCTGGGATCCTACATGGCCAACTGTGAAGTTTGAGTCCCAGACCTGGCAGCTTGAGAAACACACCAGGTAGGTGTGCATGCCTGCCCAAAATCCCAAAAAGAGGGAGAGATGAAGAAGGGATTGTAGCATGACCATCCCCCATGGGAGCACTTTCTCATTTTCTGTCCCTCTCTTTGCCCCCATGAACACACTTGCCCTCTGACAAATTAAAAACAAAAACAAAACAAAGAATCTAGGTCTTTATCATAAGAAAATAAGAAACCATCAAAAGTTTAAACAATGGAGTTGTTTGAGAAATTTTTTAAAAGGTCTCTTTTTAAACACTAGAACTTATCTATCTACAAATGTATCTATCTGCAAATTTATATCTGCTAATCAATACCTTTCCATATTCTCTCTCCCAGCCTCTAGCAATCACCCTTTGACTCCTACTAGGTAATCACAGCTTATATATTTTTTCTTTTTATATTTTTTGGCTATTAATACCATGTGGAGATTGAAGAGAGGGAGTAAGAGGAATATGGGGAAAGCTGTTGACATTATTCCTACAATTCAGAAGGCAGGGGATGGTATTACCGAGGATGGTAACTTTGGTTTGGGTAGACGCAGTGGAGATAGAGAAAAATATGGATGGATCTGAGAATTATTTAGGTGGGAAATCAATAACCCATTAATTATTGATCAGATGCAGGGGTGACCTGGGGAAATGAGATATGTAGGCCTGCTCCCCTTCCTCTGGCTTGTGCTGGGGGCTGTATGACAGTGCCATTCATGATGAGCAAACACTGAGGGAAGATCAAATTCTGATGTTGGGGGGCAGGAAAGGGCAAGTCAAGAGGTTGGTTTGATGAGAGAGGCTTTTGAGATACTCAGAGGGAAGAGCTCTGGCCCGAGAAAAACTACTCTCAGGGTTCTAAGCACGCATGATGATTGAAGTCATGAGCATGGATGAGATCACCTAATACAGAGAAAAGAGGAGAGTTGCATACTAATTATTGAGAAACTACAACATTTAAATATCTCATTAAGTGAAGATACCATGACTAACATGGGGGAACAGGAAAGGCACAGGAGGTCGTGGTGGTTATGGTGGCTGGATCCTACATGGGCACAAGAGGGAGAAGGGAAGAAATCCAGGGGCTCATGGTAAATATTGTGGATGGCTCAGTTAGCCCTCCAGTTTCCCTTAGGGAAGGCTTCCTGTATTTCAGAATTTGACTCTTCTGCAGTTAGGATTCTGTTCATAAAACAGTCAACCAATGAGTTATACTTGTCTGTTATTTGGAATTAGAAGTGAAATAAATATTTCAGTATCTCAAAGGCCTCTCACATCCAACCAGCCTCTTGACGTTCCCTCACTCAACCCCAACATCAGAATTTGGTCTTCTCTCATTGTTCAGTCCCTCTGGCTGTGTTTCTGCTGGGGCAAGAGCACAGACACATGAGGTTTCTTCGGCCACATTCCAGTGCCCACTTACCAGCTTCATGAATACCAAGAAGCAGCTGGTTGTTACAGGGTCAGCAGAAGCAGTGACATCAGAAGCAGCGGCCCTAGACTCCTAATCCCTGGATCAAAGGTGTGTCTTAAAGTCCTCAGGCTCCAGGGCAGCCTCAGAAATGGGAGCTGCCTTGATGGGGCAGGCAGTTCAATCTTGTCCTGATAGTCATTTCTGGGGAGCCTCCTCTCGAGCCTGCTCCTCCAGTCCTCTCAACAATTTTGTGAGCACTGAACTCCCCTCATTATGTTGCTTCCTACTTGTAATATCACAGCAGTGAGGTATCAGGGAAGCCAAGTGTGGATCAAAAAGGAAGGTAGAAATCTACTAACTTGTCCCACAGAGCCAGGGCTAGAAGACATTCACCTGACAGTGACAGGGCTGCCAAGGAGGAAAAGTAAATGCAAGAGTCACTGCCCGAGAGCTCTTTATCAAGCAGATAAACAGGGAGAAAGGCTAAGTAGCTGAAATATGTGCAAAGTCGGGAAGTTCCTCAGGGATGCATGGCTTATGTGAATGTGGATGTGTTGCTGGTGCTTACTGCACCATTATTTGTCAGACTGTGAGAAATACAGATTCCAAGGAAGGCAGATGAAAGTATCACCATATAAAATTAAGGCTGGAAAGAGAAGAGTTAGAAAAAAACTTTTCCTGGGAACCTTCCTTTTTTTTTCCCATTCTTTAAAAATTTGTTAGATGGCACATGTGCCCACCAGAGAGAAACCTTTGTCTCTCCCCCAAAAGCTATGTAACTCTTCATTCAAAACAGGATATTTTAAATCCTCGTTTCTATAATACATGATCTGAACTCCCCAGACACTATTTTGCTAGTTTCAGACTTAGAGTGGACCTATTCCTTTTGGCAGTGGGTTTTGACCAGCCTTAACTGCATTGCTAGTTCTCTTCATCTCCTTTCCCTGAAGGTTTTCTCGGCTGTCTTAGCTCACCGTAGCCTACATTAGGAAAACTGCTCCAGCTCGGATGACCTACTGGGTACTGTTTCTTTGTAGAAGGGGACGTAAGAGCAAGAATTTACATTCTAGTGCGGAGAAGGTAATTCCACACACCTCTGTCCACTAGGCCCCTGAAACTTTTCCTTAAGAGTCCCTGACTCTCTTGGGACTAGCAGTTAGCGTAATAGCTATGTCACTGGACTCCCACGTAGTTGACCACAGTTCAAGTCCTGGACCCGGTGGCTTAGACTCACGCTGGGCACGTGTGCGTGCGTGCCCAAGATCCCAAGAGGAGAATGGAGGAGAAGGGATTGTGGAGTGGCCATCCCCCCTGGGGGGTGATTTCTCGCTTTCTATCTCTCTGTCTCTCTCTGTCTCTCTGGCAAGCACATGCGCCCTATAGCGAAAACCTCTCCAAAAAAAAAAAAAGAGTCCCTGACTCTCTACCTCCTACCAAGACCTTCAGTGTATCAGTCATCTCTAGCGGATTCTGCCCATGCAGCATGATGTCACTGTGACATTCCACGGGATAGACTGTCCATATTCCTTCAGACTGTATTATGACAGTGGATAGAAAAGTTGGTAATGCCCTGGAGCAAAATGATAAATTGATATTATTGTCTATTCCACGTGCATACAAACTGTTTCCCTTTAGAAAGAACAGAACACATTTGCAAAATCAATGGCCACATAATATGTATGTGAGGGCTTATTACTTTGCATTAGCAACACTACCGCTGTGTTCGGCAGCTGCAATGGAGAGTATCTGCAGCGACCAGGCAGGCTGAGAGATGGAGAGCTGAGAGGAGAGATCATCACCCTGGATTCTCTCAGTCTTTTGTTTTTGTCAGCTATGACAGAAGAGATGATTTATTGCAGACGTATTACACTCAGCCACAAGTAACAGCACTACTCCCAGAATGTCACAGGTCCAGGGGAAAGGGCCAGCCACAAGTAACAGCACTACTCCCAGAATGATATCACAGGTCCAGGGGAAAGGGACACAGGGGCTGTTTTGGTAGGAGCAACGTGGGTCCCTCTCAAAGGTCTTGGAGATCCGCTGGCCATGGAAGTTCTAGATCCAGAGACAGAGTGGACAGTATCTCACAGTCCAACTTGTGCCAGCGCCCTGAGCCTCTGACATTCCGTTTCTGCTGCTGTGGTGCAAAGCTGTTTACTTGGACCTCTATTTCATCTTTCTTCTCTTATGCTTCAGCCTGCCAATAAGGTGGCATTTATAGGTTCCTGGGATTAGGAAATGATATCTTCGAGACCACCACTCAACCCATTACAACGAGAACTAATAATCTTCACATCAGCTCAAAAATTTGGTTAAAATTATCTCTGACAAAGAACTTGAGACCTGAGACCAGCAGGTGGCGTGGTGGTTAAGGTGCTGGACACTCCCACATGGCTGACCATGGTAGAGTGGACAGTATCTCACAGTCCAACTTGTGCCAGCGCCCTGAGCCTCTGACATTCCGTTTCTGCTGCTGTGGTGCAAAGCTGTTTACTTGGACCTCTATTTCATCTTTCTTCTCTTATGCTTCAGCCTGCCAATAAGGTGGCATTTATAGGTTCCTGGGATTAGGAAATGATATCTTCGAGACCACCACTCAACCCATTACAACGAGAACTAATAATCTTCACATCAGCTCAAAAATTTGGTTAAAATTATCTCTGACAAAGAACTTGAGACCTGAGACCAGCAGGTGGCGTGGTGGTTAAGGTGCTGGACACTCCCACATGGCTGACCATGGTTCCAGTCCCAGACCTGGTGACTTGCTTTCTCACTTCCCCTCTTTTCTCTCTCTCTCTCTCTCTCTCTCTCTCTGTCAAATTAAAAATGAATGAATAAATAAATAAAATTTAAAAGAAGAACTTGAGACCCAAAAATGTAATAATATAAAGTGCCTACAGCACTGTATTTCTGTTTTGTAAAACTTGTACTCCACAAAGATGTACAATGATTATGTTAACCAAAATTCACAATAATTTTTTTCATTAAAAAAAAGAAGTGTCTATGTAACTATCACCAGTTGAAAGCATAAAACAAAAATCAAGTCAACAGGTTTTTTTATAAAGTAAAAATTATTTCCCTGTTTCTGATTCTCTTATAAAAATGACTGATACATTATGAAAAATAATACTCTAAAATATGCATAAATTTGCCAGTGATTACTGCCCAACTATAAATATCTTTTTTTTTTAAATAACAGAATTGAAAATTCTCAAAAGTTGAAGTGCAAAAGATGGCAAAGGCAGACTCAGACCCAAATGCTCTATTTTTTCCCACTCACTAGTAAATCCTGTTTTGTCTTTTATCAAGGGACCGCAAACCCCATTATGGGATTAAATATCCTGTATTTCAGGTGGACTTTTTGGCCACCTATTATATGACTTAATTTACAATGATATTGGTAAACATAATCTAGTTACCACTATCCAGTTTCTAAAAATCCCATGAACAATACTATTTCTGGTGTAGCCCAATGATATTACTAAGAAAAGAGGCTCATGCTGCTAAGATGTCACTGCCTGGAAGCTGAGGCCACATTAGAGTCCCAGCTCAATTCTCAACCTAACCTAAACATAGTGGGGCATGGTGGAGTGTGCTGTAGGCCTAGCTAACTGGGCAGGTGGGACAGGAGGATCCCAACATGATGAGACCTTGTCAAAAATACCTTTCTCTCTCTGTCATATTTTAACAAGAAGAAAAGAAAAGAAGTAGCAAGTGTGCTGCTAGGGTTACCCTTAATGCTGAGATCTGGGGAAGGGCAGATCTTGTCTACACAAGGCCTTTGATGACAGGATAACCCAACTCTGCACTGTGCCTCAGCCCCACTCACCAGAGTTTGTCCCAGGTCAGGGCCTCCCTCATCTCCCACACTTTCCCCAGGTCATCTCACACCCATCTATCTCGTCTCCATACCCCTCTACCAGATTCTGACTTTTATACCCCCAAGACCCCCATTGTTCTGGCAATTTCTGTAGTTCTCTCATGATTTGTGGGGGGAGGGGTCCTCCTCCTCACTGCCTCACTTTGTTGGTTTCTTCTGTCTAAGAGAGAACTTTACTCTCAGCTTATCTAGGACTCAATGCTACATACAGCATTGGGTCTCTTACATACCTATCTTTATGCCTCAGTCTGAATATCAATAATAAATGGCTGTCTCATCTGAATCACACATAATAAATCTTACCTTTTATTTAGGTTTTTGTCACAAGGCACGTGCACTGCCATAGAGGGACAGAGAGAGACAGAGAGAGGGGAAGTGTGAAATCACCCCCAAGGGGATGGTTACATTGCAATCTCTTCTCCTCCGTTCTCTGGGGATTTGGGGCACACACAAGTACCTGGCATGATTTTCAAGCCGCAGGATCCAGGACTTGAAACACAGCAACCCAGTGGGATTTCAGTTCCTTAACTACGACACCACCTGCTGGCCCCATAAATCTTAAAATTTCTTCCCCCAAGTACATAGGAAAGAATAAGTATCATAAGTGGGCCTGAAAAGGATGAGTATTGATAGTTGGTACCCAACTTTACGACTCCCAATTTTATTTTAGCACTTTTATGTCTGACATTTACATACATGGAAATAGCAATCCAAAATGAAGCAGGATGCCAAAACAAAGAGGGGTCTATGAACGTATTTTTGATAAATGAGTAATTTCAAGCTCACAGGAAGAGATCAAATTAATTAGGGAAATGAACACAAGGAAGAGATCATCAAAACCCATTAATGTTGAATTGTTACACTCAAATGCTGCTCAAATACCAGTTATCTCGTTCCTTCTGATAGCATTTCAATACATTGCAGTCCAGTCATCATTAACTCACATGATTTAAAGGAAGTCTTTAAGGCTGCCTCGGAGAGGCAGCTGACCTCACCTGCCATTTCTAAACTAAGAAATCATTAGCTAACTGGTGACTTCCTCCTTTAGCTCTCTGAGGTCAGTGAGATATTGATCTCACAATCATTAGGCTTGCATTTAGCTTTGCCTTTCAGTCACCAAGGTTTTGTGGCCTTCATGGAGCACTAAAGAGAGAAGTAGCACTTTTTTTAACCCTTTCTCAGGACCTGCCAGTAAAGTGCTCCTCCAGAAACTAGAGACTCCTGAGGCAAGCTTAGTGAAAATGTCCGTCAGCAGAAATTTTATATACAAAATCAATCCTACTCTTCCCTGTTCTTCCCCATGTTATGTTTCATGCTTACTTGAAATTAACACCCTAACTTAAAAGAGGACTTTCAACTTGTGTGCTTAAAAGTAGTGTGGCGGCAACTGCAGATAGTAAGGATAAAAGTAATATGGGGATGGGTAATAGAGGGGAGAGAGGAACAAGGGAAGAAAAATATACATACGTTTATTATTTTTTGCGGGGGGAGAGGTTTTTGCTATAGGGCGCTTGTGCTTGCCAGACAGAGAGAGAGAGAGAGAGAGAGAGAGATAAAGCGAGAAATCACCCCCCAGATGGGGATGGCCACGCTGCAATCCCTTCTCCTCCATTCTCCTTTCTGGATCTTGGGCACGCACGCAAACGCACCCGGCGTTGATTTTTAAGCCACCAGGTCCGGGACGCGAAACGTGGTCAACTACGTGGGAGTCCAGCGACATAGCCATTATGCTAACTGCTGGTCCCCATACGTTTAATTGACAAAAAAAATAAATAAATAAAGAGCTGGGACCAGCAGTTGGTGTAATGGTTATGTCACCGGACTCCCATGTAGTTGACCATGGTTCAAGTCCTGGACCTGGTGGCTTAAACTCACACGTGTACACCAGACACGTGTGTGCACATGCCCAAGATCCAATAAAGGAGAATGGAGGAGAAGGGATTGCGGCGTGGCCATCCCCCATGGGGGGGTGATTTCTTGCTATCTCTCTGTCTCTCTCTGTCTTTCTGGTGAGCGCACGCACCCTATAGCAGAACTCTCTCTCAAAAAAAAAGAAATGAAGAGCTATTTGCTGATGATAATGTATATAATAATATCTTTGTCTTGACTGATATTCATGGTATTCATGCTGGAAAAAGAAATGTTATACACTTTAAAGGTATATGTGATTAAATGTAAATTTTAAAAAAATTCCTAATAAAGTTGTGAATTAGGGGAAAAAAAAAAAGTAATGTGGGGCCAGCAGGTCTCATGGCAGTTCAGGCACTGGCCTCCCACATGACCAGTGGCGGTTAAAAATCCTGCCAGGCATGGCGTGCTTTCCCAGAGTCCCAAGAGGAAAGTGGGAGAGAAGAGACTGTGCTGTGGCCATTTCTCACTTTCCCTCTCACTGTCTTTTTCTCTGGTGTGCATGCACACACCCAATGGCAAAGCTTTAAAAAAATTTTTTAAAGTAATGTGTACTCTTAATCAATATGTAATAAAATAATCACATTTTCTTTTAGTTCCCACAACTATTTAGAATTGCTTATTTCTCCTTAATGTTAAATATTAGAGTTGAATTCAATTTTGACTTTTTTTTTTTTTAATGCATGCCTCTTGTCTTATTGGGCAAAATAGAATGTCCATATTCAAACTTTTTGTTTTTGCTCATACTCCCTAGTTCTTGACAGTTAATAAACAACTTTCAAAATGTCGAACAACTGAAATTTAAAGATAATGTTCAAAGTATTTAGTATAATTTTGTTTGTAACTCTAACAGAGAGAGTATGGTTTTAAATATTTTTGAGAAAGTATTTACCTGCCAATTACTCAAACTGTCGAAAAGCAAACACCCAGCACACAATTCACACATAAACCTTCTCAATTCTGCCTTGTCTAGCAAGTATTCTGGGATATACCATCTACTAGCAAAGATCAGTCTCTTTTGCTTCCTTCAAAATCTTCTTCAAAATAATCCACTGGTTATGGCTGCTCTTTTGCAATCTCTACTGATTACAATGCTGGTCTAGAAAAGCCCAGGTTATTTTATGGTATGGATTCTTTCATATAGCTTCTCTAATCCTGTCTGCCAGAAAGAACTGTTTATGGTGCCAGGCCATCTTTCCAAGAGCTTCTGTTGGCTTACTTGAGATCTACCTTAGTTTCATAGTTTTCCAGTTAAATATTCAGATATGACATTCTGACAGTCAAAACCCTGTCCAATAAGGAGTATTTCTAAGTTTTGATTCAAGGCAACATGTATTATTGAACATGCAAATAATCATTCTGCCACAAAATAAGAATATTCCCAAATATTTTCCATTTCAGAGGGGTCAGGAATGGGAGAAAAGTTTATGTTTCCATTTAAAAAAACAAACAAGAAAAAAAAAATTCAACAAATTGATGAACCGATCAACAGCTCAAAAGAAAGCAAAATCCTTAAATTGGGAAACTTTGGG
>NW_006203430.1:4588523-4594727 GCF_000334495.1 Tupaia belangeri chinensis | reverse complement strand
TCCATTCTCCTCTCGGGATCTTGGGCACGCATGCACACGGGCCCGGCGTGAGTTTAAGCCACCAGGTCCAGGACTTGAACCGCAGTCGACTACATGAGAGTCCAGCAACATAGCCATTATGCTAACTGCTGGTCCCCCAGTGTGAGTTTAAGCCACTGGATCTGGGACTTGAACCGTGGTCAACTACATGAGAGTCCAGCGACGTAGCTGCAGGTCCCCAGAAAAAAACATTTTAACAAATTGCTAAACCTCTTAACAGCTCAAAAGAAGGCAAAATCCTTAAATTGGGAAAACAAAGCATAGTAAAGAAAAAGACCGTGATCTTTTATTCAAAAGTCATAAAATTCTATTTCACCAGTTCACTCTTATGTAATTAAATCTTTCTTCTGTTGAATTTAGTGTTACTGTGGTCCAATCTTTCCATTTAAATCCTGGAAGTTAACATTCAACGTTATTGATATTTCTTGTCCCTAGCATTAAGTTGGTCATTTTCTTGGTTGCCTTTGTTCTCTTATTTCTGTATGTGTGTCTTTAGTTTTCATGGTAAAGCACTTCCTTCAGAGCTTCTTGAAGAGCTGGTCTGGTGTTGGTAAATTCTTTCAGGTTTTGTTTATCTGAGAATGTTTTTATCTTTTCTTCCCATATGAAGGATAATCTTGCTGGGTATAGTTTTCTTGGTTGAAACTATTTTTCCCTTAGCACTTTGAATATGTTTTCCCATTCTTTCCTTGTTTGCATTGTTTCTGATGAGAGGTCTGAGGTTAGCCTGATGGGATAGCCTTTATAAGTAACCTGACATTTCTCTCTTGCTAGCTTTAGTATCTTGTCTTTGTGGATTTGGTCAATCTGGCTACGATGTGCCTTGGAGAAGATTATCTTGGGTTGATTCTATTAGGATTCCTTTGTATTTCTTGGGTCTGGATATTTTAATGCCTCCCTAGAATTGGAATTTTTTCTTCCAGGATTTCATGGAATAGATTATCAATGCCCTTATTAGTTTCTTCATCTTCTGGGATACTGATTATCTCGATGTTTGGGCTCTTAATTATATCTAATATTTGTCATATAGTAATCTCATTTCTTTCTGATTTTTTTTTTTTTTTGCTGTTTTTTCTAGGTCAGAGGTTTTGCCTTCAACATCCAAGATTTGATCTTCTGCATGGGTTAATCTGCTTTTAATACTTTCGAGGCAGGTTTTGATTTCCTGTATTGAAGCCTTCCTTCATCTCTAATAGCTCCAGTTGATTCTTTTTTATTGTGTATTTCCTCTTTCAGATCACGCAAGAACTTCCTCACCTCCTGGAACTTGTAGTCTCTTTTCTCCTGCATCTTCTGGAGTTCCTTGTCTTCCAGCTCTTGCATCTCGTTTAGTTTTGTCACTATAAATATTTTGAATTCTCTACCAGACATTTCCATGAGTTTTACTGTACTATCTATGGATGATGAAAGATTGTTCTTTTCACTTAGGGGAGAGATATTTTCTTGTTTTCTCATATTTCTTGTGCCTCTGTGGTGGTTTCTGGCCATTCTGTGACAAAAATCTTGACTGTGTTTTGCAATGTTGTATCTACAGAAAGACATTGTGAGTTCAGATTTATAAAAAGAAGTTTCTTCCTTAAAGCAGGAGGTTCAATACACAATGACCCTAAAAGTAGTCAGATGCTTGGCGACTGTGCACCTAGGCCTGTCTAGACACTCAGTGTGTGGAGACTTGTCTGAGTGTTTCACAGGTCTAGGAGATGAGGGTTAGAACATAACTTTAGTCGCTTTGGCCCCTGAACGCGCCAGGACACCCATATTCAAACTTTCTGTCAGAGAACGGGACTTTGACTTGGTTGCTGTCCAATGATTATGTAGTCAAGAGAGATGGTACTCACAGTGAGTAGCTTGAAGGGCATAAATCAATTCTCTGGTGGTTTATATTTTATTCCTGGATCAAACTAGATCACCAGAAAGTCATACATGCTTTGAATTGTGTTGCCCTTGCAAAATTACCTTTGTAGAGCTGTGCTTTCTCTTTTTCCCTGGCTTACATTAAGAATATTTTTTAATTTTTTTTTCACCAGAGACAGAGAGAGAAAGTGAGAAAGTAACCATGGGGCATGGCTATGCCATAATCCCTTCTCCTTCATTTCTCCCTCCTTTCAGGATTTTGGGCATGCATGCACATCCACCTGGTGCATTTTCCAAGCCATCAGGTCTGGAACTCAAACCATGTAGTCAGCCATGTGAGATCCAGTCACCTTAACCACCACACCACTGACTGGTCCTAAAATATTAGTAAATCACTTTAAAAATTTATAATAAGAATTATTTATAAGGATTGTTTGAGGTCATTGTTTGTGACATCACTTAGTATCCTAAATATAAAGAAAGACCTTAGACAGAAATGTCTTTAATACTACAGTCCCAGAAAAAGCAGTAGGTGTGAGCCACTAAAGTAGAGTTCAGGGCCCCTGGCCCTTCAAATGCATAGTCCAAAGTGTTGTGAGCTCACTAAGTTGTCCAAAGAGGACTCTGCTCACACAGAGGTCGGGCCCATGTGTCTAAGCTATTAGAGTCATGTTAAAGTCAGATTTGTTCAAGATGGAAAGTAGGAACAAAGAGAAAGTCACAGCAAGGTCTCTCTACCAGCAAAAAGGAGCAAATGAGGTACAGGCACTGTCAGTAAAAGTCTGTTTATACAAAAATACAAAAGCTACCTATTTGTACACCTTGACTTTAGAGACTCTCTTGAAAATGCTTTGCAGCGGCCAGCCCACAGCATGGTGGGTAAGGTGACTGGATCCCACACAGCCAACTATGTGGTTCAAATCTGGAACCCAGTGGCTTGCAAAACACACTAGGCATGTGTGCTTGCATGCCTAAAATCCTGAGAGGAGGAATAAGTGGAGGAGAACAGAGTGCTGTATAGCCATTCCCCATGATGGGGAGGTATTTCCTCACTTCCCTCTCTCTCTCTCCAGTGAACACAAGCTTCCTCTAGCAAAGTTAGAAAGAAAGAAAAAGAAAAAGAGAGAAAGAAAAAGAGAGAAAGAGAAAAAGAAAGAAAAGGCTTTGCCATTACAGCTTTGGCTTTCACTAAAAATTTTTTTCCAGATAGCCATATGAAAAATTATTCTGAATTTACTAGAACAAATCTTGTCAGGGTAACCCATGGCCTAGTGGTTAAGGGAGCCAAATCCCAACATGACTAACTGTGGTTCAAATCCCAACTTTGGAACACACTGGGTGTGTGTGCATGCCTGCCCAGAATCCAGACAGAATGGAGAAATGGAGGAAAAGGGATTGAGGCATGATCATGCCCATTGAGAGGACTGCTTTCTCTCCCACTCGCTGTCCCTCTATCTGTCTCTAGTGAGCACATATACCCTCTGACAATTAAAAAAATAAAAATAAAATAAATGAACTTTAAAAATGAAAAGATCTTGTCAAGGCCCAGCTGTGTGGCGCAACAGTGGTGCAATGCTCTGCAATGCAAAAAGTCATATAGAAGACAGGAGTTCAGTTCCCCGGGTGACCTGTACACACTGGATATGCACAGGCTCATGATTCTGCCTGGATCAAAAGGCTCAGGGCTGGGTGTGGAGGGATGGTGGCATGGACCTTGTTAAGGATGCAAGTCTCTCTTTCATGAGAGAGGAAGGGAGGAAGGAAACTGTAAAAAAAAAATCTTGTTTAAAATATCATCCTCTTTTTTTTAATGTCTCAAACTTAAAAGTCCCAGATAAAAAATGTTGTACAGAAATTAGTTAAGGAAAAGTTTATTTCTTTTACAAATTCCAAGGCTTGCTCATGTGGGGTAATGGAATCTGGGTATTTTTGAACTTTCCTTTTTTCCTCTGGTCATCAAGAAGCTCAGACCAAAACTTGCCACTCAATCAGAGCAATCATACAAGCTCACAGAGTTGACCTATTATTTCTTCTTTCATTCTTTTTTTTTTTTTTTTTTTTTTTTTTCTCTTGGGTGGTGGCGCTTTTTTTTTTTTTTTGCTCTAGGGTGTGTGCGCTCACCAGAAAGACAGACAGAGAGACAGAATCATCCCCCAGGGGGGGATGGCCATGCTGCAATCCCTTCTCCTCCACTCTCCTCTCAGGAACCTGGGCACGCACGCACACGTGCCCGGTGTGAGTTCAAGCCACCAGGTCCAGGACTCGAACCGCAGTTGACTACTTGGGAGTCCAGTGACACAGCCATAAGGCCAACCACTGGTGCCACATATATTAGAGTGTCTGAAAAGTCGGGAAGTATTTTTATATGTTTTTTCCATGCAAAAATGTGTCATGACTTTCCTGACAACCTAATATTTTGTTTGCTGCTGCTAGGTAGTTGTTAATGTGCAAAAAGGGTCACTTAGGGTCTCTGACTGAGGTATCACTGAGGAGAACCCGGGTGAGTGCACAATGGAAGGTAATGGATCGGTTCTACTCAGGAACTTGAGATAGGAGTTGCAGCTCAACTGGATAAATGAAGCAGCCAAGGAGGGTCTGTGACAAAGGACTGGAGAGCACTTGCACATCAAATGGAAGGAGCTGCCACTCAACCTCTAAGATTAGTGTCTTGAGGTAACATAAGCTTGGACTGGCAGCTCTTACAATTTTTCAAGAAAAACTAGAAATCTAGATTTTAAAAGGAATTCTGTTTGAAATGTTGACAGCTAAATCATTTTTCTTTCTTTCTTTCTTTCTTTCTTTCTTTCTTTCTTTCTTTCTTTCTTTTTTATTTTCATAGAGCACTTGCACTTTCTGGAGAGAGACAGAGAGAGGGAAAGTGAGAAGTCACCTCCCAGGGGGGAATGGCCACGCCACATATTTTTTCTGTTCTCCTCTCTGAATTGGGCATGTATACACACACGCCTGGCATGATTTTCAAGCAACCAGCACCAGGACTCAACCCAGTCAGTCATGTGGGAATCTAGTGCCTTAACCACCACACCACCTGCTGGTCCCATAAGTAAATAAAAAAAATTTTTTTTTTTCGTTAGGTTTTTGCTATAGGGCATGTGCGCTCGCCAGAAAGACAGAGAGAGACAAGAGAGATAGAAAGCAAGAAATCGCCCCCACGGGGGGATGACAATGCTGCAATTTCTTCTCCTCCATACTCCTCTCAGGATCTTGGGCATGCATACACATGTGCCCAGTGGGAGTTGAAGCCACCAGGTCCGGGACTCAAACCGTAGTCGGCTACATGGGAGTTCAACAACATATCCATTATGCTAACTGCTGGTCCCTAACTAAATCAAATGTTAAAAAATACCCTGGACCAGTAGAAAATGGAATGGTGACTGCCAAGGGGGGTGGGGGGAGGGAATAGGATGTTGTTCAGTGGGTATGAAGTTCAATTACATAAGATGAATATATTCCAGAGCTCTGCTGTACAGCATAGTGCCTATAGTTAACACTTACATATTTGTTCTGGGCCAGCTCAGTGGTCCAGCAGCAATGCTTTGCTCAATTGATGCTGTACCCATGAAACTGGCTGACTGGGAAGGCTGGAGAGGATCATGGCACAAGACCCTGTTAAGGGTACTTAGCATTCTCTGTGTGTGTGTGTGTCTTTCACACTCATGAAGAAAATAAACTTTAAAAAAATTGCTAAGAGGAGAGATCTCATGTGAAATGTTCTAGAGGTGATAGATACATCATTACCTTGATCTTGGTGATGAAATTATTACAGTCATATGCGCAAGTCCAAACTCATTCAATTGTTCACATTAAATATGTGCAGTACTGTATATATTAATTATACTTCTCAATAAGGCTATTTAAAAAAAAAAAACATTCTGGACCAGGCTATTGTCTGTGATCTGGTTCTGGACTTTTGGGCTTGGAGACATCTGGAAGCAGTTATCAGGAATCCAGTTACCAGGGGACAAAGCAGGAACTTTGCCACCAGGACATTGATGTCATAATGATACCAGAGATGACACACACTCAAGCCTCTGAGATACCTGAAGTTTTGGGTTTCATCTCAGATTATGTGAGCATGAATTGGTAAGGAAAGCCCTGGCCTTGAAATCTGGAAACATAGCCTTGGACTCCACTCTGCCAGCCATGAATTATGTATTGGCAAACACACTAAATTTCCCTAGGCCTCCATAGCACTCACAGCACCAGAAGGAGGTTAGCTAAGACTTGTGAATCTTTCCTTTTTTTTTTTTTTTTTTGAGGGGGTTTTTCTTAGGGGCCAATTGGTTTTGCGAA
>NW_006203430.1:4571019-4588046 GCF_000334495.1 Tupaia belangeri chinensis | reverse complement strand
TCTTTCCTTTTTTTTTTTTTTTTTTGGAGAGGTTTTTGCTATAGGGCACATGTGCTTGCCAGAAAAACAGAGAGAGACAGAGAGACAGAAAGTGAGAAATCACTCCCCAGAAGGGATGGCCACGCCACAATCCCTTTTCCTCCATTTTCCTTCGGGATCTTGGGCACGCAGGCACACACGCCCGGCATGAGTTTAAGCGGCCAGGTGTGGGACTCGAACTGCGGTTGACTATGTGGGAGACCAGCGACATAGCCATTACGCTAACTGCTGGTCCCTCCAATTCTTTATTTCCAAAATTATCTTATCAGAATTCCTGGTGATCTATGAACATGAGAAAGAAGGCTCCATTCATCTTTTAATCATACTTCTGTAGAATTATCTAAATTTCCAATGTTGCTAAAAATATAGCAAGCAAAATTTTCAGTGGAAGTGAAAAATAATCAAGATTGAAAAATAGAGGACAGTGGGATTTCCAATATCCACCCAAGGAATTTCTAATTTCACACTCTCTTAACAAAGCATGGTCATGGTGTGCTTTAATGCATTGACTGTTTTTGTCAAAGGGTGCAGTTAATATTTATGATTTACAAGCATTGATATTTGAACACCTACTTTTGCTGTACCTGATACGTTTTCAGAAAGAAAAAAGTCCCAAGCAATAAATAGTTGACTGTTTACAATGTTTTCAGAATATATGATTACTTTAGTTCTGCAATGGTTGCTCTGAGTTTTTCTCTTTGGGCTCCACAAAATTCACCCACCTTGTTTTCTTTTTTATAAAACTGAAAGGTTGGGATACAGAAGACATCACAGTCTTTCACCAGTTCCTCACAGTCATCAGCATCTACTTCCAGGAACACCATGTCATTGTGCTCCAGAGACAGGGAATGGAAGAATGGCCGGATGGTCCTGCAAGGCCCACACCAGCTGGCTGAGAATTCCACAGCCACTAGCCTCTCCCCAGCCTCCTTAAGCGCTGCCTTGAAGTCCTCCTTGCTCAAGATAATTTTCACCATGTCTACCTCCAGGTACTCCATCATTTCTTCTTCAGGTTTCAGAATGTCACCTTCCTCAAGCTGGATGTCTTCTTTTGAGGACTTTGGGATGTTGCCATCCTTGGATTGGGTGACTTCTGAGGATTTGGGTGCATCTTTGGGCTGATTGGTTTCTTCTGAGGACTTAGAAACATCACCCTCCTTGGGCTGACCGGTTTCTTCTGAGGACTTAGGAACATCACCCTCCTTGGGCTGACCGGTTTCTTCTGAGGACTTAGGAACATCACCCTCCTTGGGCTGACCGGCTTCTTCTGAGGACTTAGGGACATAACCCTCCTTGGGTTGACTGGTTTCTTCTGAGGACTCAATGATGTCACCCTCCCTGGGCTGAATGGTTTCTTCTAAGGACTTGGGAACATAACTATCCTTGGGCTGGATATTTTTTGTTGAGGATTTCAGGATGTCACCTTGCTTGGGCTGGATGGCTACTTCTTTAGGTTTCAGGATGTTTCCTTTCTCAGGTTTAGTTTCTTTTGGGGACTTCTGGGTGTCATTCCTCTTGAATGGATTGTATTTTGCTAAAGACTTGGAGATATAGCCATATTTGGACTGGGTGGTTTTTGTAGTGGATTTGGGCATATTGCCCTGCTTGGACTGGATGTTTTTTGCAGTGGACTTGGGGGTGTTTTCCTGTTTGGGTTGGGCGGTGGTTGCTGAGGACCTGGAGATGTCATTGCTCTGCTGTGGGAACTCAGACTCCTCTGTGGACAGGCGGAGTGTGTTGTCAATCACAGGGACAAAGGCCTTCTCTTTGATTTGGGCTGTTTCCAAGAGCTCTGGGACCAGGACAGCCACATTGTTGGACCTATAAAGGACTTTCAGAACAAAAAGGGCAAATAAATAAAGTAAAAATGCAAAAGAAGGAACAAAATAACACTGATCACACAGTCCAAGGAAGATTGTCATTCTTAAGCAATCACAAGTAAAGTTATTGATGTTAATCAATAACTTAATTCAACAGAAGGCCAAAGAGCATATGTACAAGGGGTTCTTCAAAAAAATTAATGGAAAATACATAGCATGAAAAACTTATGCATGAATTTCCGATTTTTTTACACCATTCTCTCACACATTTTTTAAAGTCCCTTGGAAATCTTTCTTTTCTTTAATTTTTCTTTTTTTTTTTTTTGAGAGGTTTTTGCTATAGGGTGCGTGCGCTCTCCAGACAGACAGAGATAGAAAGCGAGAAATCACCCCCCAGGGGGGATGGTCACGCCGCAATCCCTTCTCCTCCATTCTCCTCTCGGGATCTTGGGCATGCACGCACACGCGACCGGCATGAGTTTAAGCCACCGGATCTGGGACTCGAACGCGGTCAACTACATGGGAGTCCAGTGACATAGCCATTACGCTAACTGCTGGTCCCCTTTTTTAAAAAAATTTTTCTATAGAGTATGTACATTCACTAGAGAAAGACAGAAAGAGAGAAAGAAAGTAAGAAATCACCCTGAGGGGGTAAGGCCACACTGCAATCCCTTCTCTTCCAGCCTCCTCTCATGGTTTTGGGCACACACGCACATTTTCCTGGTGTGTTTTTCAAGCCACCAGGTCTGGGACTCAAATTAAAGGCAGCCACATGAGATCCCATTTCCTTCATCACCACAACACCAGCTGGGCCTATATATATATAATTTTTTTTTTTTAACTACAACATTCTCTGCTTTCTTTTTTCTTTCTTTCTTTTTTTTTTTAACACTGCTGCCCCCTCCCCAAGTACACAAGCAATCTCCTTTTCTTTCCTCTTACCATTAGTATCAGTTTTATTAGTTTCTTCTTGATGTTCCAGTCTTGTTTCTGGTTCCACTGGGGCTCCAGCTTCAACACTTCCCATTTCCAGTTCCTTACCTATACCCACTCCTGGTCCTTCATAGATGCCTTATACTGAAAGCCGTACCCTCCAACTTTTTTCACCTTATGCAACCTAAGCCCTTTATGGTTGGTCTTCCCTATCTATACTCACAACAGTGATATTCGAGCACATCATGACAGCCTCAGTGATGGTGGGCTATGCCGTGCCTGAGGCTAGGGATATGTCTTCACAGGCATTGTTTCCTGTAACACAACCACCACTGAGGTAAGCACCATTATGATCAGCTCTTTACAAATGAGAAAACTGAGCCTTAGAGAAGTAGCTCACTCAAAGTCACAAAGCTAGGAAGTAGGGCAAGCTCAAAACCACACTGTGTTGTACTGTTTGCCTGCTACCCTGCCTAAGCTGGATATTGTGAACCAGCCCTCCTATACTCTCCCTCCAGGATTCTCCAGCCCCAGCCTTCTCTTTATGACTCACCCACTGTAATCCTCTCCTATATGTCTCCTCATGGCCATGTTAGCTGCCCCTGGGAAGTGCCACATGATGTCAAATGTCCGGCACTTGCCAGATAACTCTCCACAAGCCCAGCCTGCACCCTTTCTCACAGGCATGTCCAAATACACTGCTGACATTAAGAAATACGGATTTGCTAAGGCTAATGCTATTCTATCTCCTTTCCCCCTTAATAAAATATATTTTGGTATAAAATTCCACATAGCCAAACCATTGCCAAGAGCTGGATGGAGGCTTCTACAGATAATGTGGAGGTCTTTTCCTTTAGACAGTCCTCTTGATTCTCACCCTTATGTTGCTGGGCCAAAATTAAAACAGATGAGCACTTGTTCAGAGTGCATCTCTAAAGAATGCCAATTTCCGTATCAATACATAGCACTTTGAACTGGCTGTGCTGTGTAAAGTGAGGCTAGAAAACAAGGGAGTTGCCCTGGAGTGTCAAAGGGTGTCTTCTCAGGGAAAAGGTATTTGAATCCTGATTCTGCAGGATGGGGTAGACATGGTAGACATGGCTGAGGGAACTAGGACTAGCCACAAAAAGGCTGTTTTCCTTCAAGTAAACGGTGGGAGGAGCCATGTATTTGGGGACTAAAGAAGCCATGGTATAGGAGGGTTTGTGACCAGAGGCAAGGACTATAATCACAAGTACCACCAGTTAGTAAGGGTGAGGATGCCCTCACCCTAGATGGGATCAGTGAGTCTTCAGTCCTCAGTCCTCAGTCTGGGACCAGGCCAGAGTGGTCATTTCACAAGGGAGACAGCAGGAGGCAGAGCACCTGGCCACAACGACGCAGTATAACCCTGTGCACCCGATGTTAAGGAGGAAGGGAAAGAATCTGAAAGAATGAGCTGCTACCACCATAAATAGAAAAACGTGTTCTTTAGGCTGAAATTCCTCAAACAGGTCATTTAAATTCAGTGTCTTTATTTCTCACCACCCTCCTCAAAGCCCACTGAGTTAAGGTTCATGGAGAAGAGTAGATGCACTTTAGAAAAGTGTATAAGCTATATTATATCTGCCTATCTCAGTCAATGCGGTCCTGTTATATTTATACATGGAGAGCTTAGTTGTGTGTTAGGTTTGGCACAGTTGTTCCAATTATTTTCACTCTTACGTCTGCAATTTGGGTGGATTCCAAGCAACTTGAAATATTGATGCTTCAGGTCAACTGATGGCATAGTGCTTAAGGCAGCTGGATCCCACATGGCCACTTGTGCAGTTCAAGTCCCAGATCCAGCAGCTTGAAAAATATGCCAGGTATATGTGTGTATGCTCAAAACTCTAAAAGGAGGGAGAAAAGGAGAAGAAGCGATTGTGGTGGATTATTCCTCCTTGGCAGGGGGAAGGGGAGTACCTCCTTGCTTTCTTTTTCTCTCTCTTTCTCTCTGTCTTTCTCTGGTGAGTGCATGCTCCCTTTGACAAATTGGGGGGAAAAAGAGTCTCGAAATTTAACTAAGGATCCCTGGACACCCTGCCAGGATGGGGCTGTGAGCAATGGCCCACATCTGACTTCTGGCATAAGGGCGTAGCTCTCCACTGTGAATATTTGTTGGAAAATTCTGTTCAGAGCTACTGTGGTAAGATTTGGGTTACATGTAAGTTTGCTGATGTTTTAATACAAATAGGCTACTCAAATAGATTTGACAAAGGCACATGACTCTGGCCATGGGTTGCAAGGATATCGTTCTCTGCACATTGTCCTTTGAATCTACCATTGCCCACTTTTGAAAGGAAGTCAGACAAGTGAGTTAGCAGGCTACTGTGACTGCACCTGCCTTCGGACAAATGGAACGCATAAGAGTACGGCAGTTAAAAAGATGCAAAGAAACAGGTCCTATGAAACATGGCTTAGTGCATTAATTGTAGCTTTGATGTTCAGAGTCACTATAATGAACTTACTGGGAAGAGCTTAAGCTCATTCTCACCATGAGGGAGTGTGACAATCAATGGGCATTAACGAATGAACGAATTAAAGACATGGATGGTTTACAGTTTGTATAACAGGAAACAGTTGAGTTTACACTAAAATGCTTTTGTAACAAAAATGTTAATTTATTTATTCCGTGAGAGTCAGGGGTAGAGAGAGAAATCACATGGTTTTCACACACAATTCACTCTCAGTCTTGTCCAGCCTGCATGACAGGCACACATGCAACCAGCATGTGCAGGGAGACCTCAGGGCATGAACCCAAGACCTTCCCATGTACCCTAAGCATCATGGAACACTGTGTTACTGCCTGCTGCCCCACCATGGCTGGCTTAACATACTTCATTTAAAATATACTTTTACTTTCATGACTTTTCTTAACATCTTGCAGACTACCACCTCATTTTGGCATCTGAATAAAACAGGAGAGAAATGAAACAAACTATTCCATAAGACTTTCCCATATCACGCAATACTAACTTTAAAGTCAGAATATTGAGAAACAACAACAAAAAGCATAAGATGTCACAGGCCAACATGTAGTCCTAACCACTCAGACTCTCTTGTTAACCACACACTTTTCATTTTCATGGCATAATTTGTTCCCCCTCACCCCAAATAGAAGCTTCTTGAAGATAAGGGGGATGTCTTGGCATATCCAGTCTTTTTGATGTTTGTGTGTTTGCTGTAGGGCACATGCTTGTGCAGGAGTGGCAGGGGGGTGGCGGGGGAGTGAGAAAGCACTCCAGGGGGAATAGCTATGCCACAATCCCTTCTCCTCCATTCTCCTCTTGGGCTCTCGGGATTTAGGGCATGCACACACATACCTGGTGTATTTTTCAAACTGCTGAGTCTGGGATTCAAACTGCATTTGGCCATGTGAAATCCAGTCACTTTAACTACCAAATTGGCTGAGCCCCATCTCCCGTCTTTAGCCCAGTGTAGAGTACACCATTCACTCAAAGAAAGCTTGTACAATAGGATTGAAGTGCCTGTGTCATGTGAGTTTCTTTTTTCTCACCCTCTAAGGTAAAACCCAATTAACTTCCTAAGCTACACCTAATGTCCTCTGCTACAACGCTGAGTATAGAAAGGAGCTTCCTGGAGCTCTTCAGGTGACGGCCTCATCACACACATCAGCTCTCTCTATCCCGGTGAGGTAGATACCACCTGCCAACAATACTATCTATTGGAAGGGCAGATGTTTTCAGAATTCAGGATTTAGTTTGGATTTTATAAAAGTAATTAATGTATCACAGAACACTCCAGCAGAAACAGAAGGAAGATCCTATAATCAGACAGTGGTATTTCTGTGTCTAGATATACAAACATGCACCCTGGATGGCTAAGTAATGATTATAAATAGCATTCTGTCTGTTCAGATTTGGTTTCACTGCCAAATGAGCCCATATCAAATATGGGGGGGGGGATTTCCACTCTAAGTTCTTTGTATTCTAGAAGCATAAGCATGTGTGCATATGAGTTGTTTATCTGCGTTATACATCTAAGCAGGGCTTAGGCTGATCTGCCAGAGGTCCCACTGCTGGCAAATCTTCGCCTCTACACTACATTGCCTCCCATGAAAAGAAAAAGAAAGACAACAAAGAGAAAAGTGGCAACTAAGAGGACAGGAATAACGAACCCTTCCCAGCTCCAGGGGACATCTGTGGCAACACTGCAGACACTAAGTTTCTTGTCCTCAGTGCTTCCAAACAATGACTTCACTGCATCCTGACACTGAGCCCTATGATGTGGGCACTATCCCCATTTTACAGGAGAAACCTGTGGCTCAGAGAAACCACGTAAATTGCCAATGACCATTGGATGAGTAAGGGGCGGAGCTGACTCCCAAGCCCCCAGGTCCTGCCCATCTAGTCAGAGCGCCTCCCCCAGTCAGGTTGCCCTGCTGGAGTTGAAGAAACTTCTCCTGTTTGCACTTCTTAGTTCCCTTGTCTTTTTTTCCTTCTCTTTGTTTCCTCCTTATAAGCTTGGTAATTGCATAAATCTGATGAAGCATAAATCTGACTAACCAAGTACTTTACTCACAGTAGCCCTCAGTAAATACTTGTTGGATGGATGGATGGGTGAACAGATGGATGAAAGGATGAGCGGATGAATAAGCGACTGTACAAACCTACTTGTGATAAGGATAAGGTGCTTACCTGGGAATTCCTGAGTTGTCTGCCCACCCCTCAATCCTACCTCCTCCTTTGCCAGATGTGTAGGAGGCTAGACCAGAATGACCATGTGTACACCCTGGTGTGCTGAGACTCTTTCATTTACTGCTGTTGCTTCAGCTGAAAATTAACAGTACCCCTTTTCACTCTCAAAAGTGCCCCACTTTGGGCATAACATCTCCACGTAAGCAGAGGATTTGGGAACTTAAAAAGGCAAGCTCTGATAAAGCTGGGATAAAGTTGTGCCCCAAGCTGGGGCTCCCTACTGGGTAGGAGACAGCTGGCACCTGAGACAGTGAGCCCTGTACTGCCGCCTACCACTGTCCCAGAAGTGGCTCCAGGCATGGGGTCCCATCCCATCTGTCATCCTGGAGCCCCAGCAATGGCGTAGGGATGCTGCCACACCTACCTGGGACAGCCCTCACCTAACCCTAGGCTGCTACCCCACCATTCTCTGAGGCCCCCAGAGAGGTTCATGCTCCCATTCACAGTCTGCCTGTTCCCAGGTGTTATAGCAGGACATAGAAGTGGCCTGAGGGATCCAGGTGCACAGGACGAGGGTCACAGAGGGATCGTGTGAACCTGGTGACCAAAAGTGAGAGCAGGCTTGGGGCTGATAACCACATGCCAGATGGGAATGAGATCACCACGGACAGCAAGAGGTACCAACAATTAGGAACATCTCCCCACAGGTGCGAGTGCACTCCAGAAGCTTAGATGCAATTCCCACCCTTTACCCTTGAGAGAAAGGGTAGAGAATTAAATCCTGATAAAAAGTTCAAGCCTAAAGTGACGGAAGGCACTGGGGCAACTGGGCAAAATGAGGTGAGACTAAATTCAGCTCTCTGCATCAGGCAGATGGGGTGCTGGCAAGATCATGTGATCACTCATGTAGCTGATGGAGGGACCCACCTGGAAGGAACTGAGACCTGCTGCTGACAGCCAGTGAGTCACTTTTGAAGGCAGAATCCCAACCCATTAGGTCTTTAGATGACTGTAGGCCCAGTCAACCTCTCAACTTGGCCAGTCTTATTAGAGACTCCCCTCCCCCAGCCAGAACCACCCAGTCAAGGTACGCCCAAGTTCCTGCCCTCAGAAAAAAAAAAATGTAAGATCCTAAGTTTTTGTTGAATTACGCCAATTTTTCATTTCAGGTAAATGTGTTTTGCAGCAATAGCAGATATACAGGACTTCTGAAAGGTCTTGGAAAACAGAATTAAAGTATGAGTTTATTTTGGTACAAAACATTTTGAAATTCTAGCTATAGTTTTTTCTATAATATGTATCTTCCGTGAAGTTTCTGAGACCTCTCCATATGTATCACACGCATACATAGACACTTTTGGAATTATATTCCTAAAACCAGAAAACTAGAATTAGTGAGTCACAAGGTACTGTCATTCAAATATTTTCAATATACAGGGCCAAACTGCTTTCTAGAAAGATTTTGCCAACTTATACTCTAACCCACATATATAAGACTGCCTATTTTTAGTATACCTGCCAACACTTAGTGTTACCTTTTTGTTTTTTAAACCGAGCACTGGAATGGAGGGGAGAAGATAGCTTCACTTAAGTACAAAACACCATTCACACTGCTGTAGTATATCTGGAGATGTGAGAGAAGATACTTCCTGGAGACAAGGGTTCAGGAAGTTGGGATGAAGTCTCCCTCCCCTACCAGCCAGCAGGTCTTACTCTCTGGACAGTATCTGCTGGGTCCAGAAAGTGTTTAAACACTACTTAGAACAGCCACGGTAATACTGAAGGAGTTGAGCTTAACTCAGCCCTGGGCTATGTGTCTTTGTTCTCCAGGGCCCTTTGATCAACAGGAGTTGTTTAGTAAAAATGTGCAAGTTGCCATGAAGGCCTCCCAGCTTCAGTGCATAACTCCTCAGATACTGAGTCCTATTAAACATGAAGAAAATGGAACTGAAGAGCAAGTTTATTCTGTTGTGAAAAATGTTGAAATCCATGCACAGTTTTTAGTAAGACACATTTTTATGAACTCTTTGAAGACCCCTGAAAAACAGAACAGAATGTAGACTGTAGAGCTGCCTTCCTGTGCACTCCCAAGGAAGTCACTCTTGTGGCAGTGTGTGTGGATAGAGCCCTCAGTAGCTGTGCAGTACATGGCATGGGCAGCTGAACTCTGGTCCCTGTTGAGAAAATAAAGCGAGTCGAAGCGTTACAAATGCGTACAATAACGTTTTCACGAATGTGAAAACTACACATTCATGTAGGTCATGAATGTGTGTGTCAAAACAAAAGAAAATGGAAAGGATAAACACGAACTTCATGACTGTCCTTCTCTGTGAAAGGGAAGTCAATAAAGTCGGGGAGGAGAACAAAAGATATTTAACCATTAGTAATTTTTTTTTCATTTCATGATATAAAAATACGAAGCCAACCTGACAAAGTGATAGCATGTGCTAAATTTCAAGGTGTGTGCTTTATTAGACTTTTTGTTTTTCTATGTTAATTTTTTTCAAAGAGGTGGGAGAGTGGAGACAATGAACCATACAGGATTAGGCTGACCTCTGTAATGAGCTAGAAAGTTTTCATCAATGTAATTGCCACCTCAATGTAGCCAATACAGTTTCTTTTTTTTTTTTTTTTTGGAGAGGTTTTCGCTATAAGGCGCGTGCACTCGCCAGACAGACAAAGAGAGACATAGAGACAGAAAGCGAGAAATCACCCCCCAGAGGGGATGGTCACACCGCAATCCCTTCTCCCTCCTCTCGGGATCTTGGGCACGCACGCACACACGCCCGGCGTGAGTTTTAAGCCACTGGGTCCGGGACGTGAACCCCAGACGACTACGTGGGAGTCCAGCGACATAGCCATTACGCTAACTGCTGGTTCCCTAGCCAATACCCTTTCTGAAGTATACTTAGTCCTATCCTTTTCCTTCCATCATCTCCACTCCTCCTACCTGCCCGCTGACACACACACTCATCCATGTTGCTATCTTAGAGATATCGCGTTCATTTTCATTCTCTTATGACTGTCATCATGGGATAATGCCACATTTTACTTATCTATTTCCTTAGTGGAAACAACATTTGGTTATGGCAAAGAGTGCTCAGTGAACATCCTTACACGTCTCCGCCCAGACAGGGACACACATTTCTCTGGAGAATCACCACACTTTGTGATTGAGTGTGATTCTAAAAAAATGATCCTATTGAACCTTGCAAGAAGAAAAAGACGAAGGTGGTAAACTTAGAATATTTATTAGTAAGAATCAGCATGTGTTCAACCAAAAATTACAGATACAATTGGGCATTGTTGAGGGAAACGCTTTACCATGGAATAGATACACGGTGGCAAGGTCCAAGCTGTCTGCAGTGGTGTCTTCTACGTGCCGGGACTGGGTCCAGCCCAGATGGAGGCCTTTTACACAGGCAGGAGAAAGGGAGGAGTCTGCACAACAGAGCACTGCCGTCGGATCATTGGGTTTAGCTTCAACAAAACGGTGCAGAGGGTAAACTAGATACCTAATTGGTATGAAAACAGCGGAGCCTTTCTGTTTACATAAGCTAGCTCATTGCACAACTTGCCATGAGCACTGCAGAGCAGTAAGAAGTGTAGCCCACAAAAAGGAGCTCAATTTCAGCTACCACCTGTCACAGTCCTCAATTTGATCATCCAAACCTCCCTCTGAAAATGAACTCAGTTTAAATGGGGCACAGCCTGTATTGTTGGCTAAAAATTAGTTTTAGGTCTTCAGCCTTTGAGTCTGCAAGGTAATGTCATATTCAGCACCCTAATGTGCCATTTTTAACTCTAAAATGGCAAGTCAATTATGTACCTATGTAAAATGTTTATGCAACTCCACTGCCATTCTCAGGGATTTCTGCTGGGAAACAGTCCCTGTGAGAATTCATACCTAACTTATATAACACATAGCCATGAGCCAAGCTCAGCAAATGAAATGCATTACATGTCAGCATAACAAAAACAAAATTGTATTTACACGTATACACACACCACACATGAAAGAACACAGGGGACAGGAAGTAAATTTTGGAAAATGATGTCCAAGATGTTATAACACATGAAATTACTTGGCATTGTGAAGCAATGGTCATTTCTAGGCCTTCACATAATGTTACATGGTTATGGTTCAATGAACAGAATAGCCAGAAAGTAATCTCAAGCTGAAGTAAAGGAAGGCAGGAAAGCCTCATTGGGGACAAGACCCAAGCATTCATCTCGAGAAAAGACAAATGTTTATGTGAATACTTGTGCGTTCAAGTGCAACGGACTCTCTGCTAATTGCTCCAAGTGGTGAAGAGAATATATTTCTGTCTGACGTCAATGTTGTCTAAGGCAATATAGAAAGGTAAAAGTACTGTTTCATACCCTCATATGCTTATGAAGTAAAACCATGGGCTCATCAGCTTGCTACATGTGGTTAAGACCTTGGCATTCTATGTAAATTACAAGCACGACAAACCGAGCCCACAGCTGTGGAACTTTCTGCGTAGCTAGGAAACCTGAGCAGCTATCTGGAGATAATTCCAGGTTCTCAGAGAAAGCTGGATGAGGAAAGGTGCAAAAATAAGCTTGCATGTCACCTGGAAAGAGGTCACTTCAATTTTCAGTTCAAATTTTTAAACTCTGGCAAAAGGTATGATCATTTCTTGGCCTGTGGGCAGAATCATGTCAGCAAGTATTGTTGAGAATATGGAGAAAAAACTGCAAATCTTTGCAAAGTCCCTGCCAGGATATTCAAATGCCAATAGCTAACAATTTTTGAGGTACTTGTCTGGGATAGCCAAGTGGCACTTTTGAAGCAAAAATAAGCATTTTCCAGCCTTCACATCCCGAGATGGTCCATTAGCTCTCACAAGTAGGGTAAAACAGTTAGAGCATCAAACTGACAGCACGTTCTTGAGTTGAAAAACAGAAATCTGTGATTCTGACCTGGTTCCATTTCCTTGATTACAGTCAACATACAGAAATTGTGAGCTTGGCCCTGGTCTCTCCAGAACCCTACCTTTTTGCTGATGATGTGACTTGGCGTCTCTTGCTGGTCAAGAGCATGGTGGGCACAGCCTTCCTATATTTCTAAGCACCAGCTCAGACTGAGTCACTGAAAGTTCAAGGTCTTTAATTAGCTCATGAACTCTTTCTTGACTTTCACATTGTAGGTTATCAATAAAAGTTTGTGAGTCCTTGAAAAAGTTCATGGCAAAGACAGTACCAACTGGCCCTTGCTATCACACAGCACAACTGACCTTATCTGAGACTGGGCTTTTGCAGTTTTCCTAATTCCTACAAAAGGTACTGATCTCAATATCCCTTAAGAATCACCTCCCAGTATAAGCCCTGATAGAAAAATCAATGGTTTCATGATCCCACATTTTTATAGAAATTAGAATAAGAGAATTTCAATTTTCAATGGAACTAGCTTTTATTCCTTTCAATTTTTTTTTTCTCCTGTTACTTCCTTCATATTCAGGTGTCTTTAATTAATTGGGCAGAGAGGAAACCTGAAAAAGAAAGTTTCTGTTGAACCCTATTCTCAGTTCATTGACAACCTAGGATGAGACCTCTGGCTAGGCCTAATACTGTCCTCCCCAACCCTGGCAACACTTACAATTTTTCAGTTTTGTAGATTTTTGGGTTTAGAATTTTAAGGTCCTAATACTTCCTCTGGCTGGCTTTGCTGTAACCTATTATTAATTGCTATTATCAGAAGTTTGTCTTACAATTAGACTCGAACACCCTCTAGTTAATTTTCTTCCCCTAGATATGACACTATAATGTATTTTCTTAATAATATGATATTCTGTTCACTAAACTTCTCTAGGAGAGTGGGAATTTATTACTGTAGAGGTGATGCAAGGCAAGTGGTCTCTTGAATAATATTTATATCCTACACCTATCCCTGCTCACAAAGTAATGGACTCTTCCAAACTAGGCCTCTCAATCTCAAAATTACATGAACTATTTTAGTCTGATTTGGGTTGTTTGTTTGTTTATGAACCAAACTCAGAAATATGTTAATCAATTAAGAGATACAGACAGCAGTTTCTAATATATCTTTCTCCTCTTTTATAATAGCTCAAATCTCAGCTTGAGTGATGGCCCAATTACACTTCTGATTTCTTTCAGAAAAGTAATAAATAAAGGCTTACTTCCAAAGCCAGCTAATAACTAACCTTCTGAATTAAATTTACGTTTTAGTGAAGGCTGGTTAGGTGACAAAGGCAATGGCATTGAAGAAGCTACTGAAATTTGGCTCGGTAACACAGGAAACCAGTGGGGACTGTCAACTTGGAATCCCACATACATAATAAGGCAGCAAGATTTTTGTACAAATCCAAGAAATTTTTCAGGTTTTTGACAACAAAACGCAATTATACTTATTAGATAATAAGTATAATCCCTCCTGTGTGCAGCTCTTGCACAGAAAGGTCATTCTGTGGTGGTGGTGGTGAGGGTTTTCCAGAGTTTTCTGAAATCTTTTCTCAGGAATGTTTCCTGTCCCATTCCCTGCAGGTCTTCTAGGGTGCTCACTCTTCTCAAAGTGGAGTGCTGGGCACCGAGAGCGAGGTCCTTCAGCAGTGCATGGGGACGTGATCACTGGCTCTTCAGGTACCATGGATCATGATCCTCAGTCAGCAGCAGCGCCGGCTGCCTGGTGCCGTTTGCTTCCCAAGTTTGATTGCTCCATTGTTTCCATTTTCATGGGGGTCCAGGGGTGGGATCTGGCGGCCTGGAACAAAAAGGAGACCAAAGTTGAGTTCTTCTTCCCTCAGTCAACACTGCGTAAACAGATCTTCACCCTGTCTCAACACCTCTACTCAATGTTTGGGTTGTAGAGAAAACAGGTGCTCCAGGAATAGCTCTTTTTTTTTTTTCTCTCGCGCTCCCTTCTTCTCTTCCTCTTTCCTTGCTTTCTAGCTCTCCTGTATGAAGTCAAATTCATGTTAGAAAGATAAGGAAGGGGTTGACAGTAGTAGTAGTAGTAGTAGTAGTAGTAGTGTAAAACACTTTGTGAGGCTGACCCACATGAGGTTCTGGGTTCATGTCTGAAGACCTCCCAGAACATGCCAGGCATGCACATGCCCATGATGTTGGCAACTGAGGCTGAGAGTGGATCATGGAATGAGGACTCTGCAGGGATGCTGATCTCTCTCTCTCTCTGCATATACATTATATATATATATATATATATATATATATATATATATATATACACACATATGTATATGTGTGTGTGTGTGTGTGTGTGTGTGTCTGTCTTTCTCATTTGTAGGGGGAGAAGAAATAAAAACTATTTTTAAAAAAGAATAAATTAAGGAAAAGTACAAGTAGTTTCCCAACAATGCAGATATCCTGGGATTGGAAGATTTCCAAACACCTTCTATGCACATAAGTGCGTTCATTCCTACATGGCCTCCCTGCAGGGCCATCTTCCTTTAATGACCAACTTCATGGTATTTTGACTTCAACAGTAACAGTGAGTACTAGTCAAGGCATTCTGCTTCTCAAAATAGAAATGGAATGAGAATTGTTATCTTCTAATAATATAATTTATTAACACTCAGCTCACTTTCTCTCATCCTGCAATGCACTTAGGTCATTAACTGGAAAGTCCTACAGAGATACTCTTCACAGGAAACAGTACTTAAATATCATCCACAAGAAATCTTATTTTCACTTAATTTAATTTATAAATTATCCTAGAGTCTCTATAAATACAAAGTAGAAAATAAGAATGTAAGAGGCGGACAGGGAGGTAATGGCTAAAGGATATGATTTCTTTTTGATAATAACTTCCTTTTTTTCTTTATTTCTTTCTTGTTTTTTTTTTTTTTTTTTTTTTTTTAGGGTTTTTTTCTTTAGGGGCGGGCACTTTTCCCTTTTTGCTATAGGGCACGTGCACTCTCCAGAAAGACAGAGAGAGACAGAGAGACAAAAAGTGAGAAATCACTCCCCAGGAAGATGGCCATGCTGCAATCCCTTCTCTTCCATTCTCTGGGGATCTTGGGCACGCACGCACACATGCCCAGTGTGAGTTTAAGCAGCTGGGTCCGGGACTTGAACCACGGTCGACTACACGGGAGTCCAGCGATATAGTCATTACGCTAACTGCTGGTCCTGATGATAACTTTCTAAAGTTGACTGTGCTAATGGTTACACAGTTCTGCAAATACACTAAAAACCAGTGAATTGTATAAATGAAATGGATAAAATGTATGGTATGTAAATTTTACCTCAATAAAACTGATTGTTTTTTTTTTTTCCCCCAGGACACAGAATCTAGAAATAAGTTTAAAATATGAAGTTTTACAGACTTTTACAGATATCATCCTCACCCAACCCTGTGAAGTTAGCATAAAGGCCATTACTGTCATCATTCTATAACAACAGAGAAGTTGGGTGATTTGCCGAAGGTACTACCTATAATAAGTGGTGCAGTCGGTTCTTTGATTATAACCTACATCTTGATTTTCTGATGGATCCCAAAGCCTGTGTTCTTCCAATTATACTTCATTAGCTCTCTATTCTACTTTTCATTTTAAAAAAGAAAAATATTTATTTATTTCTTCTATGTGCAAGAGAAACGTACAAAGAAAGAGACAGACAAATAGCACCCCTAACAAGGTCTTTAAGCCATAACCTACCCCCAACTTCAGCCAACCACAATCACGGGCTCATATGTGTCTGCTATATTCTGAGAGGTCTTTTTATTTTTAATTTTTAAAAATAATTATTTTCTTTATTTATCATTATTTTTTTTTCCCCAATTTGCCAGAGAGAGACAGATGGAGAGAGCGAGGGAAAGTGAGAAAGCAAGCCACAAGGCCCAGGACTTGAACCTTAGTCAGCCATGTGGGAGTCAAACACCTCAACCACTATGCCACCTGCCAGCCCCCAGAGAGGTCTTTTGATGCAAATCCAAAACTGTCCTGAGTGGGTCAGCCTTTCAAAGCATCTCATTTCAGTGCTGTGCCACCTTCTGGACCCTATTCTACTTTGCTATCCCCCCAAGAAAAAGGCATGAACTTCCACATAGTCAACCACTGCTCTGGAAGCTTAAAACCCATGCCAGGCACATGTGCATGCATTCCCAAGAGGAGAATGGAGAAGAAGAGATTGCGGCATGGCCATCTCTCTGTCCTTCTGTCTCTGTCTCTTCTGGTGAGCACAAATGCCCTATAGCAAAAATCTCCCTCAAAACAAACAAAAAGCTAGAATGAGATTTTTAAAAAACAGCTAACTAGTATATTAATCTACTAAATAACTAGTAATTAGAAATGGAAGGGAAATTAGTCCAAAGTCTTTTAATGTAAGGGGATGTTACCTAATGAACACAGAGCCAGACCACCACCAGAGACGTATCAGAAAGAGTTGATTCCAAAGGTATTAAAGCATTGTGCAGAGTGAATGGTATGAACATTCATCAAACTCAAGCTAAAAGCTTAAGGTCATTGGCATTATTATTATTATTATTAATTTTTAAGAGAAATTTTTGCTATAGGGCACATGTGCTCACCAGACAGACAGAGAGAGACATAGA
>NW_006203430.1:4568847-4570999 GCF_000334495.1 Tupaia belangeri chinensis | reverse complement strand
GTATGGCCACACCACAATCTCTTCTCCGCCAGTACCTGCTCAGGATTTTGGGCACACACACACACACACACACACACACACACACACACATGCCTGGCATGAGTATAAGCCGCCAGGTCCAGGACTCAAACTGCAGTTGACCACATGAGAGTTCAGTGACATAACCATTATGTCATCTGCTGGCCCCAGGTCATTGGCATTTAATCTAAGATTCAAAATTAATAGTATAGCTCTTGGGACCAGCAGGTGGCATAGTGGTTAAGGTACTGGACTCTCCCACAAGGCTGACCACAGTTCAAGTCCCAGACCTGGGGGTTTGAAACTCATGCCGTTTGCGTGTGTGTGCATGCCCCAAATCCCAAGGGAGTGGAGGAGACAGGACTGTGGAATGGCCATTCCCCTGGGGGCTAATTTCTCACTTTTCCTCTCACCATCTCTCTGTTTCTTCAGCGAGTACATGTGCCCTATGGCAAAAAAAAAAAAAAAAAAAAAAAAAGGAGTAATATAGCTCTTCATCTGATTATGGAGCAAATGTGAAAACTGTAATAATTTTTGTAGTTACCACTTCTGCTATTTTGTATAGCCACCAAAGGTATACAAAGCTTTGCGGGTTATTTTCAAAACAGGTCTGTTCTATTCCAGATGCAAAAGAGACAGAAAGTATGTATTTCCTTCTCTGGACATGCGATGTTTTTATTAGTCACAACTAAAAGGAAGTAAAATAGCATGCCTCTTCTACTTTGTCAACCTTAAGTAACAAAAGAAAAGTCCTAATGGCTACCAATACTCTCCAAAGATTTATTTATTCAAGTCAGAGTTTGCCAATATAGCATTACCTACTCCACAAGAGAAAATGATCTGTTGTGGAGGGACAGTAATGTCAAGTTAGATCATTATGTAAATTATTAGTTCAGGTGCCTACTATGTGCTGCAATAGAGATTTTTGCTTTTGCACCTAAAATATTTTTGAACAAAATTACAATTCTGATTGGTACAAATTGTTGCCCTAGTTAATGAAGAGACAGGAACTGTTTACTGATCAGTTCAAAGAATTGAAATTACAGCGTTTTTGGCAATATCAAAATCAATGTCTTACTCAGGCCGAGTATCTCTTATCCAAAGTGCTTGGAATCAGAAATGTTTTGGATTTTGAATATTTTTCATATTTTGGAACACTTACTTATACATACATAATATCTTAGGAATGTGTCACAAGTATAAAATTCATTTATAGCTCGTTTATATTTCATACACATCCTTTTTTCTAGAGAGGTTTTTGCCATAGAGTGTGTGTACTCACCAGAGAGACAGAGAGAGACAGTGAGACAGAAAGGAAGAAGTCACTCCCCAAGGGGTTGGCCACATCACAGTCCCTTCTCCTCTAGTCTCCTCTTGGGCCTTTGGACATTCATGCACATGTGCCCGGTGTGAGTTTTAAGTTGCCAAGTACGGGACTCAAACTGCAGTCAACTACATGGGAGTCTAGCCATGCAAGCATTACGCCATGCAAGTATTATGCCATTACGCATTGCTGGTCCCCGTATATGCCTTATACACCTAGCCAGAAGGTAATGTTTTATATATATATATATATATATATGTATATATATATATATATATATATATATATATATATATAATTACAGAAAAATTAAGTTAATGAATGCGAAAAGTCAAAATAGAACTTGGTTACATAGTATTCACAGTGCATGCTATCTACCTATCACCTGTATACTGTAACAGAAGAAAAGGGATGTCTACCATGTTTTATCTTAAGGCCCTTAACCCAATTACATAAAGGGGCTTCAGAAAAGTCTAAATTTATTTCAGTGTAAAAAATATTTTAAACCATGAATATTTTCATAATACACATGTTCTATGAACTTTTTAAAGATTCCTCATATTCCACTGTATGCTTATTCTCCCTTGCATACTTGCTTAAGACACATTAAAACACAAAGAAATCCTATAATAAATTGCTGCTTCAAGGATATTTAGAATATTTTATTCCTGGTGAAAAATTCTCTTGATTTTCAACTGCTACCATCATGAAGAAAAGGAAAAAAGTTCATGAGTAGAGTTCCTCCATAGCTATCCCTATTACAACACCCCTCTCTAATTCATTTCACCCTTGAACTTACAGCGATAGAAC
>NW_006203430.1:4558488-4559338 GCF_000334495.1 Tupaia belangeri chinensis | reverse complement strand
TATATATATATATATATATATATATATATAGAGAGAGAGAGAGAGAGAGAGAGAGGTTTTTGCTATAGGGTACGTATGCTCACCAGAAAGACAGATAGAGACAGAGACAGAAAGCAAGAAATCACCCCCCGGGGGGGAGGGCTATGCCGCAATCCCTTTGCCTCCATTCTCCTCTCAGGATCCTGGGCACACACGCACATGCGCCTGGCATAAGTTTAAGCCACCAGGTCCGGGACTCGAACCACGGTCGACTACATGGGAGTCCAGCAACATAGCCATTACGCTAACTGCTGGTCCCACATAATATTTTTGCATTGTAGCATTTTGATTGCAACCCATCAAATAAGGTCAGGTGTGTAAGTTTTCACTCGTGATATAACATTAGCACTCAACTTTCAGATTTTGGAGTTTGGATTTCTGGATTGGAGATGCTCGAGCAATACTAATGTGCTGTTCTCTGACATTAGAAGGACAACATTAGCCTTTCGGTCCCCCTTTACATGACTTATTTCATGTCTCTTATGTGTTAAGTTTTCATATTTTCCTATGAAAAGTTCCCCAAAGATAGATGAAATTTATATGCAAAATATTTAGGGAGCTGAGCACGGTGGCGAAACGTGACACTTTACAAGGCTAGCCCACTTGGGTTTGCATGCAGAGACTTCCCTGAATATACTAGGCACACGTGCACTCAGGATCCGAGGACAGATAAGGTAGATCAAGGAGTCAAGACCCTGTTAGGCGTGCAGTCGCTGTCTCTCTCACTCATGGAAGACATAAATAAGATAAAAGGATATTCATTAGAGTGACCAAAGCACAGTGAAAATCCAGAGACAAGGCGCACAGAAGA
>NW_006203430.1:4557715-4558463 GCF_000334495.1 Tupaia belangeri chinensis | reverse complement strand
GTCCTTCCTCGCTTTCCCTTGAACCTGCCTCTTTCTGTCTAGACAATGAATGGCAATGTTTGTGTTGCAAAACTGAGTGAGGCCTGTTCACATCTCAAGGAGATTTCCCTCTCATGTGTTCAAAACTGTCAGTGACATTTGGAAATCAGCTGTTGACCCTGGCTTCTTAGAGGCAACAGGTTCTTTCATCATCAGTATATTCAAAATCTCATTTATTAAAATAAAATATTTCTCAGGACCAGCACATGCTGTAATGGTTACATCACTGAACTCCCATGTAGCCGACCACAGTTTGAATCCCAGACCAGGCAACTTAAAACTCATGCCAGGTATGTTTGCATACATGACCAAAATCCTGAGAGAAGAAGGGAAGAGAAGGGACTGCGGTGTGGCCATCCCCCCCAGGGGTGATTTCTCGCTTTCTCTCTCTCTCTGTTTTTTCAACAAGCGCATGCATCCTATAGCAAAAAAAACTCTAAAAATATATATGTATTTCTCAAAGGCAGAATTACTATACTTTCCTCAGATTGCATTTTTCCTCTTCAGCAAAAAGAGTTTTAAAATTTGAGAGTCAGTATTTCAGTCAAGTACATTTGGACAAGTTATTTAAAATCTCTAAGCCTTCATTTCCTCACTCATGAAAAGAACATGAGAAAGCAATTTGACATATGTATATTGGGTCGCCGGGAAAGTCATGATGCATTTTTGTATAGAAAAACATAGAAAAATACATCATGACGATCCCAAT
>NW_006203430.1:4556210-4557700 GCF_000334495.1 Tupaia belangeri chinensis | reverse complement strand
ACACACACACACACACACACACACACACACACACACACACACACACACAGAGCTATATTAGTATGGAAGTTATTCATTAATGACAATGGAGGGAATCCCAGCAGCTGCAGGGTTCTGGGCAGGGCTCACTGGGTTTTGCATAAGCAGAAACGCCTAGCGCTTCATGATCAAGGTCAAAGTCAATTCTCAGGGTTCAGTTAGGATGGGGACCCACCCTGCTCTTCCACCCAACACTCAGCCTGGGATGTGTCACGCACATTCCATCATCATACAGAGACAGAAGAAAGGAAGTGCTTCCACTCTAAGGCAGAGACAGAGGAAAGCCAGACAATAACAATGAGGCAAGAACCTCACCCAGAGAAGGAAGCAAACAACAGTGCTGTGAAAGCAGACCAATGGCGTCTGATTTCGTGGCCTAAGGGATTAAGAACTTACCAAAAGGTTATACATCCTTACACAAAAGAATGGTTTTGGCAAATGGCCATAGCATTTTGTACCCAGGTGATCACCTGGGAACACTGTTGAATCAGTATTATTTACATGGGCAGTGAGCAGGACAGTCTGTCTGTCTATCTATCTATCTATCTATCTATCTATCTATCTATCTATCTATCTCTATCATCTGTCTATATATGTCTGAAAAAGCTGAGCGTCATCATAGAAAAGGCTCTGAGCACCATCTGTATGTTTCTGCTCTTACAAAATGTCCTCTGAACACAAGCTCCATAACAACTTGTCCTTGGACGTAAATTCTAGGCCAGAGTGTTTATTGTAAGACTGTGTTTGAGGGACATTAGAGACTTTTTTATGAAGTTCAGTTTTCCTAGGAGTCGACTATCTAGAGGAAAAAGCAGGATATGCTATGTGAAAACAAATTCCAAGCCTATAAATTTTATCATGGCCCTTAGTTGAGGCTGTAATGTGTTTTTGCACAACAAACATAAAGCAGGTGCTTGGCTACAGCCATTCTCTTCCCTGGTGTGGTAGACCAGCCCATTCTTCACCAGCTTTGGTTCGTCCCTAACAATGTTACTGTTTGTATTTCTCTCTCCTTTCATTCCAGTTCTAGTATTTACTTGGCTTGACTATCTTTTGTCTGGTGTTAGTGGTGATGGCAGCTGCTGCATAATTTATATTTCTTCATCCTGATTTTCTGAATCATCCAGATTAGCAGACTGATCAAGTTTGCTAGGACTTGGCAGTATTTACTTTTGAGTGACCTCTAAGCCTCCCCATTGAGGTAGCGGGTTTGTGGGGACCACTGCAGTGGCTTGCGATCACGGAAACCTCCCCCATCACTGCAAAAGTGGTATCGGGGCCAGACAGTGGTGCAGCAGTACTGCAATGCTCCGTCCACACCTCAGGCTTCCCTGAACACGTGGGCATGTGCATGCTCACTGGATGGAGCCAGGGGTGGACTGCAAAGTGTATACCCTGATAGGTGTTTCTATTTTCCTCCTCTCCTCTCCTCTCCTCTCCTCTCCTCTCCT
>NW_006203430.1:4553341-4553556 GCF_000334495.1 Tupaia belangeri chinensis | reverse complement strand
TTGTCTTGCGACCACGGAACCCTCCCCCATCACTGCAAAAGTGGTATCGGGGCCAGACAGTGGTGCAGCAGTACTGCAATGCTCCGTCCACACCTCAGGCTTCCCTGAACACGTGGGCATGTGCATGCTCACTGGATGGAGCCAGGGGTGGACTGCAAAGTGTATACCCTGATAGGTGTTTCTATTTTCCTCCTCTCCTCTCCTCTGCTCTACCA
>NW_006203430.1:4545704-4553263 GCF_000334495.1 Tupaia belangeri chinensis | reverse complement strand
CCTCTCCTCTCCCCTCCTCCCCTCCCTTCCTTCCTTTCTTCCTTTCTTTCTTTTCCCTCTTTCTGTCTTGCTTATGAAAGGGAGAAATAAACTCTAAAAATTTAAAAAAGGAGACAGTATTAGAATTTCTAGGAGTCTTTGAATATTAGGATAAAGAATGTGTCCATGAGGAATGCACTAACATTCTACAAAGGGTCACAATGGACTAAGGGACAGGGAGTGTATTTAGTCAGAGATCTTGTGAAAGTCCAGGTCCAGGATTAAGAGAGCTTTAATAAGGGTGCAGTGGGGAAAGTTGGAGGCAAAGATGGAAAGAGGGAATGTAAGAACACAGTTGGCAGGATGTGACAACTGACTGGAAGCTGAAGGGTCAAGGCAGGGAAAGAACAAAAACAAAAACCTGAAATTAAAAGTCTAGAGAGCTAAAGAAATGGCCATTTCACCAATGGGGAAGTAAGAGAAGGTCATCATTGGCTATTATACAAAGTGCCAAATGTTTCAACCTGCAAGGACTTAGGCTACTTTAAAACCATCAGGCTTGGGCTGGCAGGTGGCATGGTAGTTAGGGCACTGGATGCCCACATGGCTGACTATGGTTCAAGTCCTGGACCTGGCAACTTTCTTTCTCACTTCTCATCTCTCTCTTCTCTGCTTCTCTCTGGTCAAATTGAAGAACATGGATAAACAAATAAAATAAATAAATCTTAAAAAAAATCAGGCTTCCTTATCATTCAAAGGCAACTTTCCTTTTTTTGTCATTTTAACTGATAGACCGTTTTTTTTTTCTGAACAATTTTTTGCTCAAGAAACGTTGAGCAAAAAATAGAATTCCCATATACCTTTTCCCCCTCATCTCAATTTACTCCATCAAAAAAAAAAAATGTTATAGGACATGTGTGTTCCCGAGAGAGAGAGAGCGCATCCTAAACAGAGCCTGGTCACACCACAATCCCGTTTTCTCCAATTCTTCATCCCATTATCCTGGCCACACACTTACATGCTCATTTGTTAAGCCACCTTGAACCCGGTGGACCATGTGGAATCTGGTCTCCTCTGTGTAGCACTTAACTGCCATGCCATGAAGCCAGTCCCCCAATTTCTCCAATTTCTAACATCTTACATTAGTGTGAAATATTGTTACAACTGATAAGTCAATAGTGACATATCGCTATTAACAGAGGCCCACAGTTTACATGAGGGTTCACGCTTGGTAATGTACATTCTATGGGTCTTTTTTTGGAGAGGTTTTTGCTATAGGGCGCGTGCGCTCGCGAGAAAGACAGAGAGAGACAGAGAGACAGAAAGTGAGAAATCACCCCCCAGGGGGTTGGCCACGCTGTAATCCTTTCTCCTCCTTTCTCCTCTCGGGATCTTGGGCACACACGCACACGCGCCCAGCGTGAGTTTTAAGCCACTGGATCCAGGACTTGAACTGCGGTCAACTACATGGGAGTCCAGCAACATAGCCATTACACTAACTGCTGGTCCCCATCCTATGGGTCTTGATAAATGTATAACAACACATGCCTCCTATTATAGTATCATGCAGAATACTCTGCCCTTAAAATTTTCTGTGCTTCTCCTCTTCATTCCTTCCCCTCTGTCCCTGAACTCGGGCAACCATCATCTTTTCATAGTCTACAGTTTTGCCTTTTCCAGAATATCTTGTAAATAGAATCATACCATATGTAGTCTTGACAGACTGGCTTCTTTCTTTTTTTAATCACAGAGTTGTTGTTGTTGTTTTTTAAAGAATTATTTATTTAATTCCATTTGTTATTATTATTTTTAAACTTTACCAGACAGGGACAGAGACAGAGAGAGAAAGAGAAAGCAAGAAAGCAAGCTGCTAGGTCCAGGACTTGAACCGTGATCAGCTATGTGGGAATCGAGCACCTTTATCCACCACGCCACCTGCCATCTCCATGCTTCTTTCACTTAACAATATGTACTTAAAGCTCTTCTGTGGCCTAATAGTTCATTTCTTTCTTTCTTCCTTTAAAGTTATTTCATTTCTTTCTTTCATGAGAAAGAGCAACAGACAGAGACTCTTGACCTTGGCACACTGTTACCCTCCCTAAGACTCCTCACCAGCCAAAATCATGGAGCACGCTGGCATGCTCAGCATACTCAGGTCAACCTGGGATCTGAACTTAGGCCTCACATATGGCTCTAGTATCATGGAGCAGCAGTCTACTGCCAGTACCACTGCAGCTGGGGCACTCGTTTCCTTTTATCCTTGAACGATCTTCCACTGTATGGCTATACCCCTTTAGATATTTTAGTTCAACACTTGAAAATTACAAGACACAAAAAGTACAAGCTAAAAAGGAAAAATAATCCAACAAACTATACTTCATCAAAAACTAAATACTTCTGCTCTTCAAACAACGTTGCTAATAAAAAAGAAAAGACGAGCCACAGGCTGGGACAACACTTCTGAAAAACAGCTATCTTACCAAGAAGATGTTTTAAAATATGTAAATAATCTTTAGAAATCAAAAATACAAAGACAGAGTCAGCAGGTGGCATGGTGGTTAAGGTGCTAGGTCCCACATGGTGGACTGTGCAGTTCAAGTCCTGGACCCAGCAGCTTGAAAAACACTCCAGGCACATGTGTGTACATGCCCAAAATCCTGAGTGGAGAGTGAAGGAGAAGGAACTGATGTGTGGCTATCTCTCCTGGGGGGTGATTTCTTGCTTTCCTCTCTATCTCTACTGAGTGCATATGCCTTATAGAAAAAAATCTAAACAAATAAATTTAAAAAACAAAAAGATAAGCAACCCAATGCAAAATGGGAAAACTTTTGAAGAGCGACTTAACCAAGTCATGTGGATTTCAAATAAACACATGAGAAGACACTAAACATTACTATTCATTAGGAAAATGCAAACTAAGACCACAATGAGATACCACTATATTCCTATAAAACTGGTTAACATCCTATAAACCAACTAATCAAGTGTTGGCAAGGATGTGGAGTACCCTGAGCTCTCATAGAGGGTTGTCAGAAAAGTCATGATGCATTTCTTTTGTGTTTTTCTATGCAAAAATCACCTTAGTGGTGATAACATGAAATAGTGAAAGCATCTGGAAAACAGTTTGGCAGCCTCTTAGGAAGCTAAACATGCACCTACCAGACATGCCAGCCATTCCACTCCTAGGTATTTACTCACACAAAGACTTGTACAGGAATGTGCATAGAAACGCACTAGTAAGTAATTGGCAAAAACTAAACACGCCAGCCATAGTGGAGCAGCAGTAACAGTGCTCAGCAATGCTGAGCCACATGGCAAGGTACCAGTTCGTGTCCCAAGGTCTATTTGTACACTCTGGGCACTTATGCAAATGCCTATGATCCTGTCTGTCTGAGCCTGAGGGTGGATTACATGATGAAGACCTGTTGGAGGTGCCTGTCTCTCTGTCTCTGACTCTGTTTCTCTTTCACTCTCAGAAGAAACAGATAAACAAGTTTAAATCCATGAACAACCAAATTTTAGGTAAATAGATTAGCAAATTTTGTGGCTTACTCATGCAATGGACTATACTACTCAGCATAAAATAAAAGGAGCTTGGGAACCAGCAGTTAGCGTAATGGCTATGTCGCTGGACTCCCACGTAGTCGACCGTGGTTCGCGTCTTGGACCCGGTGGCTTAAAACTCACCGGGCATGTGTGCGTACGTGCCCAAGATCCCGAGAGGAGAATGGAGGAGAAGGGATTGCGGCGTGACCATCCCCCCTGGGGGATGATTTCTCGCTTTCTGTCTCTATGTCTCTCTCTGTCTGGCGAGCACACGTGCCCTATAGCAAAAAACCTCTCCCCAAAATAAAGAAAGAAAGAAAGAAAGAAAGAAAGAAAGAAAGAAAGAAAGAAAGAAAGAAAGAAAAGGAGCTTGGGATCAGGAGAAGGCACAATGGTTACATCACTGGACTCCCATGCAGTCGACCATGGTTCGAGCCCTGGACTCAGTGGCTTGAAAATCAAATCAGGCATGTGTGTGTGCATACTCAAAATCCCAAGAGGAGAAAGGAGAAGGGATTGTGGTGTGGCCAGTCTCCTTAGGGGGTTATTTCTCGCTTTCCATCTCTGTGTCTCTCCCTATGTCTCTGGCAATCACACAGGTCCTACAGCAAAAATCTCTCTCAGAATAAATTAATAATAAATAAAAGGAACTCAGTCAAATCCATACCATGCATGTTTAACTCTGCAAGACATCTGATACAGCTTCTTGAATACAGAAATTACGTGATGAGAAAAAAAGAGACAAAGATGAAAAGGGAGCCTCTAGCTTTAGAGAAGTTTAAAAGACCTAACAATTAATCATGGAACTTATCTGCTTACTGATCCAAACAAACTAAAATGCAAACAAAGAAACCATTTATAAATTTTTTGGAAATCTGACCACTGACTGGGTATTTGATTACGTCAAATCATTAATATGATAGTGGCATTATGATTATTAACATGATAATGTGATTGCCAATAGATTAAAAACTAGAGTGAAAATATTTACAGATGAAATGATAGGATGGGGGCCAGCAGATGGCATAGCAGTTAGGTTACTGGACTCCCACATGGCTGACCATGGTTTGAGTCCCAGACCTGCTGGCTTGAAAATTACGCCAGGTGCGTGCGTGCACGCGTGTTTATGTGTGCACACGTGCATGTTCAAGATCCTAGGAGGAGAATGAGAAAGGACTTGCAGTGTGGCCATCCCCCTGGGGGATGATTTCTCACTTTTTCTCTCACTGTCTCTCTCTCTCTCTCCAGCAAGCATGTGCAACCTAAGGCAAAACCTCTGAGGGCAAAAAAAAAAAGATAGGATGTCTAAAATTCCCTTCAAAATAATACAGGTAGTGGGGGAGAGAGTGGGTTAGAGATGAACTAAGCTTGGCTGCGAGTCCACAATGGTTCATTGTATCATTCAGTTTACTTGTATAGTCGTTTAAAATTTTCCATAATAAAGTCTTTTTTAAAAAAGTTTCCTGCAATCTCAGCATCATGAAACAACTACTGTTAACATCTTAGTCTGTATCCTTCCAAGAAAGATATATTTTTAGGAGAATACATTATTCATTTATTATATGTATTACATAGTTCACATTCTATGGAATCAAGATTTTTAAAATTTGCCACAGGGTACATGCACCCATCAGAGATGGAGAGAGAACAAGAGCGAGAGCGAGAGCGAGAGAGAGACCACTTCCCATGGAAGATGATCACACCACAATCCCTTCTCTTCCATTTCTCCTTTTGGGATTTTGGTCATGCACATACACATGTTCAGTGTGTTTTTCTTTTTCTTTTCTTTCTTTTTTTTTTTTTTTTTTTTTTTTTTTTAAGAGATTTTTGCCATAGGCACATGCACTTATCAGAAAGAGAGACAGAGGGAAAATGAGAAATCACCCCCGGGGGGGCAGCCACACCACAATCCCTTCTCCTCCATTCTCCTCCTGCGATCTTGAGGATTCACACACATGTACCTGGTGTGAGTTTCAAGAGACCAGGTCTAGGATTTGAACCATGGTCAGCCCTGTGGGAGTCCAGTGACATAACTACTACGCTATCTGCTGGCCCCTCAGTGTGTTTTTCAAGCTACCAGATCCAGGACCTGAACTGCATGGTCAACCATGGGGGATCCAGCTGCCTTAACCATCATACCACCAGCTGGCCCAACATCAAGATTTTATATAAAATGCCCTGTAAATTTTGTTTCACACTCCATGATTTATTCTTTTGATGTCACTGTATAGAGATTTACATCATCATTTTTAATCTGTTTATATTGGTGTGCCATGATATTTTTAAAAATATGTTGCTCAACTTTTGGACAGGTTAGCTATTTCCTGTGCTCCTCTGTCAGTAACAACGCTAACCACCAAATGCCCTGAGAGACACGGTACAGACTAGCAGCTGAGAGCGCGAGCCCTGGAGTCGGGGTGCCTGCCCTCTGACACCGGCTCTCATAGTCAGCTGTGTGACCTAGAGGAAGTTCTAAGCCTCTCCAGCCCAAATCTCCACGTATGAAAAAGAGGGACAAGTGCAGAGCCTGTTTCATAGCATAATTGGTGCATTCATGAGATAGCATGTATTTTAGCAATTACGACCATGGCACAGAGTAAGATCTCCATACACACCAAACTTTTTTTTCTTTTTTTTTAAAGTTTCCTTCAGGCACCTTCAACAGAGTCTCACACTATCCTCCCCGCAGTCTTCCCAGCCAGCCAGTATCATGGGCACGCGTAGTATACAGGTGGGCCCGGGAACTGAAGCCCTGACTTCCATACGAATTCCAGCACTGTACAGCTGCACACTCACCACACCACGGCAGCTGCACATCTGACTAATTTCTTCTTTAGAATTATTAGGATAAAAATATGCATGCTTGGGGCCGGCAGGTGGCATGGTGGTTAAGGGCACTAGACTCCCCCATGGCCAACTGCAGTTTGAGTCTCGGACCTGGTGGCTTGCTTTCTCACTTTCTCTCTTTCCATCACTCTCTCTTTCTCACTCTGTCCCTCTCTGGTCAAATTAAAATAAATAAATAAAGTTAAATGAAATAATTCTTTTTAAAAAATATGCATTCTTAGGGCTTTTGAAAGCCAATTTACCCATCTTCTAAAATGACATTATTTCACAGACATCTCCTATAATTGCAACTGCTAAATTAACTGTTTCTGGTGGTAAGAAAGTAAACAGACTTTGTCCTTTTCTTGTCCTTAACTGATAAACTTACCCTCATTTGACAGCTTGCTGTACTATTATACTGGGTTGTCAGAAAAGTCATGATATATTTTTCCTATACAAAAAATGCGTCATGACTTTTCCAAGAACCCAATAAAATCTGTAAACCATTTGTTTTGCTTTCACTTATTTTTAAAAAATACTCTTTATAACTATCTTTTTGTTTCTTTGTTTATTTATGTATTTCATGAGAAAGGAAGAGAGAATGAAAAATAGAAACAGGCACCTCCCTCAATGGGGTCTTCATGCCACAATCCACTCCCAGGGTTGGCCAGCCTCAGTCAGGAGTACCCATGCCTGAGCTGCACAGAGACACCTTGGGACATGAACCCCAGACCTTCCTATGTAGCTCCAGTACTACAGTGTTGCAGTATTGCACCACTGGCTGGCCTTTGTTTTCCTTTTAAATTTCTTTAACCTGGTCCATACAAAAGGAACTAACTAGGGAATTCCAAAACTATAGTAGACTTAAAATAGTCAATACTCTGTGCAACAAATGATTACAGAACAAGGCCAGAATTCACTGGCCAGAATCTTAGCTTCTTCTCTTTCATATTAATATCCTATTCTAATTTTTCAAAATCAATATGCCTGTGCTTCTAATTATATTTACTTTAACAAAACAAACACTTCTCACCTCGTCCTCAAACTAACAACAAACAAAAAATCTAATCTAATGTTTCCAATGTTGCCAAGTGTGATTTTCAGAAGAAAGCCTTGCTTTTGTCTTCTCTACAGTTAATATTCAAATTAGCTGGAGCAAAAATATAGCCATTCAGCCAGGTCCCACTCTAATTCAGACAATGTTCTGC
>NW_006203430.1:4496086-4545670 GCF_000334495.1 Tupaia belangeri chinensis | reverse complement strand
GCTCTACCTCTCTTTTCTTTCAGGGAGAATTAAAACAAGAAATACATAAACCCAAACTTAGATTCCTCACACCTCAGAATCCTGTCTGCAAGGCTCACAACAAAATCCAGCCTCAGGGACCAGCAGTTAGCATAATGGCTATGTCGCTGGACTCCCATGTAGTTGACCGCGGTTCGCGTCCCAGACCCGGTGGCTTAAAACTCATGCCGGGCGCATGTGCGTGCGTGCCCAAGATCCCAAGAGGAGAATGGAGGAGAAGGGACTGCGGCATGACCATCCCCCCTGGGGGGTGATTTCTCGCTTTCTATCTCTCTGTCTCTCTCCGTCTGTCTGGCAAGCGCACGCGCCCTATAGCAAAAAAAAAAAAAAAAAATCCAGCCCCAGGAAGCTTGCGCCTATGCCAATCTTCCTCATCCCAGGAAACAGAATCTAGGGAACAGAACCCTGGGAGTGATTCTTGGCACCACCCTCTTCCCCACTCCTCTCTCCAACCCATTCCCTAGTGGTCCTGGTTCTTCTTCTAGAAGATTTCTGAAATTCATCTCCACTTCTTCCACCCTAATCCAAGCCATCACTCTCCTAGATTACTACTGCATAGTTGCCACATGGGATCTGGCTCCCTTAACCACTAGGACCAGCTCTTGAAAGCTCTTCTTGAAATCTTTGCCCAACTAATCTTGGCTCATTTTTCATGTCTGGGTTAAAAATAATTTCCATGGAGAAGCTTTGCCCACTCAACCTGAAGTCCTCCCTGTCATGCTCTCACAGTCCTTGTTCTTTTGCTTCTCGGTATTTAATACAATGTGCAATTGTACACCTATTTGATTCTGTGCCTATAGCCTGTCTCCTCCAGTTTGTACTATTCACTGTGACATAGCATGACACAGTGTCTAGCATGGCACCTAGCCCTTAAATGAGTAGAGTCTATATTTGTTGAATAAAGCATTTAATAGAAGTAAGGCTTGTCCCATTTGTTGGTGGTATCCAATCATAACTCCTCATAGAAAAGTGGTTATATCTCACCTGTCCTAGTCAACCCACTGAAATATCTCCTGGAACATCAAGAGAGGAGGATGGCTCCAAATTCAACCCTCTGAACTTAGCACTACACTATTTACTAGTCTCAGCTTTATGGGGAATCTTAAAGACCAAAACCGTTCTTCCCAGAAAACTTGTGATCTCCCTAGAATAGATACACAAAGGGACTTCAAAACATTCATGGGAAAAAGGAATTAAAGTGAGAGATTATTTTGGTGCCCTCCCAAAATGAAATTCATGCATAGTTATTTCATAGTGTCTATTTCCCTTGAAATTCTTGAAGGTCCTTTAATATATGAAGACAGATTGTATACAGGCCACCCAAAACAGAGCAGGGTCTAAATCCTTCACAGGGCAGCTTCAGTCTTTAAAAAGACACAATATTTTGGTGAACAATTTCCAGTTAGAAGATGTATTAGCTCATATTCAGAAAACACAGTTTATTTCATTTCTGGTTTATGAACAGTCTGGGAATGTAAAAGAGAAACATTAGTCTCTTAATCTCAGTCGACGTGAATTAACTTTGTCGAAGCACACCTTTTTAAAAGGGCTTTTAATCTCACTGCTTATTCTTGATTTTTTACTGCACCTTTTCCCCCAGGCATGTTTGTCTTCAGAAGGTTGCTCTGGGAGCATAGGTGTCAGCAACATCTACTTCTATTTTAAGCTCAGGGAGGAGCGTATGTAATTCAAGTAGGAACAGAGAAAAGGAAAATAAATGAAAAATCTGTGGCAAGATATTTAGGTGTGCTTGGAATTGTGTTTTAAATTAACCTGTAATTAAGCTACACAACCCATTCTGAAGAAATTCACCTGAAGGAATAAAGAAGTAAAAGGAAGGCACCAGAGTTTATAAGGATGAGTAGGGAGATATAGGTCAATAGGGATTTTGCCTGGTGATGCCAAGCTCCTTACAAGCTTTCTCTACTAAAGCAATCAGAACCATAATAAAACAGAAACAATCATTGTTTATTTGACACAAAGATGAGGTGATAAAGATATTCTATGTATTACATAGGACTTTGAAGCCAAAATTATCCCATGCTTTAAGCAAAAACACTTGTTTGTTCCTAAATGAAGCAGACCACCAGGACCTGAGGCATTAATTATTCAAAATCCCCACCACTGTGAGCCCTTGAGACCTTTCACGTGAAGGGATTTATACCGGCTGAATCATATAAAGAAATGATCTTTCAAGTTAAGTTATGAGTACTTGCTGCTTAGGCTTAGTGTTCTCTTTGAGGTGCTTATCTGATTTTTTTTTAATAACTTTCATAAATCTGAGGAAGTCTCTTAGCTTGTGCAGAAATCTCAAGCTGAAATTAAGGGGTGCAAGGCCCTGTGCTCACTGCTGCCTGTGTCGGCTGCCTTTCAGGGTCAGAGAGCTAATGCCAGGTGGGAGGGCCCTGTAAAACAGAAGGAGCTGTGCAAACAAATGGTGTTCACGTAGCAGTCATCAGGAGCGGTCAGTGGACAGAGGTGATCCAGCTTCGTTAGTTAAAACCACTTGTAAAGGGACTGAACAGTGGCACAGCAGTAAAACGTGATGCTCCACAAGGCCGGCCCACAGGGGAAGGTTGACAGTTCACAAGTGGAGACCCTAAATACATCACAGGCATGCTCACACCCACGACCCAGAGGGGCGGATCACAGGGTCAAGATCTTCTGGGGGCTGCTGCATCTCTATCTCTCTTACTCACAAAATAAATAAATAAACTAAAAAAAAAAACAACACCACTATAAAAATAAAATGTTAAATACTTATGCAAAAAAAAAAAAAAAAGACAAACGCCATCAGAAAATAATGAGTTTGGTCTAAGGAAATACAACATGTAGCATAATGGGTTCAAGCCAGACTCTCAGACATCACCCAGAATGACACTACTACAGACAGCAGAGGCCCTCTCTGGCCATCCTCGGGAAAGAGCAGAGTGTGATAATATGGAGTTTGTAACATAAGATTATAGCCCAGCACTCCAAAGCCCAGCTACTCAGGTTGACGAACCAGAAGGGCATTATTCTGTGGCGTGTAAAGTTATAGCAGGAAAACAATCCTTCTGAAGGTGGAAGAAAGGGGAGGTGAGGAGGACTCCAGCGAGAAGGAGGCCAGTGCTGGGAGGGAAGGCCCAGTGCCATTCTTTCGCTCGCTCATGTATTTTACACATTTCTGCACTGTGCAAGGAAAGCAAGTCAGAATTTCCCATCTCCAATGAATTCTCCATCAAGTGAACATAATAAACAAACAAAAGATTCCCTGCTGTGGGTCCTCTAACTGTTCCCAGCCAGTTAAACAGAAGTGAAATCTGTTCTGGGAAGGCCAGCCCTCTGACTTGAGAGTGCCACCAACAGTGACCAGGCAGAAAAGAGCACATCTTCAGTTTCCCTTCTAGAATTATCTAGGTCCAAGATATTTGAAGACAACTGCTAACTGTTCAGGGGTTCACATCTCCCTGAGGTGGATACCCCAGGACCTCCTATGCCAGCACTTCAGCAAACACCGGTACTTCTCCCAGCAGCTCTGAAGGTGTGATGGAATTTTCCTGAGGACAGCTCTGAGCCATTTCCCCAGACATCTGTCAGTAGATACTTCTCTGGCAGGACCCAGAACAGAACCACATGACCGGCGAATTTAGGAAGGTGAAATCTGGGGAGTGCGAAGCCTCATGGCTGCAGAGAGATGTGTTAGTGAGCCCAACAGCTGGCAAATAGTTCTTTGATCAGGTTATTTGTGGGGACCCAGCAAAAAGAAACGGAAGCATAACAGACCCAGAACTGGTGTCAAAGAAGGAAGCTGTGGGACCTGCAGTTAGTGTAATGGCTATGTTGCTGGACTCCTATGTAGTCGACCACGGTTTGTGTCCCGGACCCGGTGGCTTAGAATTCACGCCTGGGCACGTGTGCGTGTGTGCCCAAGATCCCGAGAGGAGAATGGAGGAGAAGGGGTTGTGGCGTGGCCATCCCCCATCACCCTGGGGGATGATTTCTCGCTTTCTGTCTCTCTCTTTCTGGCGAGCGCACACGCCCTATAGCAAAAACCTCTCCAAAAAAAAAAAAAAAAAAAGGAAGCTATCACGATACTTCCTTTAATTAGCTTATCTGAAAGGAGGGAAATCTTTACACATCTACCCAATTCCCAATTTCAATGATAGGAGATGAAGACACTTTTTGGTGACAATCAACAAGCAAAAGAAATTACTAAAAGGTTCTTTTCTTATGTCTATTTTACATATTTTATGCTACAGAGCACATGTGTGTACACAAAACAAAGAGATGTACCTTTGTAGGTCTCATTATGTTGTGATACCCCTGCCCAACAGCCCTCGGCTACTCAGGACCCTGGTCCCCTGTACATGTCCTGCGTGTTTTCAAGCTGATTCGGGGGTCTGAACGTGCGGTGGGCCATATGGCTTCCAGCCTTGCAGGGCACTTGCATTACTGCCACACCACAATGGCCAGGACTACTGTCTATTTTATCTACTCTGTCGACATAAAAATAAAAATGCTATAGAATGCATGATGTTTAATGGAAATAAATCATCTCTTTGCAAACAGTATTACTTCATTTTAATTCACAAAGCATAGAATAAATAGGTTTAAGCACAGCACTATGAAGATTTCACATCGACAGGCATAGCAGAGGTGAGTACTGGTAGGTTTTATATCCTTGGCATCAGATAAATTCACACAAAGTAAAAGTTCAACTTCAGAGCTGTGCAATTTTATCCTTTGATTCCCAGAAGCATAAAAATGCAAGCTAGGCTGAAAACACAGCGTTGGGTACTTACTGATTCCTTGAAAGAGCTCTTCGATATTAATAGCATTTTTTGCACTTGTTTCAACCACTATGGCACCTATGGATTCAGCATATTCCTTAGCATCCTTCAGGGGAACCTCCCTGGAAAAGAGGTCAACACAGAGAGATATAAATGCTCATCTATAAAACACAAATAACCCAAAAAAGACAAAAAAAAAAAAAAGATGATGTAGAAACAGCTCCTTTACTTTCCAACAGAATAACAGAGTCACTCAGAAAGTATTGAAATCTACTATGGGTGAGGCTTTTTAAAGTTTAAAACCCGGTCTCTGGCATCCATGAAGACAAGGCGTGCATGTGTAAAATAGCGCTTCTGGTCCCACAAATGCTAAGAATTCCAGCCAGTAAGGGAAATAGTTTGTTAGGAAGTATGGCAGTATCCATTCCAGCTTTCAGGGCCAGAGTTGAGCTTATTTTTATTTTTCTGTAACATGACTCAATATCAGAAACAATACTGTTAGTGTGTACTTGCACATGTGCTTTGGGGAGACTTTTCATGCACCATCTTTCACAAACCAGAGAAAAGAAATACAGACAAGACTTTACAGCTGGGAAATGAACACAGTTATAGCTACTATGGCTGTGATGCCGTATGGCATATCTGGATTTTTCACCTTTATGTTCCCACAAGGTTTGAGGACATGAACTCTATTTAAAAACCCTATTTAAACCTAAAATAACATGTATTGGTCTATCTTCAATGTGAAAATGCTGCCGCAGATTCATGGGTAAAAAGGACACAGTTCCCATTCTTCGGAAGTTTATTCAAGAAATGTTTATGTATATAAAAATGTATACATAAAAAATATATATATAGTTTTTGTTTGCTTGTTTTTGCTACAGGGTATGGTGCTCCCCAGAGAAAGGTAGAGAATGAGAGTGAAGTCACCACCCTGGGGGTATGACCACATTGCAATCCCTTCTCCTCCATCCTCCTTTCAGAATTTTTGGTGTACACACACACACACACACACACACACACACACACACGTATGTGTGCATGCAACTGGTGTGTTTTTCAAGTCGTTGAGTTCTGGACTGGAATCACGCAGTCGGCCATGTCGGAAATAGCCGTCTTAACCACCACGCCACCTGGCTGGCCCAATAAATATATATTTTTCAGTTTATTTATTCCATGAGAGAAAAAACAAGAGTAAGACTCTCCCAAAAGAGCTATGGTCTACCCTGAGTCTCAGTCAACCCCAATTATAGACACACTCCTGCGCCATTGTGCTCAGGGAGGTCCCACAAGAACCAGGACCTTTCCCATGTGGGTCCCATCACACTGCACTACTGCCGGGCCTGATTCATGAATATTTATTAAACAGCTATTATATACCAGTCTCTGATAGGTGCTAAGGAAAACACTGGTCCTTGCCTTCTGGAACCTACATTTTAGAGCACAGACAGACAAAACACATCTATGGTCACACTAACCCACCATACTGTACATAAAGTGCTTCAGTACAGGGATATAAAATGACACATTTTGAGCAATGGAACCCAGGAAAATGCCTTGGAGGAGGTCCTGTAAGTGTGGCCATGAAGGCTAACAAAACACAGTGAGAGTCTGTGATGGAACAACTTAAGCAAAGTCCACTCATTCCAGATATTACTAAAAGTCGCTTCTGCCCCCCTCCCCCCCCTACACACACACTGCCTTGGGTGTTAGGGTTGATTTACAAGTGAATGGCATGGTGTCAGAAAGGAGAGGTCAGAGTGGCTGGAGCTGACAGAGGGAGGACCAGGTAAGAACAGTGGCAGGAAGATGGCAGACAGACAGGTGGACAGGCAGACAGCAGACGGACAGAAAGGCACAGCATGCCTGTCTTAAACCTAGTGACCACTGAAGAACGGGAGGGTGACAGGTCAGCTCCATATTGTAAGGGGAAAATCGTGCACAAAATGGACTAGAGAGGAAGAATTCAGAATCCCTCTAACGAGTAATGAGAAATAACCCATCCTCAACTGGAAAACAGTTCTAGGAAAGAAAAAAGGACCAAAATGGAAACCGAGGGAAGAGACTGTATCCATCTCTCTCTCGCCTTCAGGACCCTTCAGGGCTTAGTCAGACAAGCACCTTCAGCATATGGAGGAGGCTGTGCCAAAACTCTCAAAGCAAACGGGGCTCCTGAGCTCTGTCCACTGGAATCTGCACTTCTAGAATCGTTCTCACCAAAGACATTGTAGGAAAAGTACCATCCTGGGTCTGCTCTCTTTATTGTTTGTAACAGACAAGCCTCGGGCCTGACACAGGGATTATTTTTAAGTTGTTTTGGTGGCCATAATCTTAACATTTGAGTTTCCAGAAAATGGCTTTTCTCTGTTCAGTTTGGGATGTTGCCCCTATTGTTCATTTCTTCAAGCAAGTTTTTATTAAACCACAGATAAAGGGTGGGGTTTGTCTTTGTCCAAATGTGGGGAAGATAAGACAAAGTGACGCCTGTGGCTCTATCTGGGTGTGTGGGGATTAGGAGTAAGGACAGGGGTAGGGGGCACAAGGCCTGGCAATCAAGGACACCTCAGAGAACCCTTTGATGAGAGATAATCACACACACACAGTTAAAACGTTTCCTCAACACCCTCTCTCAACAGCCCTACTGAGGGAAGAGCAGACTAGGTTTTGCCAGGACTAAGATGAGAACAAAGTAGTCACTCGGGCTGAATCCAAACTATCCATCCTGACAGCAAGCTGAGAGGGTCCCATTCTTTCCTGGCCTACATCAGATCTTAACATGAAGAGAGAAGTACACTCAGACTTCTTCCATGTTTAGAAATGGACCTTATTAAATAAATGATTTGCCCAAGACGATGCAGCTAAGAAGTAGAGGTAGCGTTTAACCCACATCCCTCTGACTGGCCCCTATGCTCTGTAGGACCCTAAACACAGTCACCCAGTGGCACCCACATTCCCAGAGGCTGTTTTTCTGTCTGTGAACAAAGAACACGTAGGGCTCAAAATATTTTCCAGCTGTCAAATACAGTGAAGTTGGGGTCCAGTGATGGTCCTTCTAATGGCAACTGGGATTAGAAGGGCCAGCCATTGCTTTTTTTTTTTTTTTTGTTTTTTTTTTTTTTTTTTTTTTTGGAGAGGTTTTTGCTATAGGGCGCGTGCTCTTGCCAGACAGACAGAGCGAGACACAGAGACAGAAAGCAAGAAATCACCCCCCGGGGGGATGGCCACACCACAATTCCTTCTCCTCCATTCTCCTCTCAGGATCTTGGGCAATCACGCACATGCGCCCGGTGTGAGTTTTAAGCCACCGGGTCTGGGACGCGAACTGCAGTCGACTACATGGGAGTCCAGCAACATAGCCATTACGCTAACTGCTGGTCCCGGGCCAGCCGTTCTTGAGTCTGCCAAAATCAGTTTCCATTACTGTGGTAGTAAGATAAAAAAAATAAGAGGGTCTTCAAAATTTTCATGTAAAATACATATTATGAAAAAACTATACATGGATTTCAATTTTTTTTGACACCAAAATAAACTTGTACTGTAATTATACTTTCCACAAATTTTTTGAAGTCTCCTTATGCACTATATTTGTTTTTTGACCCTGATTCCTGGTACAGAGCTCCTAAAACTCATGGGGTTTCCTCTGTGACCAGAGCCCCATTAGACCAGACCTGAGTGTCTCTCATAGGGCGAGGCCCTGAGATAGCTTTAGGATAGGGGCTGGTTGCCAGAGAACCAGCCCTGTAATTAGAGAACTGGAACTTTCAGCCCCAACCCCAACCTCTGGGACTTGAGATTTAATCAATCATGACTAAGTAATGAAGCATCAATAAAAACTCTCAAATGCCAGGCTTGCAGTGCTGCTGGGCTGATGTATGGGGAGGGCTGGAAGCTCCTTGTCCTGCCCCATACCTTACCCTATATGTCTCTTCTATTTTGTTATGCCCAAGTCATATCCTTTATAACAGAACTGTGATCATAAGTATAGTCTTTTCCTGAGTTTTTTAACCCATTTTAGCAAATTACTAAATCTGAGGAAAGGTCATAGAAGCCCCAAATTTATAGTCTGCTGGGCAGAAGTGTAGCTAACTTGGGGATGACATCTGAAATAGGGGGTGGTCTTGTTTTACTGAGTTCTTATTTTTTTCTGGAGAGGTTTTTACTATAGGGTGCATGCGCTCGCCAGCCAGACAGAGAGAGACAGAGAGACAGAAAGCGAGAAATCACCCCCCCGGGGGGATGGCCACGTTGCAATCCCTTCTCCTCCATTCTCCTCTTGGGATCTTGGGCACGCATGCACACGGCATGAGTTTAAGCCACTGGGTCCGGGACGAGGGCCTGAGATAGCTTTAGGATAGGGGCTGGTTGCCAGAGAACCAGCCCTGTAATTAGAGAACTGGAACTTTCAGCCCCAACCCCAACCTCTGGGACTTGAGATTTAATCAATCATGACTAAGTAATGAAGCATCAATAAAAACTCTCAAATGCCAGGCTTGCAGTGCTGCTGGGCTGATGTATGGGGAGGGCTGGAAGCTCCTTGTCCTGCCCCATACCTTACCCTATATGTCTCTTCTATTTTGTTATGCCCAAGTCATATCCTTTATAACAGAACTGTGATCATAAGTATAGTCTTTTCCTGAGTTTTTTAACCCATTTTAGCAAATTACTAAATCTGAGGAAAGGTCATAGAAGCCCCAAATTTATAGTCTGCTGGGCAGAAGTGTAGCTAACTTGGGGATGACATCTGAAATAGGGGGTGGTCTTGTTTTACTGAGTTCTTATTTTTTTCTGGAGAGGTTTTTACTATAGGGTGCATGCGCTCGCCAGCCAGACAGAGAGAGACAGAGAGACAGAAAGCGAGAAATCACCCCCCCGGGGGGATGGCCACGTTGCAATCCCTTCTCCTCCATTCTCCTCTTGGGATCTTGGGCACGCATGCACACGGCATGAGTTTAAGCCACTGGGTCCGGGACTTGAACCGTGGTCGACTACATGGGAGTCCAGTGACATAGCCATTATGCTAACTGCTGATCTCTGTTTTACTGAGTTACTAAGCTGTGGCGTCTGCAGTAACTTCAGCTATTTAGTCTCAGAATTGAATTGAATGGTATGTATTGGAAAATTATTGTAGGAACATATGACACAGTTACAGTTTGAGAGAAGAGCTTTGGAAAGGTGAGAATTTGCTTCCTGGAAGCTTCTTGCAGACATAAAGACAGAAAATATTTGAAAACTCCTCCAGCTTCAGTAGAGGCCCACTGCAAAGACCCACAAAGCCAACAGGTCACCCCCACACACCTATAATTACAATTACGGGAGACTATTGGCATCCACACTCATTTTTTTTTTTTCAACAAATATTTATTGAGTGTCTGTTGTATGCTGGGCATTGTGCTAGCGGCTGAAATAAGTCAACAGAAACCAGCTCACCTAAACCAAGGTATAACTACACAGCTTTGTCAATTTTGAAAGTAAAGACTATATCTAGAGTTTCTAGATCAGGCTCCATACAGAAATCACCCAGAAGAGTGAGTCTGCTGACAAGTATAGATCTGGATTCCTCCTCACTTCACTCCCCCACTCTTGGCTGCTCCTTCACCCTCTTTTCAAGAGCTGATAATTTTCTGCAAGGTCCTTGTGTCAGCATTATTCAGGGATCTTTCTTGACTATCTGAAGTCCCACCCTTACCTCAAAGCAGTTGAGGTCAGTCAGCTAAAAGTAGGCAGAGTGGTCAAGATGGAGGCTGGGATTCAGAAACTGGGCTGGAGTCCCTCTTGAGACAAAAGATAGCGAGGGTTGGAAGAGTAGGAAACCTGCGGCCCCCACAGATGATATGGTCCCATTACTAGGTCAACACTGAATTCAAAGGGCTGTAGGAGAGGCCATAGTTGGGGGCTAGGGGGTGGGAGGAGGAGTTGAGAGTTGAGAGTTGAGAGAAGAGAAGGGAAAGCAAGCAATGTAAGGCAGGGTCAAGGATGGGCCACTGCTTCCACAGAAGCCACTGCCCAGCAGAACATCTCGGACCCACCTATATATGGTATGTAGTTTGGCTAGAGTGCCAGAGACTCTATCTCTTCTATGTCTGGACATAGCTCTTAAGATATCTAAATGCTGATCTCTACTTGAATTACAAATGTAGCAGATCAACGTCTAACTGACCACCTTTTACCCAACAACCTGCTATTCTCTTACAAACCTGCTACTTCCCAAGTTAACCACCCCATCATCCCACAGTTTCTTTGCTCACACCCCTCAAAGCTAAGCAATAAAGCCTACTTATCCTCCCCTCCTAAGCTCACCTACATCTGGCCCACCACCTCAGTCAAGGCCCTCTTCATTTCTTACATGGATTCTTGTAGCGGCCTCTATCTGCCCCTATAGCCTCCTGCAATCTACACCCATAGTGGGGACCTTTCAAGCGGAATCCATCAAATATTCCCATGAGTAGGATTTTTCACTATCTCTGATCACCTTGAGACCAAACTGGACACCTCAGCAGGATGAGGCTTCCTGCCCTACTGCTTCCCCATTCACCCCGTTCCACAGTCATTCCAGATGGGTTGTGGCTCTAGGTGGCTCAAACCTGTTTTAAGCTCTTCGCTCTGTCTGTCCTCCCTTTTTGGGAGAGCTCAATGCAGCACTTGGTCCTCTAGAGCAGATGTTCCTGCTATTTCCTTCACAGTCTGTGCACACCTCCATCATGGCACTGCCATCTTAGAGACTTGCCCATCTCCCCAAATAGGCTGTGGGTGTCTTAAGCTCAGGACCATGACCTGTGTTTTGGGACTGGGGATTCTAACAGTCCTGGCACCAAGGAGACAATTAGTAAACACCTGCTGTGGTAACTGGATGACAAAGTCACCCCAAGTCACCTCGGCAGAGAGGAGGAAGTAAGTAGCAACGGAGCTATGGGGACTTAATGGGAAGTGTTAGTGCTGAGCAAGTCAGTCAGAGAAGTCTTGGGAGGCACAGGCTCACCCATCTTCCAAAGAGGCCAGGAGGGAGACTTCGAGAGTGAAACACTCAGAAGGAGTCTCCTCCTAGGCCCAGGCTCTCATGCTAACCAGTTGGTATTTCAAGGTCTAGACAGAAGTCCTGGCTGGTCACTCATACTCAGTGGGGGACAGAGATCAGGAAGCAACATTCCTGTGGGCTCCAGAATTTTCAACAGGCCTATGCTACCCAATAAAGGTTCTTGTTTTGTTGTTTGTGGGTGTAACCCAGCAACAGGACAGCTGACTCATTCTAATGCCAGGACCAGTAAAGATTCTCCATGGTCCTCCCTCCACAGAAGGCAGGGAAAAAAGACAGGGACACCAAGAAGGAACCACGAAGCCCCACCTGGGAGGGAGGGTAATCAAATCAGTAGGTTAAAGGTAGGATGATGCTTTTCCCCTTGTATTGAGAAGCTTTATTGAGAAGGTTCGGTTCCACAAATTCCTTTGGAGATAAATGGGTTCCCCATGCACTCCTCTGTAGTGTCTGGAAGTGAATTTTAGAATGAATCTTTCCCAGATGGCTAGAGAAGTACCTGCATGAGAAGGTAAACGTGTTCAGGCAATTCAAGCATGCTGCTCATAGAGGAAGTAGGTAGTTTCTCCCATGTTCACTTCCCTTAGGTCTCTTGGCTCATTCATTTACAAGGTGTGCTAAATGCTTTATACAACGTTAAATGTTAAGTAATATAGAAGTATGTTGATATTACACAAGGGTACTTCAAAAAGTTCAAGAAAAATGGAATCAGGACTGGTCTCACATTGCAACAGTTAAGAGCTAGGCACAAGGGAACCAGCAGTTAGCGTAATGGCTATGTCGCTGGACTCCCACGTAGTCGACCGCGGTTCGTGTCCCGGACCCGGTGGCTTAAAACTCACGCCGGGCGCGTGTGCATGCGTGCCCAAGATCCCGAGAGGAGAATGGAGGAGAAGGGATTGCGGCGTGACCATCCCCCCTGGGGAGTGATTTCTCGCTTTCTGTCTCTATGTCTCTCTCTGTCTGTCTGGCGAGCGCACGCGCCCTACAGTGAAAATCTCTCCAAAAAAAAAAAAAAAAAAAAGAGCTAGGCACAAACAGTCAGATCCCACATGGCTAATCATGGTTCAAATCCCAGCCCTAGTGGCTTGAAACACATTGGGTCCTTATTGGATAGCGTAATAGAAAAAAAAGGACTGTGGCACAGGGAGTATTGTCTGTCTGTTAATTTGACAAGTGTACACAGTAGCAATTAAAACCACACAAAAAAAACGGAATTAAAATGAGTTTATTTTGATGTAAAAAATTTTGCACAGATTTTTCATAATAAGTAATTTTTAACTTTTTGAGACCGCTCATAAAATATTCAGAACAATACCTAGCACATATGGGTTGAGTATGCCTTACCCAAAAAGCTTGGCACTTCAAATGGTTCAGATTTTGGAAGATTTGCATATACATAATTAGGGGTCTTGGGAATGGGGCCTAAGTCTAAACACAAAATTATGTTTCATAAGGTTATATACATAGCTTGGAGGTAATTTAAACAATATTTTTGTATTGTAGTATTTTACTGGAGACCCATCACATGAGGTAAAGTGTGAAATTTTCTTCTTATGGCATCATATTTCTACTTATGACATCAAATTTTGAAGTATTTGGATTTGGATCTTCAGATTAGGAAAATTTAACTCATAGTAAGTACTCTTACCAGTGTTTTTTTCTTTTTTCTTAGGCTTTTGCCATAGCGTGCATGCATTCACCGGAGAGAGGGAGAGAGAGAAATCACCCCCCGGATGGTCACACCAAAATAGCTTCTCCTCTATTCTCTTCTTGGAACTTTGGACACACACATACATGTGCCGGGCATAATTTTCAAGCTGCTGGTGCAGGGCTTGAGGTAAGGTTGGCCATGTGGGAGTCCAGTGCCTTAACCACCAAGCCATCTGCTGGCCCACCAGAGTTTCTTAAATGAGTTTTTGCAAGGCTATATAACAGAATAATGTATTTTCTTATAGAATGCCAAAAGAGCAAGGAAATGATGCAAGTGGAGGCTTGCCATACATTTTTTTACTTAACCCCTTTATTTAATGGCCACGAGAGCTCCTAGTTCAGTTATCAATATTTCAGAGAAGAATAGAGGGAGCAAGGCTATTTCAGCCAACTCACTAAGTATGTTAATTTCCATAAATTACCCCAAGAGTAAAATCGAATCATATTTTGAACTCCTTTTAATTTCTGGTATTAATTTGGGGTAATATTATTCAAGAGTGGTGAACAACTTTTCATAAACAATGGGTATTTCCTGTTCTGTGACTTTCATGCACATATTCTCTTCCCAGTTTGGTTTTTGGGTTTTCTGGATTTAAAAAAAATTTATTTGTAAGTACTTTTTACTTATTAAAAAAAAAAAAAAACCTAGCCCTTTGTAATACAGTTCCACATTTAGTTCAAGCTGTCATTTGTATTTAGATCTTGTGTATGACATTTTTGCCACACAGAAATTTTTATATCCTCAGACTTACTGATCATTTTCCTCTATGGCTTCTCAGTTTTAGATCATGACTTAATGATTCATCTTAGATCACAGGTTATTTTAAAAATTCACCTGTTTTCTATAATGTTTATGGTTTCATTATTTTACATTTACATCCTTGTCCTATTTTAAGTTTATCATCTCTTGTGTTTTTCCCTATGTCTAACTGGTTATCCAAATACCATTTAATGAATTGCCCCCTTTTAAACATACTGATTTTAAATACTATCTTTATCAGATACCAAATCTCCCTATGCACTTCACCCATTCCTTGGTTCGCTACCGTGTTCATTAATCTTTCTGTCTAGTTTGACCTAATGCTATACTGTTTTATTACTGAATCATATAAAATATGTTTCAATATCTGCTGGGGTTAATATCCTCATGACTGACTATTTTTGCCTATTTGCTTTTCTAGATGAATTTTAGGATAATTTCATAATATCCCCTTTAAAAAGGTTACTCTGGTAATTTGACTGGTATGTTCTGAATTCATAGTTTAATATAGAGCAAATTGACATTTTTACAATACTGAGTCATCCTACCCAAGGATGACATTTTCATGTATTTAAATCTTTTATGCTCTATAATAGAGTTGTAAAGTTTTATCTACATGAGTCTTGCTTGTTTCTTGCTAAACTCATGCCTGGCATTTAAAACTTTTCAAAACTTAAAAATTACAGACCTACAAAAAAAAAGTTGATTACTAGGTATTTTTAATTTGCATTGCTATTATAAGGAGGAGTTTATATTCTATTTGATTTTCTAATTGGTTATTAGAATAGTTTCTAAATTCAAATAGACGTTCAGTAAATTTCTTATTTTTTTCTAATCCTGCTAGCAATTAAAGAAATGCATATGAAAGGGTCAGCAGATGGCATAATGGTAACCTCACTGGACTCCCACGTAGTCAACTCAGTTTGAGTCTCGGACCCAATGGCTTAAAACTCATGTTGGGCACATGTGTGTGCATGCTCAAGATATCGAGAGGAAAACAGAGAAGGGACTGCAGTGTGGCCATCTCTCCTCGGAGGTGATTTCTCACTTTCTGTCTCTCTGTCTCTCTCTGTCTCTCCGGTGAGTACACACATCCTATAGCAAAAATCTCTCTAAAAAATGCATATGAAAATGAGGAACACATTATTCATACACATCATATTGGCCAAGATGAAAAATTCAGTGTTACGCAGTGTTAGCATGTGGAAAGATAATGACACTTCAACACTATTGGTAAGATAACCAAGTGATGCCAAAGAGTTCATGGAAGCTTAACTGCAAACAATCACATCTTCTAAGAAGTTTTTAGGCACTTTAGAACAGATGCATAAAAGTCCTCATTACCCCAGAAAATTAAACACCAAAGTTAAAAAACAAAACACCTTGATGCTAAAAACAAGAAGACATAATGAGGACATCTAAGATCCTTGCCATCCTCTCTGTTATATAACCATCATAACTAAGCTCTCTCTAGATGTCCTTGGACGAAACTCATGAATCTTACAGGGCAAACGTGTCTCGAAGTGTGGTATACAGATCACCTATACCACTGATTAGTAGGGCCCCCTAGGAATAAAGATTCTTGTGCCCCAGACCTCCTGAACCAGAGTATCCACTGGCAAGCTTCCCATCAGCTGATACATTCTACAGCCTAAGAATAACTCTTCTAGGAGATGGACTACAAAACACGGAGTTTGATATTTCTGCACTCTATCTAATTCGTAACCTGATGCTATGAAGTCAAGAGTTTGGAAATCTGTGGCAAGATGACTATACCTAACACATAATAAAATACACATTACTCAGACACCCTCTTACTGTGAAAAAAATAAAAGAACTGTAGATATACGAGCTCTTCCTAAAACAAATCTTCTGGTGTGGCTTATGTGTGTTCTTATATTTCTTAAATACCTTGACAGCAACAACTAAGCATTTTCTATTCTGCCAAACTCCTGAAATGCAACATTCAACATCTCATTTAAAAATTGGGGCCCTAGATTTTGACTCTCTTTCCCAACCACAGCCCTCTTTACAAGGTCAAGCTTAAAGACCAGCTAAGCCACCCATGAGTAACATGGCAACAGTGAGCAGGAGACGGCTGTTAAATGTCTAGTGCAACTATTTTTTGTCAAAGGCATCCCACATGTTTAAGGTATTCTAGCCAAAAGCAATGGAAATCATTCACAACATTCCATCAAATCAAGCAGAGGAAGGCTACAGGGTGTTTGCAAAAGCTGTGTGTGCGCCGAGAAGCAGATTCTCACAGCTTGCCCCATTCCCTCGCCCACCCACACAAATGAATAATCGGAGTTTGTTATGCTCCCATTAGCTCATATTTTCTCTAAATATCCATGATGTCTATGTAACACACAGATGAGGCAACCATTCTAACAATAATTAAAACAGCAAAATCTCTATTTAAAATGGTAGTGTTGATCAGCGCTAGGATTGATTTACCTGGGAGGTGGAACTGAAATGAAAATGAACTTCTTTTAAGAAATGAGTAACTGACCCCTTCACCATCAATGTCTAAATGGACAATAACATGTTATTACAATGAGCCAAACCCTTCCAGTAAAAGTACTTGATTTGTGTACCCTGGGAAGAATTCCTGTTCCCAGGGGACTTTGCCTGCTTAATAATGTGTGTCCGTAACTGCTATTCACCTTTAGCCAAATACCTGGTGTCAAGTTCAAACAAGCAGTGTCAGGTTCTTGCCACAGACTTAAATGGGTCATTCTTCATGGAAAAATATCAGAATTTGGAATCAAATGAGAACTGAGCAGAAAACATAGGTTCCACAGGGCACTTGGCCATTTATTTACCTAATCTTAATACTCCTCCAGATGGAGATTTAGGCTAGCCCTGGGGAGGTCAAAGAGAAGCACTGGAAAAAGCTGCTAGCTCCGTATCCAACAAGCTGGATCAAATCAGCTACCATTCCTTTTCTTGGTAGTCTGCAGATTACTCTCTGTCATGGATCCTGCTTGTACTTCTTAGGAGATGCAACACAGCATGATGGCAAGAATGCAGGCTGTGGAAGTGACTTCCTGGGTTTAAAGCTGGGTCCTCTACCCTCTTAGCTACAGGACTTGGCACAAGCTCCTTCACCACTCTGTGTCTCAGCTTCCTTATCACTACGATGGGAGAATGACAGTAACTTGTTTGCACAGGCATGAGGACTGGCATAAACGACTTACAGTGGTGTCTGGCACACAGTAAACATTCAATGCAGGTTGGCAATGATCATAAAATGATGACAATGAATTTTTTTTTTTAGGCCACTGCCCAAGTGAACAGTATACAAATCAAATATAAATATAAATTGTGCCATCTGAAAGTAATAATGGTGTTGGAGTTCCTTTTCTAAAGTTTATTTATTTCATTTCTTTCAAGGCCAAGAGAGATAGAGACAAAAAGACAGCACCCCCAACAGGGTCTTGAGTAGGTCTATGATCTACTCCCCAGTTGTAGTCAACTTGTACCATGAGTGCTCATGTGCCCAACATATTAAAGTTGTTTCTGGAGGTGAACCTAGAACCTCCCCCGATGTGTCAGCCTCACAGACCATTGTGTTTTAGCACATTAGCTCCCCACAGTTTTTTTTTTTTTTTAAGGTTTTTGCCATAGGGTGTGTGTTCCTACCAAAGACAGAGAGAGGGAAAGTGAGAAATCACTCCCCAGGGAGATTGTCATGCCACAATCCCTTTTCCTCCATTCTCCTCCTGGGATTTTGGGTACAGATGCACACACACCTGGCATGATTTTTATGCCATCAGGTCTGGGACTTTAACAGCTATTAGCCATGTGGGAGTCCAATGACTTTACCACTACGCCACCTGCTGGCCCTCCCTGCAGTTCTTTGCAGAAGTTCAATGATGAAACTCTGAAACTTTTGGTCATCATGTAAAGCGAAAGCCAAAAGACTACTGTATCTTCTAGAAAATCTCTAGGAACAAAAGCTGCTTACTCATGAAATTTGCTGACTTAAGTAAATCACAAAGTGATGACCTTGTATACCATTCCTTCCCCAACTCCCGCAAAAGGCTAGAATGATGCCTGTGGTTCTGGATTAGGGTCAAAGGCCTCATCATGAACTGAAGTTGATCTTAGCATGGATACAGATAGATGAACAGAATAAATGCAGATGTGTGTGTACACACAAGTCAATACACATACATAAACTTCCTGGCTTTTGTCAATGGAGGGCCTAAGAGCCATGACACCCTAGTGGCAATGAGCACACTAGGAACCAGACTTTGTTTTGTGTTGTTTTTCCTTCATGAGACAGAAGGAGTGATAGAGACACAGGTGTTTTATAACCACCTCACTGTCTAGCCCCCAAATCTATGTACATATAAAGCCTAAGCATAAACAAGATTAAGGCCAATAAACCTGTCAGAAAAAAATAGCAAAAATTTAAATCCTAAGAATAAACAAGATTAAGGCCAACAAATCTGACAGAGAAAAAAAAAAAAAAAAAAGACCGGACCGTGCAGTTCACATAAAACACTCGAATGGCCAACAAATATATAAAAAGATGCTAACTTCATTGGAAAGTAGGGAAATGTACAATGAAATTACCGTCAGATATCACTGAACCCCTGAAGGCTCACCGTACTCAGATTCTCCAAGGATGCAGAGCCAACAGGAAGCCTCACATCCTCTTGGTATCCCCTTTGGCAAACAATGGCACTGCCCAGTAAAACTGAGCATGTGCACGCCCTGTGACTCAGCAGTTAAACTCACAAAGGTCTGGGTAAAGGCTTACACATGGCACTAGGAGATATGTACAAGAATGTTCAAGAAGCAAAGTTCATGATAACGCCAAGCCAAAAGCAACGCAAATAGTCACCAACAGTAAAATGAGTAGAAAAATTGTGTTACACTCATAAAAAACAACAGTCGGTAGCAAGGAAAGTGTACAAACTACAGCTAACGTCATTGAGATGACTCTTGGAGCACGCTGAGTACAAGAAACAAGTCCTGACATCATTCACACAGGGCTATTCCATCTGTGTAAAGTTCACAAACAGGTGAATTTCAACAGCCTATTGTTAAGAAATGTAAACACTGGTGTAAAGTATAATGAAAACAAGGAAATGACTATCGCAAAAGTCAAGATAATGATTACTTCTGGGTGAGAGAAAGGGATACGACTGAGTAGGGAGGCTCTTTGGCACAGATACGTGGCTGCTCATTTTATTACCAGGTTATTCTCTAAAATAAACATGCATGTGTTATAGATTCTTCTTTAAGAGTCTCATTTGAAAAAGAGAAATTCCAGTTTCCTTCTGTGGGCTCTCTGGGAACTGGGTCTTCAGTGTCTGCCCTCCTGCTTCTACAATGACATGTGGATGCAGGTTCAGCCGCCCACACAGCAGCAGTAGAAGGTAAAGACACAGGAAGGCAGGTCTCAGAGAAGAGGACATACACATTAACAGCATAGACTCTATTCCTCGTCGTCGCTAATAAAACGCTGTATGCATTTAATACTTGCCATGATACCTCCAGACCTGTCCTTGGCTTTAGATGTTCATTGTCTTTTGTGTTTATAGTATTTGGAACCAATTGGATTTTTATTATCCACTACCTCAAATTCTGTTCTTTAGTTTGTATGTTTTTAAAGTAGAATTGTTTATTTAATTTTATTTATTATTTTTTAAGTTGACTAGAGAGAGAAAGGGAAAGCGAGAAAGCAAGTTGCCAGGTCTAGGACTCAAACCACTGTCAGCCATGTGGGAATCCAACACTTTAACCACCCTGGCCCCTAGTTTGTATAACTGTTAAGAAATATGGGGCTGGGATCAGCAGTTAGCATAATGGCTACATCGCTGGACTCCCCTGTAGTTGACCGTAGTTCGAGTCCCAGATCCGGTGGCTTAAACTCACGCCAGGCGCATGTGCGTGTGTGCCCAAGATCCCGAGAAGAGAATGGAGGAGAAGGGATTGTAGCATGGCCATCCTCACAGGGGATGATTTCTCGCTTTCTGTCTGTCTCTGTCTGTCTGGCGAGCGCATGCGCCCTATAGCAAAAACCTCTCACTAAAAAAAAAAAAAGAAAGAAAGAAATACGGGGCTGGCAGGTGGCGTGGTGGTTAAGGCACTGGACTCTCACATGGCTAATCATGGTTTGAGTCTTGACTTGGCGGCTTGCTCTCTCACTTTCTCTGTCTCTCTATCTCTCTGGTCACATTAAAAAAAAACTAATAATAATAAATAAAATAAAATAAAATAATTCTTAAGAAAGAAAGAAAGAAAGAAAGAAACTCCTGGCCCAGTCACAGTGGCAGAGGGAGTAAGGGTGCTATTACATGACACAGGCTTAGGGTTCAGATCCTGGGTCAACCTGAACATGCCCATGACCTTGGCAAGCTAGAAGGCTGAAGGGAGGATAGTGGCATGGTAAGACCCTGTCCCTGTCAGGCATCTCTCTCTCTCTCTTCCACTTTCTATTATGACAAAAATTTTAAAAAAGAAAGTAACTCCCATGTCCATGTCTGGCCCACTACCAAGGACAACATGAGTTTTGGAGACCTATATAAGAAATGAAAGCAGTCTAACTTCTATATCTTAGTTAAAATACATATATTTTTAAAATATTTAAAAAAAAAATTTTAACCTGCTAAAAACCTCAACTTCCTCCCAAAAAAAGAAAAAAGAAATAGCTGCAGAAGTACCTGTTTTGTTTTGTTTTTGTTTGTTTTTTTTTTAAACTTGGCTGGAAGTTTAAATATTGGAAGTTTAAATAATATTAAACATACTGCAGGAAGCTCTGAAGGTACAGGCTCATCTAGTTTCCATCTCTAGACTGTACAGGAAATTGCATGAATCACATACTTACTCAAAACTCTAGAATGGCCCTTTTTGTCTGCCTCAAGACTGGCCAACATACCGTTTCTTTAGGAACGTGGCAACTACCTGAAGCACTGTAATAAGAAGGAGCCTGCAACCACAACGGGCTCAGGAAAACACCGTGCCCAGGCTGACCATCAGCGGCTGCCATGGGTCTGAGAAGGGGAAGCAGGAGGCAGGAGCCAGGCTTGCCAGCACATCAAGCCCAGAGGCACACTTAACAACCCCCACTATCTTGGGTTCTTCACTATTTTCAGGGCAAATAATCAGGTAAATATCTTTCTTTTTCTCTAATCATAGAGAGCGCGTGCAAGTGCCCAAGAAAGAAGCATCTTCCACAGAGTCTCATCACATCACACTCTCCTTCTCCAGCCCTCCAGTTCCTCAGGATCTGGGCACATGTGCACATGCCCAGCACATTTCCAAGCTGACCAGGGGACCCAAACCTGAGTTGGCCATACGGCTTTCAGACTTGCAGGGTGCCGTATTAGCGCTGAACTGGGCCCAGGCAGATACTATTGACATATGCCTATAACATGTGCCAAGCTTACTCCCACTCCAGGCCTTTGGCCGTGACTTATCTTCCTGGAATTCCCTCCTACATGACTCATCCTTAACGGTCAGCTTGTGACAAGTCATCCCAGAGACTTTACTAATCACGCTATAGAGACTCCGGACTCTGCCTTTCCTGCATTCCTTTGTCCTTTCTGAACTGCACTGTACCAACTGGAGCTCTATTAAATATAGTACAGTACTGCACCTTAGATACTTCCTCATTCCCTCCCTCCCATAAAGAAGTCAACAGTTTCACGGAAAAGACCTTCTGTCTTCTTATACTTCTCAGTGTGCTTTGCTGTACGCAAAAGAACCACCAAAACTTATTTGCTCATCAAATGACCAAGAACTAATAGGGCAAATATTTTTTCTTTTATCCTATACTAGTTTACATTCTAACCCCAGATGCCCTTGTCTTGTTGGACCTCTACTCTTGGAACAAATTCATTAGCACAGCTCCGTCAATCTCCAAATATTTCTCTAACAGATACCAGGGGGTGATATAAAACCTTAGAGACCATGATTCTATTCCTCAGAAGAGATCGGAGTACACACAAATAGTCCATGGGTATCTCCTGGATTATACTGATGGGCGGTGGGAGTAATCTTGGGCAGAGAAGGCCAGTGACAGCAAAGCCATCTGAAGGTCGTTACCTATCACCCTTGAGAAGGTCCCTGCATTTCTCAGCCCCTAGTCTTCATCATCACTGTTGTTGGGCAACTTTCTACTGCTAACGCCTGCAAGATAATGTTAGGTCTGAGGAAATGTATTCTATCAGAATATCTCCTTTCTGATTCATTCTCACCCTTAAATATGCTAGGAAGGAGTGTTATTCTAAGGAAATGCCAGGAAGAGACCCTAGGGCTTGAAGAGTAGTTCTAGTTTCCATTAGACAAAGGTCAATTTCTCAATGATTAAGAAAGGCAGAAAGCTCCAATAATCAGTGGCGATTTATGTAGATTCAAGGGTTCAAGGCCTAGACAGTGATACTCTGTGAGGTCAATCCACGTAGGAAGGCCCTGAGTTTGTGACTGGAGAACTCCTGAGTGCAACAGACATGCACGTGCTCGTGATATAAGCCAGCTGAGAATGGGGGTGGATGGTGGTATCGTGACTCTGTTTGGAGTGCTAGTTCCCTCTCTATCTCTGTCTCTTTCTCTCTCATTCATGAAGGAAATAAAATTAAAAAAATTTTTTTTTTTTTTCTGAAAAGGTTTTTGCTATAGGGCATGTGTGCTCACCAGAAAGACAGAGACAGACAGAAAGCAAGAAATCACCTGCTAAGGGGCATGGCCATGCTGCAATCCTTTCTCCTCCAGTCTTCTCTTGGGATCTTGGGAACACACGTACACGCGCCCAGCATGAGTTTAAGCCACTGGGTCCAGGACTCGAACCATGATCAACTACATGGGAGTCCAGAGACATAGCCATTACGCCAATTGCTGGTCCCAAAATTTAAAAACTTAAAAAAATGAGTTCAAAATTAAGAAAATGAGATCAAGCCCCCTCCCCCCCACCCCCAAGAAAAAGCAGAACGTGAACCTGCAATTTTTTTCTTTCTTTTTTTGGAGAGGTTTTTGCTATAGGGCGCATGCACTCGCCAGAAAGACAGAGAGAGACAGAGAGATGGAAAGTGAAAAATCCCCCCCTATGGGAGATGGCCACGCCACAATCCCTTCTCCTCCATTCTCCTCTCGGTATCTTGGGCACGCCCGGGATGAGTTTAAACCACCGAGTCCAGGACTCAAACCACGGTGGACTACATGGGAATCTGGCAACATAGCCATTACGCTAACTGCTGGTCCCGACCTGCAATTTCAAAAAGATGGAGTGGGAGTAATCTCTTCTAAAAATTACTTAGTATAGTGGCTATGGGTCAAAGCTTGCTTTTAAAGCTGACTTTGCCTGTAAGAAGAAATGTGAAAGAGGCAATTCTGGCTTAATGGCCAGGGGTGGGATTCTTCTGACCTTGACTGATGGTATTCCTTATATACCTACTGTCCCTCTCATGAAAGTACCACAGCCAGGTGACCCTAATCCCTTGTTCAAGCCAAAGGTAACCAACTATAGCCTGAGTATAAGACACCCCGACCGGGCTGGCTGGTGGTGTATCAGTTGAGGCTGCTGGATCCTACACAACTGACTGCAGTCTAAGTTCCAGACCCAGTGGCTTGAAAAACACTTGGGGCACCTATGTGTGTGCGCCCAAAATCCCTAGAGGAGAGTGGAGGAGAAGGGATTGTGGCATGACTATCCACCTAGGGAGTGCTTTCTCTTCTCTGTCTCTCTTTCTCTTTCAGGTGAGCACATGTGCCCTGCGGAAAATTTTTTTAAAAATTTAATTAAGAAAAAAAAGACAGTCCAACCATCTAAAAGGTGGCTGCACTCAAGATGCTGGTCAACAGGGGAGCCTCTTACAAATAGATGAAGACAAAAACAAACAATCTCATTTGATGATTATCAATGTGAGATGAAAAAAGGCTAGCAGACAGATGTATTTTTTTAAGTTTGTTTGTTTTTTTTTGTTTGTTTTCATGAAAGTGAGAGACAGAGAAAGAGGTGGGGGGGGAGCACCTCATCAGGGTCTCATGGCATGATCCCCATCCTCAAGCCCTCTTGCCAGCCAGGATCATAAGTCTAGAAAGTACAAGTTGACCACAGAACTGAACTGCAATCTTCCATAATCCCATTCTGCTTGAGCAGCATTTTACTCCTGTGCCACCGAGCTGGCCCCGGTACTACTTTTGGGTCCTGAAAGATGATGTGTGTGGTTTCTTTCTTCTCCACGAGGCCCGAATAGAAAGAGACAGGCCCTGGCAGGTGATGCCTGCAGTCAGGCCTGGATAGATCCTGGGACTTCCTCATTCTTCTCTATCATAAACTCCTAGCACCTTAGGCAATAGTTTCCTTGTATCACCCTTGGACCACTTGTAAAGGTATCATTTCTATTTTCTATTCTTTTAAAAATGTGCTAAAGGGTGCACATTCTCAATGGAGAGAAACAGAGAGGGAGAGAGAGAAAGTTAGAAAGCACTCCCCATGGGGGATGGTCACGCCACAATCGCTTCTCCTCCACATCTCCTTTTAGGATTTTGGACACTCACGCACATGTGCCCAGTGTATTTCTCAAGCAACCAGGTCCAGGATTCAAACTGTGCAGTAAGTAATATGGGACCCAGCTGCCTTAACCACCAGGCCACTGGCTGGCCCAAGGAATCACTTTTAAAAGTATTTATCTCCACCTCCCTCTTCCTATTAAATCAGAATCCCTGGAGCTGAATCCAGGGGCGGGAACTTATAATTAATGCCTTAAGGATTCTTATGCTCATGAAACTTTTAAAACTACTGAGGAAAGGTTATCTAATTCTTTTTTTCTTTTTCAGAATTGGCTTGCTCATCTTCCTCTGCCTGGTCCAGGACAAGGCCATGCATCTCTTGTGGGGCACCCCATACTTTCTGAGAAGATTTCTTTTCTACCTAGACTCCAGGCCAATCTGCTGTCCTAAAGCCACGGAAACCTTGAATGAGCTCCACGCCATGTGGTACTTGTTCAGAAACTTGGTGACCAGCAATTCACTTATTTCATGAGGGTGAGAGAGAGAAAGGCACCCTCAACAGGCTCTTCCTGCATCCACGTTAGCTTTTTCTGCTATCTTGACCAGACGCATCACATGGTTCCTCTCTGCTCTCTCCACAGTGGATGCTTTTCAAGTCAGCCGATACCTCAGATTCTGCACCCTCAGTTCAGTGGAGGTTCTCATTTTCTTTCAACATGTATGTCCTTTAAATGCTCTCAACTTTGCAATCCTTATGTCAGCCATAGCACGTGGGAGGAGGGAGTATCAAAGTCCCACCAGAAACTACACACTCTCTGTTCCTGGGAAATGTGGCCAGAATTTCTCTCCAAGGTGTGTCTTCATGGGAAGAAGAGTGGCAGAAAAGAGGGGAGGTGACAGAGAGTCCCTACTCTGTGGACCCAGGACAGTCTTCTTACATTCCATTTTGCTGCTGTGACTTGGATTCAGAGAAACTACACATTACATCAATTTTACAATAATTTAAAATAGAGAGAAATTGTGTTTAGGTTTGTTCAAGACTGTCAAAGAGGAAAAAAAAAAATCCATACTAGAAGTCCTAAATTTACCTGAGTAGATATCTCTGAGTACCTTTCACTCTGGGTAATGGGATGGACTTGATACCATCTTCTGGGGCATGGATGGATATGAAACACACCAACTATGAATGGGCATCTCCTCTGCCAAGCATTTCTGCATTCAAAATGCCTCACATGGGCTGGGCTAAGTTCAGAGAACTAATTCCATTTCCACTCCAGCATACTCAAAATATTCCAGGCATAACTTCTCTTAAGAATGGACAAGCTTACATAATCAAAATGTGTTAGATGAGTTTGGTTCAACCTAAACCTACACACACACACACACACACACACACACACACACACACACCTACATACTGGTGCTCTACAGCCCACAATGAAAAATCAAATAGAGTCTTCTGGGAATTAAAGGAGAGCAAAGTATTTTAGGATTAGAGTAAAAGAAGGTCAAGCTCTGAATAAGGTCTGGGTTTAGAGAGTTGGCTAACTCCCCAGAAAAATCATACCAGCAGGCAGAATCTGGAGCAGCCAGACTGGCTGACCAAGAACCTGATTCTTCTGCCATGAAAAGGTGTCAACAACAAGCAGATGCCCGTTAGGTATCCAGACCCTATCATTTACCAGACTATTCCTGTCTCATAGGAGACATATACTCATATATGCTGAGCAGAGACCAATATATGAAGATTCCTCTTTCCTTCTTTCCTAAATTGGGGCTCTTAATATAGTTTAAAATTTTTTTGGTACATTTTACTATTTTTCTTTTGTATGTTGGGTGTATTGGGATGGTAAAATTCAACATTTGGTCCAGTATGTTTACAAAATTTTAGATAAACAACCTTCCTTTGTTTATGCATGAGGAGACTCCAGAAAGTTCATGGAAAATAGAATTAAAATACAGGTTTATTTTGGTCTAAAATACTGGAAATTCATGCATAGTTTTTTCATAGTATGCATTTTCCATGAACTTTTGACGACTCCCTCATATATATATTTATATATATATCATATGGTATACAGATATACACATATACTGTTCAATTATTTTTTATTATCATTATCTAAACCAATTTTATTCATCGAATTTTTTTATTGAGAGAACTGTAAATTTACATGCAGTTGTATGAAATACTATCAAGACATTCCTTGTACATTTTGTGCAGTTTCTTCAAATGATCACATTTTTCAAAACTGTGGCCTAATATCAGAAACAGGGTACTGAAACTGATATGTTCTGTCTTATTCAGATTTCTCCAGTTTGACTTGCATTCGTCTGTGTGTGTGTGTGTGTGTGTGTGTGTGTGCGTATGTGTGTGTATTAAGTTCTATATAATTTTATCATCTGAGTAGGTCTGCATGCTCACCACCACAAACAAGATGTGGAGCTGTTCCAATTCTCAAGAATCCCTTATGTTGTTGTTCTATATCCATCACCCACTGTCCTCCTTCTCCTCTACTCTCAATGCCCCTAACCATAACCCCTAACCACTCATCTATCTTCTATTTCTGAAATGTTTCCATTTTAAAAATGTTGCATAAATGGAATCATATACCACAAAACCTTTGGAACTGGCTTCAGTTTTTAGCATAATTCCCCTGAAGGCTTATCCAAGTTGTATGAATCAGCAGTTGGTGGCCTTTTATTGCTCAGTAGTATTCCATGATATGGATGCACCAGAGTTTGTTTAACCATTGAAGGACATGGGGATGGATTCCAGTTTGGGACTATTACAAATAAAGTGTCTATGAATATTCATGTCCAGATTCAGTATAAACATAAATGTTCATTTCTCTGGGATAAATGCCCAAGAGTGTGACTGCTAGGCCATATGGTACCTGCATGTTGAGTTTTATAAGAAACTGTCAAACTGTTTTCCAGAGTGGTTGTGCCACTTTATATTCACACCAGCAGTGTATGAATGACACAGCTTTTCTGTTCCCTCGCCAGCTTTACGTGCCGTCAGTTTTTTATTTTAGCCATTCTGATAGGTCTGACAATGATGTTGAACATCTTTGCATACCCTTGCTCATCATCTTCAAATCCTTTTGGGTGAAATGTCTGTTCCTATCCTTTGCCCATTTTCAAAATTTGTTTTACATATTAATTTTGAGAATTCTTTATATAGTCTACATACTAGTCCTCTGAAGATAATATTTTCTCCCTGTCTAGAGCTTACCTTTTTCTCTTCACCTGAGCTTCCACAAATTAAATATTTTAATTATTATTATTATTATTTTTAGGATTTTTGCCATAGGGGGTGTGTATCCATTGGAGAGAGGTAGAAAGAGGAAAAGTGAGAAGTCACCCCCCAGGGTGATAGCCACACTGCAATCCTTTCTCCTCTGTTCTCCTCTCAGGGTTTTGGGCACACACGCACACGTGTGCCTGGCATGATTTTAAAGCCACCAGGTCCAGTGGTTGGCCTTGTGGGATCCAGCACCTTAACCACCATGCCACTTGCTGGTCCCAGAGCAAATATTTTTAAGAAGTCAAATTTATCAATTTTTCCTTTTATAGATTATATTTCCAAATCTAAGAACTCTTTGCCTAGCCCTAGCTCTCAAATATTTTTTCTAAGGAACTTTCCCAAAACTTTTATGGTTTTACATTTGCATTAAAGTCTATGATTCACTTAGACTAATTTTTATGTAAGGTTGAAATTTATTTTTGTTTTGCCTCTGGATGTTCAATTTGTCCAGCATCTTTGGTTGAAAAGCTATACTTTCTTCATTGATTTGCTTTTACATCTTTGTCAAAAATCAGTTGAGTTTACTTATATAGACTTATTTCAGATTTCTGTTCCATTGATCTATATGTCCATCCCACTGCCATGATCATACTGTCTGGATTACTATAACTATACAGTAAACCTTAATATAGGATAGATTTTTTTTTCATTTTTTTCTTCTTTGTCAATATCTTCAGATATTTTAGTGCCTATGCCTTTACATATAAATGTTAAAAATACACTTGCTTATGTTTACAAAAACTTTCCTAAGGTATTAAAGAACTGCACATAAGTCTATGAATTTGGAGAAAATGGACATCTTTACTATTTTGCTCCTTTTGATTCATGAACATAACATAGCTCTCCATTTGTTCAAGTCATTTGATGTTTCTCATTAGCGTTTTGTAATTTCCAGTATACAGATCCTACACTTATTTTGTAAAATACATAACTAGGGGGCCAGCAGGTGGCATGGTGGTGTGGTGGTTAAGGTACTAGGCTCCCACATGGCTGACCATGGTTCAAGTCCTAGACCGAGTGGCTACATAACTAATAATTTTACTTTAATTGGAGCCACCACAAATGGGATTGTGTTTTTAATTTCAATTCCTGTATAATCATTGTTAGTATATAGAAATGTGATTAATATTTTGTGTGGATCTTGTGGCCTATGACTGCTGAATATACTTACTCTTTTTAGGAGTTTTTTTTTTTTTTATGTTCCTTGGGATTTTCTAGGTAGATAATCATATCTGTGCATAAACCAACTGTTTAATATTTTAAAAGAAATGACATATCTCTATCACAAATAGAACATTACTGTCAACTATAATAAAAATGTAATCCTGAAAGGATAAATACAATAACAATAAACTGTAATTAAATTCTGGCTAGATAGAGTTGTCTGCAGAAGGCCCTCCACCTTAGGCTTGTTCTCTTACTCTCTTTCTCACAAACAGAGAATGTAGGGATAAAAATAGGTGTGAGATCCAGCTCTGGCATAGCTGGTAGTGTACTGGACTGAGGAGCTGAAGCTACATGCCAACTGTGGTTTGAATCCTTGGACTGGTTGGCTAGAAAATATGCCAGGTATGTGCATGGGGTCCCACGATTCTAGATAGCTAGAGGACTGGAGGAAGAGGATTGTGGTGTGACTAAACCCAGAAGTGAGAGGGAAGGGTGAGGGGATGTTTCTTTCTCCTCGCTCTCTCTCACAGGTATATGTTCTATTATGACTTAAATAAATACATAACAGGTGTTAAAAACTTACAAACTTCAGATTCAAATGCAACATTCTCTAGGACAGGCCATATACTAAGTCATAAAATAAGCCTCAATACATTTAATATAATTAAAATCAGACAAAACATATTTCAGATTACAATGGGATTAAAAATCATTGGCTATTAGAAATTTGGGAAATTCACAAATATATGAAAATTACACAATATACTACCAAATAAAAAATGGGCCAAAAAATAAATTTGAAAATATTTTGTAGGTTGTGATGATGTTCAATGAAAGAATATAAAATAAATAAATAAATTCAAAAAATACTTTGAGATAATCCAAAAAGCAGTATACCAAAACTTAGGGGATGCAGCTAAAGCAGTGCTTGGGGAAATGTTATAATTGTAATTGCTTACTTTAAAATGGATCTCAAATAAACACTCTAACCTTCCCCCCTTGAAAAACTAGAGAGGAGGAGAGCAAGCTCAAAGTAAACAGAAAGAAGGAAATAATAAAATTAGAGTGAAATAAATGGAATAGGAAAATTGCAGAAAGAAATCAACGAAAATGAACAGCAGTTCCTTAAAATGTTCAACAAAATTGACAAACTTTAAACTAAGTAAGAAAAGAGATAGACTGATACATGCTACAACACAGATAAACCTCAAAAACATTACGTTAAGTGAAAGAAGCCTGTCACAACAGACCAGGTAGTGTATGATTCCATTTATACAAAATGTTGAGAAAAAGAAACAAATTTGTAAGACAAAAAGGTATATTGGTGGTTACTGGGATCTGGAGAAGGGGTAATTTGAAGTGACTGCAAATAGGAATGATGTTCTTAGGGTGATGGAAAAGCCCTTAAAGTTAGATATGATCATGATTGCACAACTCTAGAAATATACTAAAAATTCATTGAAATATAACTTAAAACTGGTCATTTTTAGGTTGGGTAAGTTATTGCAATAAATTAATGTATAAATATTAAAAATTTATTAGCATCGGGACCAGCAGGTGCCATAATGGTTATGTCACTGGACTCCCATATAGTAGACTGCGGGTCAAGTCCTGGACCCAGAGGCTTAAAAAATCATGTGAGGCCTGTGTGCGTGTGTGCCCAGAATCCCTAGAGGAGAATGGAGGAGAAGGGATTGCAGTGTGGCCATCTCCCCTGGGGGGTGACTTCTCACTTTTTGTCTCTCTGTCTCTCTGGTGAGTGCATGCACCCTCACAGCAAAAATCTCTAAAAAAAAGTGTTTTTTTACTAGCATCAAACTAATCTTTCTCATTAACCTAATCAGCAATCTGAAGGAGAAGCACAAAGGGAGTTATTTCTTGTTGCATGTGTCAATAACAAGTACCACTGAAAATAATTTTGTGAGTAACAAAAGATACATATCCGGCACTTGAAACCACAACTGCAGGATCCTGAAGAGTCACATTCAGATCTTTCTGAGGCAAACTAGAGGACACAGGACCTTACCCAGAGAACTAAGATTCACAGAACAGTGGCCCCGTGATGTCATTGCTTGACAGTAGTAGCGATGGGTCATCGTAAGTCATGATATTTTTCACTTTGTCTACGCAAAAATGTGTCATGACTTTTCAGATGACTCAACAGATAGCCTTGGATTGTCTCCCATTGGGAAGGAGGGGCTGTGAGTGAATTTATAGTTGAAAGTGTGAATGGAGTTTGTCAGCTGGAGCATTTTGAAAGCCACAATATATAGTATAGGAATCAGTTTGGCACAAATCAGAATGCCCACTGAGAATACTGTACCAGTGCATAAAAGGTGAATCTGGGCTGACTCTGCAGCGCAGTGGTTAAGAGCCATGCATTGGGAGCTGGATCCCACAGGCCAACTGGACTTTAAATTCAGTCTTCCCTTTGCCTTTATTTTTTACTTTTTAAATTTTTTAAAGAATTATTTAATTTTATTTATTCATTTATTTACTTTAATTTGACTGGAGAAAGACACACTCACAGAGAGAGAGAGAAGGAAAGTGAAAAAGAAGTCACCAGGTCCGGGATTCAAACCATAGTTGACCATGTGAGATGTCCAGGACCCCAACCATCACACCACCTGTTGGCCTCCCCTTTGCGTTTAAAACATGCCAAGTGCACGTGCATGTTTGCTCAAAATAATCCTGATGAGATGAAGAAATGGAGGAAAGAGGATCACAGCCTGATTATGCCTCTGGGGGTGCTTTCTCTCTCTTTCTCTCTGGTGAGTACATGTATCTTCTGGAGAATTAAAAATAAATAAATAAAACAAAAAGGTGAACTCCATCCTAAGAAACAGCATGTCTTTGGGTGCTAGCAGCCAAGCCAACATGTCACACACATGTTTTGCCTGGCCAGGTTATACTTTTACAGAGACTGCCCCTCTTCAAGACCACTCACCCTCCCATTCTCATCATTATGGTGGGAAGTACCATCTTGTACTACCCAAATCCCCTCCCTTACACATAGGTGCCTGGTCATGACGTGCAAAATCCTTTCAAAGTAGTTTACAACTGAAACAGAGAATGCCAGGCCAATATTTCTCCAGAGACTAACTCTGCAGCATATCAAAAACTAGAGCTATGTGGATACCAGGAGCTTCCAATAAATGTCCTGTTTCTCTGAAGTTAATTTCAACCAGATTTTAGTTCCACACAACCAAGAATCCTAACTAATACCATTCAAGTTTGTTTCCTGCTTAAAGTTCTCATTTTCACAATATTGTAGGGTTGGTCTAGTTCAAGTTGTACCTTGACACAATTAGGTCATGCTAGATGATAGCACCTTCTCTCAGTAAAGTCTCTACCCACTCAGGCCTCCTTCTGAGGACAAAAGTTAGAGATCCTGCTAGGAATACTAGAGGAACAAGATGTTTAGGATTACAATGAGAAAGGGAGATAAATGAACTAAGTCTGGGGAGTCCAAAGATTTGTCCAATCCCCAGGAAAACAAACGATTAAGTGGTGTTTATGGCTGTTATTATAAACCGACCTGATGCAATGTGATATAAGTCTTTTGAAATCCCAAAGAAACACAGTAGTTTATCAAGTGCCATGTTAAGAACTTTTCTAAGATCCATTTTCATCATTTGTTTAACTTTGGTTTAATTGTATTTGGATTAGCAAAACTAGAAGCATGATGTTGTTGTCTTTATAAAAATCAACTTCTGGAATTTCCAAACCAATGAAATAAAGACAATGCAAACTTACTATTTCCTTTTTCATAATGTATTTTTTAGTAAAATAGCTAGGTTACTAGGTTAGATAATACTATCACCAAATCTCTAATCTATGTGGACCCTACAAATTTCAAGTATAGAAAATTCAATAATCCCCTCTCACTGGGGATGCCAAGGTGTTCATATACAATGTGTCATATTCAGGTATTAGGAAAAAAAATAGTAATATTATGTAGACTTGACTATATCCTTGGGTTAACTTCTAAAACTAAAATAAACAGGGATGACATGGAAAATATTGAGAATTCCAACAGTCACTACTATATAAAAGTGTTACTAAAATTGTACTAGTAGTAACTTTTATAAAGAGTAGAAAAGGTAAAAAATGAAAATCATAAAATAATCTAGCCCAAAGATTCTAGAGTCAGAGATATAACTATGCTATGTATAGGAGATTTAATTTTAATATTCATCATTGTGTGGTCAGTCAGATATACATTTATCTGTCATTTTCCCTTAATTCCTGTCTGGTTGAATAAATACACCATTGACTATCCTAAATGAATGGCCATCAGTTAAATTATTAAACTGAAGGCAGATATAACAATAAAAACAATAAAACAAAATCCCTTCTCCCTTGCAGACGTTTAGGGATGGAGGCTATGAACTACATGTAAAACATTTCTAAATGCATCTTACCTAATATCTGAGAGATCACATTTGTTTCCAGCAATAGCCATTACAATGTTTTCTGGACCATGTTCTTTCAGTTCTTTAACCCATTTCTTCAAGGTATGAAATGAATCCTAAACCAAACAGTGAAAAGAATCATTGGAAAGACTCATCGATATTCAACCAAGTAGAAATACAAACCCAATTCAATTTAGTGGAGAAAAATATTTTTAGAAAATTGATGAAGATTAACATACTCTTTCTGTGTAGGTGCAAAAGTTAACATTAGCTCAGTTATGTTTACATAGCCTATTAAAGGTTTGTTTTCTAAAATTAAAACATGGGAGTTAAGAAAATCATGCTAGTGGTTTTTTTTCTGTATTTAACATTAATGCAAAACTATGGCCTTTGAATAAGGGTAACAGGACTAAATGAATATTCATTCATTCATAACATTAAGAAAGGAACCTATATATAAATTTAGGGTCCTGTCTTCTGTCCAGCCCTTCGCTCACAGCTGTTCTGCAGGAAGCATATCTCAGCAGACACCACATTCAGATAGAAGTCATTGGGAACTCATAGAAGGTAACGGTGATGAACCATTACACTAATGATCTGTGCACTGAGTTGGCGCTCCAGGGAATAAAGTAAATACTCTGGTTCTCGACAGTGGCTCAGCAGTCAAACACGACACTGTGAGGCTGACTTCCATGGGAAGGTTCTGGGTTCATGTCCAGAGATCTCCCTGAGTATACCCAGCATATACATGCCTGTGACCCCAGGCTGGCTGAAGCCAGATCACAGTATCAAGACTGTGTTGGGGGTACTGTCTCTGTGTGTCTCTCGCTCTTATTCATGGAAAATAAGACTTTTTACAATCCTGTCTTCAAAAGAAAAGCAAATAGAGGCTTATAGATGGTGTGATAGTTAAGGCATCGGACTCCCACATGGCTGGAGTCCCGGACCTGGTGGCTTGCTTTCTCACTTTCCCTCTTTCTCTCCGTCTCTCTCTGATCAAATTAAAAAATAATAACATGGATCAGCAGATGGCATAATGATTATGTCACTGGACTCCACGTAGTCGACAGTGGTTGCACCCAGTGGCTTAAAACTCAGAGCAGATGCATGTGTGTGTGTGCCCAAAATCTCGAGAGGAGAATGGAGAAGGGACTGCAGCACGGCCATCCCCATCCTTTCTATCTCTCTGTCTCTCCGGCAAGTGCTTGTGTATGACAGCAAAACTCTCTCTCTCTAAATAAATGATAATAATAATAATTAATTAATTAAATTAATACTTATTTTTTAAAAAGAAAGAAAAGTCAACCAATTGGTGGGAGTGCAAAAAAAAAAAAAAAGTCTCTCATTCATGGACCATAAATAAATAAACTTTAAGAAAATCCTGTCTTTAAAAGAAAGGTAAATAATTCTGGGACCAGCAGTTAGCATAATGGCTATGTCGCTGGACTCCCACGTAGTCAGCTGAGGGTCAAGTCCCAGACCCGGAGGCTTAAACTCATGCCAGGTGCATGTGCGTGCGTGCCCAAGATCCTGAGAGGAGAATGGAGGAGAAGGGATTGCGGTGTGGCCATCCCCCCTGGGGGGTGATTTCTCGCTTTCTGTCTCTCTGTCTCTCTCTGTCTGTCTGGCGAGCACACGCCTCGTATAGCAAAAACCTCTCCAAAAAAAGGTAAATAATTCAATTTGTAGGAGTAGAAAAAAAAGTCATTAAGCCACTGCAGTTATTTATGAATGGTTATCCTACAGCCTGACATGGTAACTAAAAACATTTGTATTATATATAATGTAAATATACCAAACATACAAAGATCTATCCATACACACATGAACATTGTCCTTAGCAGTTTAAGTAGTATGACTAAAACACTAATAGAAAATAAATGTTCTATAATCAAACACACGGAACTTTAAAATCATTTTCCATTTCTTAAAAGATTGACCTTCTGAAGAACTGTCTAAGCAGGCATAACCTTGCCTCTACAGTCAATTGTAAAAATGAATGGTCCCTGTAATTTATTTAAAGCAGATACATGTGAGATGGTTTGTTGTATGTAGGTGAAATAAACTCAGTATATAGTGTCCACTACCCCCAACTTCAACATGAAATCTTATTTCAAGCTACTGGTAGGACTCAAGCAATGACCATTCTGCTTTAGTCTTTCTAAGACAACAAACCCCCCATACACAGCATCTCAGTTCCACAGCAGACATTCTTACCTGCTTGGTAATATCATACACTATGACAGCGGCAGCAGATCCTCGATAGTACATGGGAGCCAGTGAATGAAACTGTTTAAGAACAATGTAAAGTTTCAGGCGCAGTGAACAGATTTGATGCAATCCCAAGTTAAATATATTTTTTATCTTACATCATCCTTACAGAATTCTAAATTCCACCTCGAACTTTTCCAGGGTTCACATTAAATAATAAATTTCCCTTCTTGGCTGCACATACATTTGTGGTTCATAGACCATGAATGTACTCTTGAGTAAAGGCCAAAAACAAATTTCCTCTTAAATGTCACCATCCTGTAAATTTTCTTTTCTCTACTGCTCATCACTTACCTAATATGATTGACCCAGGGCAATCTCATTAGAATTACACAGCAGTAAGAAAAATATCTATGCCAAGGGGAGAAAAATAGAACACTGGCAAAGATCACAAGACCCTTGCTGAGCCACTAATGAGGAACACTGCGGCAAGGGCAGCCTCACGCTACTCGGCCTCAGGCTGGAGGGCTGCCAGCTCTTGAATGCAGAGCTTTCTTGCCTTCCGAAAGTCTGCAGATGGTAAGATATTAGATGAGTTCCATTCCAAAACGTTAACAAAGCAAGTATCATCCATCACTAGAATCACTCACTGGCAAACGGGATAGACAACCATTCTCAGAATATATACATCTTACGCTTATTTTGGAAAAGGGTCCAGTCTTAATTTGCATTTTTAAAGTTTAATTTAAAAAATACCTTGGGACCAGAAACACTCTGTAATGCTGGACCCACATAGGAAGGTCCTTCTGTGGTTCATGTCCCGAGGTTTCCCGTACTCCCTGGGTGCTTGTGTGCCTGTGATCTGGGGGCTGGCTAACACTAGAGTGAAACAGCATGAAGACACTGTTGGGCAGCTTGTCTCTCTTTCTCTGTCTCTTTCTCATAGAAGAGAGAGAGAGAAATAAAAAAGGGAAATAAGGAGGAAGACCGAAAATAAGAAAGTTCAAACATTTTCTTGGAGGGGTTTTGAAAATCAATGAGAAAAAGATAGCTCAATAGAAAAAGGGACAAATTATATATATATATGTATATATATATGTATTATACACACACACACAACATAGATAAATCACAGGGAAGATATAAATCACCAATAATTTTTTTAAGAGAGATTTTTGCTATAGGGTGCATGCACTCGCTAGAGAGAGAGATAGAAAGACAGAAAGTGAGAACTCATTCCTCAGGGGGGATGGCCACGCTGCAATCCCTTCTCCATTCTCCTCTCCAGACTTTGGGCATGCACGCACACACCCGGTATGCATTTTAAGCAGCTGGGTCTAGAACTTAAACTGCTGACATGAGAGTCCAGCAACATAACCATTACATCATCTGCTGTCCACCAATAGGTATTTTAAAACATGCTCAACTAGAATAAAAAGAATGAAAATGAAACAACAATGGGACACTTATTTATTAAATATTGAAAAGATCGATCATGCCCAGTGTTGGCACAGGTTTGGGAAAGGAGGTGTCCAGAATACTCCATGGGAACATACTTTAATACCTTCTTTCAAAGCCACTGTAGGCAATATATTTCAAAAGTTGAAATGTGGGGAACCAGCAGTTAGCATAATGTCTATGTCGCTGGACTCCCACGTAGTCGACCGCGGTTCACATCCCGGACCTGGTGGCTTAAAACTCACGCCGGGCATGTGTGCGTGCATGCCCAAGATCCCAAGAGGAGAATGGAGGAGAAGGGATTGGGGCATGACCATCCCCCCTGGGGGGTGATTTCTCGCTTTCTGTCTCTATGTCTCTCTCTGTCTGGCGAGCGCACACGCCCTATAGCGAAAAACCTCTCCAAAAAATAAATAAATAAAAGTTGAAATGTGCATTTCATCTGAGCCAGTAATCTCACCTATAAGGGATACATACTGGAGTGGTAATCACACACAAAAAGATACATCCTTATGTTGTATATGGCAGCATATATTTTAAAACAACCTAAAGGTTCATCATAGGGAATTGCTTAATGGTATAATGTTATGAACGGAATGTTTGCAGTGCCCCTGCCCCCATCATATGCTGAACCCTTAACTCCCAATATTAAGATATTAAGAGATGGGGCTTAGGGCGGTAATGAGGGTTAGATGATGCTGTGAGAGCAGATGGGATAGTGACCTCACACAAAGGGGAAGAGAGCACATCTGGTTCTCTCTCCACTCTGTGAGGACACAGCTAGAGGACAGCTGTATGCAAACAGGAAGTGGACCCTCACCAACTACCCCATATGCCAGCACCTTGATCTTGGGCTTCCCAGCCTCTAGAACTGTGAGAAATATAGCTTTTAAGCCTCCCAGTATGGTATTTTGTTATAAAGTCTAAGTGAGCTAAGACATAATGGAATATTCCACAACCATTCAAATGATGATGAGAATGTTCATTCATAAGAAAAGGTATCTTAACATAGCAGTAAATGAAAAAACAGTCTCAAAGTTATACATATAGCATAATATGGTTAGGCTAAAATGTGTGTAAAAGTATGTTTCCATGTACAGGAATAATATGATGTTCTTCAAAATGTTAATGATGGGATCTCTGTGATTTTTTTTTCCTTATAAGAGTCTGTATGATATAAACTTTTACAATAGTTTTGAAATAAAGTAGCTTTTAAGTTTTAAAAAAAATACAGCCATTTTTATTGGGACATAGGGGACGGAGTAGGGAAAAACAGAAAGGATGGATCCTGAAGCTTTTCTGGCAAACAACAAAACCGTAACTCATTTGCTTTATTTTATTTTATTTTTAAGAATTATTTTTATTTAATTTTATTGATTATTATTATTCTTTTAATTCAACCAGAAAGAGAGAGAGAAAGGGAAAGTGAGAAAGCAAGCCACCAGGTCCAGGACTCAAACTGTGGTCAGTCATGTGGGAGTTCAGCACCTTAACCACCATACTCTACTCATTCATTTTATAACCACATGATACTTATTGCTGCATAAAGGTTTGCCAAATTGAAGTGATCGTATCTGGAAATTTGAAGCACATGAGTTCCCTAGGGTTTTCTTTGATTACACTGAGAAATGCTGGTAAGGCACGCACAACAATGTAGACAGAAGCAGGCTACCCTTCCCATCCTCCATGTCTCTCTATGCCAGCTTCCACGAAGGGCCTCAGCCCTACCCATACGCCCTCTGACCAGCACAGGAATCATTCCAGAATTCGCTTGAGGACAGTGTCCATTTGCCATGCATGCCTTTCCATAGTCATTGACTGCCCAACACTGTGTGTTTGTCTTAATTATTTGAGACATTGGCAAAGTCATAATGCATTATTGCACAGTAAAGCAAAAAGTACGTCATGACTTTTCTGACAACCGAATACTAGGTTTCCATAAATCTATTTTAACCCCTATTCTGGCAATCCACTCCTCACATGTAAAAAGCAAAATCAGGCTATTTCCCACTATACAAAATGGCAGGTGAAAAAGCTGCGAAGCAGGATACTAAGGAGAAGAAACCTGAAGCCATGAAGGCTGGTGCCAGTGGCAAGGTTAAAAAGGGTGACCACAAGGCTAAAAAAGTCCAAGAAGGGGAAGCCCCATTGCTGCTGAAACCCGGTCCTAGTCCAGGACATTGGCAGATACTCACGATCTGCCATGTATTAAAGGAAGGTCATGTACAAGAGGAAATACTCGGCCACTAAATCCAGGATTGAAAAGAAAAAGAAAAAGGTTCTTGCCACTGTCACAAAACCAGTTGGTAGAAACGAGAATGGTGGTACCTGGGTGGTTAAACTTTGCTAAATGCCTAGGTGTTATCCTACTGAAGATGTGCCTCGAAAGCTGTTGACCCACGGCATAAAACCCTCCAGTCAGCACGTGAGAAAGCTGCGAGCCAGCATCACTTCTGGGACCATTCTGATCATCCTCACTGGACACCACAGAGGCAAGAGAGTGGTTTTCCTGAAGTATCTCAGCAGTGGCTCGCTACTCTCAACTGGACCCCTAGTCCTCAATCAAGTTCTACTGCATAGAACACACCAGAAATTTGTCATCACCACCTCCACGAAAATTGATATTAGCAAAAATCCCAAAGCACCTTACTGATGTTTAGATTAAGAAAAAGCAGCTGCGGAAGCCCAGACACCAGAAAGGTGAGATTGTTGACACAGAGGAGAAATATGAGGACACAGAGGAGAAATATGAGATTACAGAGCAGCACAAGGTTGATCAGAAAGCTATGGACTCAGAAATTTTACCAAAAATCAAAGCTGTTCCTCAGCTCCAGGGCTACCTGTGGATTATGTTTGCCCTCACAAATGGAGTTTATTCTCACAAATTGGTGTTTTAAATTTCTTGATAAGAACCAAATTAAATAACTGATATATGTGTGTGTGTGTGTATGTGTGTGTGTATAGCAAAGTCAGAATTCCTGCCCAAAGAGGGAGAAAACAATGTAGTTGTGAAACATCCCTGCTTTGTTCAGGGTCGGGAGTATGCATAAAGTGTCCTTTTAGCCCAATTATACAAAATGCCTGCTATTTTCCAAATGAACCTCCCTGTAAGAGTGGTCCATGTAAACACGAGACAGGAGGGACAGAGTTGAGGGACATTCCAAATACCAATGATAAACAATGAAACCTGACAGACAAGAAGTGGCTGAGAGACTGGTCCGAACCATTCGGAACCAAGATTACACCTGGAACGACCTCTGTCTATATCCTACTGTATAGTATCAGCATGTTGAAGACATCCCCATCTGCAGCATGGGAGTGTGGAATAATCATAACAATAATAGAGACTACCCCAGTAAGGTCAGAAGTGGGAGAGATGGTGGTTCTAGGAAGACCCCAGACCTTTTCCTGGAAAAATCATGAATAAACTGCCCCTTACTTAGCCTGGCACTAAGCCCAGTCATATAAGCTAGACATCCACCAAAGTTTGGGGCTTTCTTGCCTACAGAGTAGCCCTTCTATCTATTTCCTTCTGGGTAACAGTTCTCCCCTTCCTCTCAGAAGAAGGAAGGAAACTGTTTACCCACCTCCTCTCACGTGACTGCTCCACCTATGGAGTAGCTCTCTGTATATTTTCCTTAATAAACCTACTTTCACTGTCCCTCTAAGTCTCACTCTTCACTTCTTTTCCTGCACGAAGCCAACTACTTTCACAACCAGGTAGAAACCCCCATGGGTTGAATCTCCCTGGCAACAAACACACCAAGTAAGAGCAGTAGTACAAACTTTATTTCTCAAAAGTCAAGAAACTAGTGGACTCAAGCACAAAGAGGAACAAACTGTGGACTTCTAAGACAGAGTTCATTTTAGGCGAAACGCCATGAACTGAATCTAAAACGGTCACTGGTGTGCAGGTCTCATGAATTATTGAATAGATTTTGGCATATAATGCATTACTCATTCTTTCCTTCCTCCAAATGGAATCACTTTGAAATAAATCTGTTGGTGTAGCCACTTAAAAGATTTTATTGCTGGGGACTTGGGAGTTTTAATGAGTTAAAAGTTCACATCTCAGTTCCAAAACCCGGTAACACATTGACCAAAGGATAATATTTGTGGAGGACAAAAAGATAAATCTTTCAGTTTACAATGTACACACTTTCCCCCAAACAAATATAAAACAAAAGCACCACAATAGGCCTCCATACACAAAGTGACATTTTCTGTGGAGTCGGAATGAAGACTGATGGAAGAAGGTTCACAAAAAGATGCGTCTAGAAAAAAATGTTCACAGCCACTGGAGGTTGATAAAATCTTTATTTAAAAATCTCACCTTGAGAGGTTATTTGAAAATTAGCACAACAGATGCTAATTCAAATTCCCTTCTTCCCCAACTACCCAACAAAATATCAAGAAAACAAAAACTGTTCTAATAACTTTCAGGTGTCATTTAATTATTTAGAAGCAGCACAGGGGATTGTGAAAAGCCAATCTGGCTCTTCCAAAGAGATGGCTATGGTGTGTCCTTAGTATGAATATTTGCTTTTTAATTGCTGGAGTCTACTCAGTAAGAAGGAAGAGAAAGGCCTTCTTCAAGCACTTTGAGTGTTTTGGCCTCCTCCGCTTTCACAGATGGAACCCTACCCCACCTCCAGCAACTGGCAGGAGAAATGAGCATGACCTTTCTGGAAAGCAGCTGGACAGTGTATTTCAAGAGTCTCGCAAATGTTCCTACACTTTGATTCAACAATTCCAACTCTTAAGGGAATAATCAGGATGGTTAAAAAAAAGTAACCAGAATTCATTCTAAATGTATGGGTTATGCTCAAAAATTGGAAACAGTCTCAGTGCTTAACCATCAGGGAATGGAAACACAAATTTTGATTTGTCCATATAATAGAATATTTGGTGGCCGTTGAGCTCAAATTTTTTGTTTGTTTTCCATAGGGAAAACTTTTAGGGAGAGAGAGAGAAAAGGAGAGAAATCACTCCCCATAGAGAATGGCCATCCTGCAGTCTCTTCTCCTCCAGTCTTCTCTTGAGATTTTTGGGCATACATGCCCAGCGTGTTTTTCAATATGCTGGATCTAGGACTCAAGTTGTACAGTTGGCCATAGGGGATCCAAGTGCCTTAACCACCATGCTACCTGGCTGGCCCTCAACTCAAAAAAATTTTTTTCCACATTTTTTGATTCACAAAAGACTTTAATTGGCCCAAATACTTTCAATAGCAAGTGCAGCTGATATATACATACATATGAACACATGTCTGACTTTAGGCATAAACTCAAGTGAGTAGAATGAACATGCTATAAAGTAGCACCTAGCCGAGGCTATATAGTTTACTGCGGTCATAAAATAGGTATTTTATTATTTATATGTATTTTTTAATTTCAAGAAAAGCAATTTTTGCTTTAATAAATCAAAATCAAAACACGTTTAAAATTTGCCAGGAAAAAGGTTAGGAGTCTGTTCAAACAATAGGTAGATACTAAAAATTCTAAAAACAGATATGGACAAAGCTAAAATCTAGTAATAAGTGCACTATAATTTTCTTCTGAAACACTTTTCTCTATCCATTCCCCCTTTTACCAAATTTTTCAAAACGTCCAGTAGCCCATGCAGCCAGATGACAGAGTCAGGCATTTACTCAAGGTCTTCTATAGAAAACTAGGTCCTTGAGGGGCTCTTTGGAAAAAAGGTTTCAAGGGCCAAATAAGTTTGAAAAACTGTACACACAATAATGCTCCTCTGAAGAGTCACAACGTACTAGTAGTACATTAAAGACTGAAATTTTCAGGTAAAGAAACCAATTGATTTTGGTTTTATCTTGATTTACTTGTTTTTTTTTTTTTCTTTTTCTTTCTTTCTTTAACCATTTTACAGTACTACTGATTAACATCTAGGGACTTGGTCATTGGAGCCCACATTAGGGGAACGGTATGAAGAGAATTAGACTTAAGAATCCTGAGGCCTGGCTGGCTCTAGTCCAGTTTTTACTTCTTATAAAATGCGGTAGAGAAGGGGTTAGGGCCAGTAATGGGAGCCGAGGTTTTTCCAGTTTGCCTGGCTGGGATTCTGATTCTTCCAAGTACCTAACCTGTAACCCACACTTCCGTTCTTCCCACCCTGCACTGTCCTTGCACATGTACACACACACACACACACACACACACACACACATACTCTGCAGCACCGTGAAAAGTGTTATTCCAGGAAATCTCCTACTCCCTCAGACCACCCAGTCTGCTGTAGGCAAAATTCCTTAAATGCAGGTTGGTGGCATCATAAATTCCACAGCAGCAAAATTCTGCAGGTCAGGAAGGGGCAGTGGTGGAAAATACATGAAGTTCCAAACAAGCACGGCCCCAGCTGGGCACTGCCTCCCCAGAAGAGAATTATTCAAGCTAGAATGCTCTGGCTTCAGGTCTTGGAACTTGCAGCACTAGGTTTCGTATGATGATTTTCAAAGAACACTCCGTCCCTCGTTAGGACCTCAGATAAAGCCTGGGAACTGAAGACCCCAGATTTGCTTCAGTTGCCAGAGCACCCTCAGAAATTCTCACCCTCCCAGGGAACGGGATGTAGAGGCTAGTCAGAGAGAGCCCAGGACAAAAGCCAAATGGAGTCAGGTCCAACAGGACTCAAACAAAGAGGGAAGTGGTGGAAGAAAATTCCTGAAATTCCCAACATTCTCAGCTAGCAAAAGTTGAATGGAAAAAAACACATTACTGAATATTCTCTCTGTACCATTCAGAAGGACCTTCCAATCTTTACACAGACCTTCCCTCCCCACAGAAAAGCAGAGGGCCTCATTAATATGCTTTCTCAGATGTCCCCAGACCTGATAGTATGCAAAGTTAAGTAGGAAAGGTGCTGGGAGACAACATTCCAAACTGTTACCAATGGTTATTTCCAAATAATGGCATTATACATTGTATTACTATTTCTGAACTACTAAAGAAAAAAAATTCCTTTTTTTACCATAGGGCACGTGTGCTCACCTGGAAGACAGAAACAACGCGAGAAAGCAACCCCCATACGGAACATTCATGCCGCAATCCCTTCTCCTCCATCTCTCCCTCCTTTCAGGATTTTAGGTACGCACATGTGCATGCCAGTGTGTTTCTCAAGCCACCGGGGTCTGAGACTCAAACTGTGCAGTCAGTCATGTGGGATCCAGGGGCCTTCACCACCACATCACTGGCTGCCCCGAAAACATTTTTGACATGATACATTGCTTTTATAATATCAGGGGATGCCATTTTTTTTTTATGTGTCCTTAAAATCGAAGTGCTTCCTCAGCATTCAAGGACTCAAGGGTTGAAGTGAAAGTAGCAGGAGGAAGTGGGGTGTAGAGAGAGAACCTGACCATCACTTGACCCCTTTCTGACAAAACACAGTGCATTCTTCTTCTTCTTCTTTTTTTTTTTGAAGAGGTTTTTGCTATAGGGCACGTGCGCTCATCAGACAGACAGAGAGAGACAGAGAGAACAGAAAACAAGAAATTACCCCCCCCCTCAGGGGAGATCGCCACGCCGCAATCCCTTCTCCTCCATTCTCCTCTCGGGATCTTGGGCACGCATGCACACGCACCCGGCGTGAGTTTAAGCCACCAGGTCCGGGACGCGAACCACGGTCGCCTACGTGGGAGTCCAGTGACATAGCCATTACGCCAACTGCTGGTCCCCACAGTGCATTCTTCTTTAGGAGAAAATAATACCATACAAATACAAACATCTTTCCACAAAAAAAGGTGTTTAGGGGAGGGTATGAATTTAGGTTTTATTTTATTTATTTATTTATTTATTTATTTTGCCTTAGAGCACATGTGCTCACCAGAGACAGAGACAGACAGACAGATACAGAGAGAGAGAAAGTGAGACTCAGCCTCCCTGGGGGACGGTCACACTACAATCCCTTCTCCTCCACTCTCCTCTTGGGATTTTGGGCATGCACACATACATGCCCAGTGTGAGTTTCAAGCCACTGGGTCCGGGACTTGAACCACAGTCAGCCATGTGGGAGTCTGGTGCTCTGGCACCTTAACCACCTATCACCAACTAGTGGTTTTCAAAAGACAGCATGATGAACTGGAATATTTTAATTCATAGAACATGTATAAAAGGGTCAGGAATTTATTATTATTATTATTTTAGTTTATTTCTGTGAGTGAGAGAAAGGGAGACAGAGAGACAGCACCCCTCACAGGGTCTTGATCCTGCAATCCACCCCCAGCTTCGGCCAGCTCTGAATTACAGGCACCTGCATGTAGTCAGGGAGTCCTCTGGATATGAACCGGCAACCTTCTCAAGTGGGTCAGTCAGCCTTGCAGAGCCTGGTGTTTCACTGCTATGCCACCATTAGGCCTCAGAAGTCAAGGATCTGATACGCTGTAGACATGTATTTTTCTACCCATGAAATTACCAAGGCAATCAACTTCAGGTCCTGTTCCTATCTGTTGGCAAGCAAATAGGATATCTTAAATTCCAGAACTGTGCTCCACCCCTGTCCTAGTTACCATATCTTTGAATCAAACATGGCCGCTACTCTGTGCATTTGGAGAAGACGCCACGATGTAGGCGTCCAGGATCACAGGAGGTTGGTCGGGGCTCTCCCTCTCTCCACTCTCCTTGGTGGTCTCCTCTGTCCTTAGCTCTCATGTTCACAGTGAGCAACCCACATTCAAGTCCCCGCAGCATGCAACAACAGGCCCATGTGAGCCAGGACTGCTCCTTAGCCAGAACAAGAAGGTGGTTCCCTGGGCTTGAGTGCAGACAGTAGACCAACAGGCTGGCCTACTGCACAGGAATGCACCTGCAAATGTGGGCGGTCATCTACCCCAAAGTGCCACATGCCCCAGACTCTGCCTAGTTCACTGTGCGCTACTAGGTGCTATTCGCACAGCCTCAGTCCAGCCCCACTCAGCCACTCCTCCCTCCTCACCAAGTAAAGTTCATCCTTTCCTCCACTAGATGTCTGGAAGTCTCCATCACAGCATTTAGATATTACCACGGCTCCAAGCTGTCCACACAGTACTAGAGGGACCCTATTTTTTAAGTTCTGGATTATGATATGTATTTACATATACCATAGAATTTCATTTTTAACTTTTTTTTTCCTTTTTTTTTTTTTAATGAGAGGTTTTTGTTATAGGGCATTTGTACTTGCCAGAAACAGAGAGAGAGAAAGAAAAGTGAGAAAGCATCCCCCATGGGAGATGGTCACTCCACAATCCCCTCTCTACCATTTCTCCCTCTTTGTGGGATTTTGGGCACACACACACATGTGCCCAGTGTTTTTCCTTTTTTTTTTTTTTTTTGGAGAGGTTTTTGCTATAGGGCACATGCGCTCACCAGACAGACAGAGACAGAGAGACAGAAAGCGAGAAATCACCCCCGGGGGGGATGGTCACGCCACAATCCCTTCTCCTCCATTCTCCTCTCGGGATCTTGGGCACGCACGCGCACGTGCCCGGCGTGAGTTTAAGCCACCGGGTCCAGGACTTGAACCGCAGTTGACTACATGGGAGTCCAGCAACTTAGCCATTACGCTAACTGCTGGTCCCCCCAGTGTGTTTCTCAAGCTGCTGGATCCAGACTTGAAATGACCACAGGGGATCCAAACTCCTTAACCATCACACCATGGGCTGGTCCCCAATATTTTTCTTTATGTATAAATCAGATTGTGTCACTTTCCTGTCCAAATTCTTTCAAGTCTAAAACCCAAGCTCTGTACTCAATGTCTGAGGCCTGGTCACTCGCACCCCTCTCCAGCTCGTGTGCAACCCGGGACCTCCTCGCAGCTTCCTGAAGGCACAGGCAGGCCCAGCTTCAAGACCTCCCCGGATGCCTTTCAAAGCTCAGACTGCTCCACCACTCACCCACAAGGCCACTCCCCCGTTTCATTCACATCTTTTCTCAAATACCACCTCCCCTGAGAACCTTGACCCTATCTAGGCCACAGTAGGGACGCCACATGTTTGATGACTGAACACGCATGACGAATTGATAACCCTGTGAAAACAAGTAAAGGCAATAGGACTGTTTCCACTTTTCAAAAGAGAAAAACGAGGGAACCAGCAGTTAGCGTAATGGCTATGTCGCTGGACTCCCACGTAGTCAACCGCGGTTCGTGTCCCGGACCCGGTGGCTTAAAACTCACGCCGGGCGCGTGTGCGTGCGTGCCCAAGATCCCGAGAGGAGAATGGAGAAGGGATTGCGGCGTGACCATCCCCCCTGGGGGGTGATTTCTCGCTTTCTGTCTCTATGTCTCTCTCTGTCTGTCTGGCGAGCGCACGCGCCCTACAGTGAAAATCTCTCCAAATAAATAAATAAATAAATAAAGAGAAAAACAAAGGCACAGAATGGTTAAGTGAATTGCCTGAAGACACTCAAACAACTCCTAAATGGTAAAAGTAGACCCTGAACACAGGTTTTTTAACTGTAAGTTCCATGGTTTTTCCATTTCTGTGTTGCTTCTCTGAAATGAAACCTTGCTCATACTGATGTCACGACAACACGGGTTTACAAGGAACGTATTCGCTCAGAGAACAGTACCTACTGAACACTTGCTACGTGAAGGCACTGTGCTGAGCGAGGGGAGGCAGAATAAAAAAATGGTCCCAAGGCTGTCCACGTCCTAACCCTGGAACCCGTGATCATGAATGGTACACGGCAAGGGAGAACTAAGGTCAGGTCAGACGGGAGATGATCTCAGATCACCTGGGTGGGACTAATGTAAGCACGAGGGTCCTCACCAGTGGAGAGGGAGGCAGGTAACTCAGAGAGAGATTTGAAGATGCTATTTGCTGGCTGTGAAGATGGAGAAAGCCAAGGAATATGGGCAACATTTGAAAAAGGTCAGGAAATAAATTTTGCCTTCTTGCACCCAGGAAGGTTCGCAGCCCTGTTAATGCTTTGATTTTAGTGCAGTGAGACCCACTTCAGACTTCTGACCTTTGGAACTCATAAGAGAATAAATCTGTCCTGTTTTAAGGCACTAAGGTTGTGGCAATGAGTTCCAGGAACAACAGAAAATGAAGTGAGAGGGTGAAGAAGATAAAGTCCCTGCCTTCAAAAAAGGTCTTTTTTCCCCTGGGAGTATAGAGTGAGCGAGGCAGCCATCCATGGGCCTCCTCTGGATTGAGAGTATTTCCAGAAGGGAAGTCTGGGTTCTAAGGATTCTCCATGATGTTCTGGTTAGGCCTGTCAGCAGCTCAGGTATGCGTTTTTTCTTTTGTTTGTTTGATTGTTTCAGTTGCCAGGGGCACGTGCACTTACCCTGAGAGAAACAGAGAAACCGAGAAAGGGACAGAGCAAGAAAGCACTCTACAATGAGACATGGTCACACTGCAATACTTTCTCCCCCATTTCTTTTTTTTTTTTTTTAAGAATTATTTGTTTAATTTTATTTATTATTATTATTTTATTGGCTATAAGGCACAGGTGCTCACCAGAAAGAGAGAGAGAAAGCAAGAAAGCAAGTAACCAGGTCCAGGACTTGAACCACTGTTGGCCATGTGGGAGTCCGGAGCAGTAACCACCAAGCCACCAAGCCACCTGCTGACCTTTCCCTCCATTTCTTTTTCCTGTTAGGATTTGGGACATGCACACGCACACACACACCCAAGAGTGTTTTTCAAGCCACTGGGGTTGGTATTTGAAACGTGGTCAGCCCTGTGGGATCTGGCTTCCCTTAACAATCAGGCTGCCGGGCCAGCTTGACACTGATTTGTTACTAAATAAAGTTCATCTGCCTAGGTTTCTATTCAAGAATGACATCCATAGGCTTCATAAGCTCTTTCTTCTGTATTTAACTAGACCTGGGAAACTAGCTACATAAAAGAAAGAGAAAACAGGAGAGAAGAGGAGAGAAGGAGAAAAAACCATTTTGATCCAGCCACCCCTCTACCAGGTATATACAATATTTAAGAAAGACAAAATCAGAATGTCTAACATATCTTCAGTCCCAGGTTCACTGTACCATTATTCATAGTATACAGAATCAATCTAAGTGTCTGTCAATAGATAAATGGATAAAGAAAACGTGGTTATATAGACATTAAGGGGACACAGGAGAGTCCCCTCTTCCTGGGATAACATGTGAGACGCAGGCAAGAACGGGAGCCTTTCTGTAAGCAGTGGAAACTCATCCACGAGGGCTGTGCTTCCTCTCTGCCGGCCTCTGTCTCCCCATGTCCCTTTCTGCTTCCTTCCCTACCAACTCCTCCACCCCACTGT
>NW_006203430.1:4481894-4495863 GCF_000334495.1 Tupaia belangeri chinensis | reverse complement strand
AATTTACCCTAATATAGACATGTCTTTCCTCTTTTTCTCCTGTCAGTGGCATTCAGACACCCAGGAGGGCAATTCTACAGCTAACCTCCCATTTTTCTAAACCACACAACACCTCTAAACGGCATAGCAATTCTGGGAGCCTGGGTGGTTCCCACTCTGTCCATGTGGCTGCCCCTTCTCCAAAGCTTCTGCTCACACTTTCCTTTCATAGCTTTTTTTCCCCTGGTACCAATGTTCAAATATACTGAAACTCTTCAGCTGCATCTCTCTTAGCAAAAGGTTAAGGCTTTTTCTAAAAGGAGCTCCATGGCAAGGCCTCAAGGATAGCTGTTTATCTCATTTTTAAAACTAGGGGGCTTCAGATAGTTCATAGAGGGGCTGAACAGTGGTGCAGAAGTGAGGCACAATGCTTTGCAAGGCTAACTCACAGGGGATGATGCCAGTAGGTTTCCAGAGACCTCCCTGAGTGTTCTGGGCACACATATGCCCATGATCTGGGCTGGCTAAGGCTGGGAGTGGATCACGGCGTTGGGATTCCATTGCAAGTATCTCTCTCTCTCTCTCTTTCTCTTACTCATGGAATAAATGAGTAAACTTTTCAGAAGTTCATGAAGAAATGGAATTAAATTATGAGTCTATTTTGGTGCAAAAATATTTTTAAAGGAAATGGATGCATAGTTTTTTCATAGTACATATTTTCATAAACTTTCTGAAGATCTCTTGTAGCATAAGGTCTATCTTCAAGCTCCTAGCCTGATAAGTCATTCCGTTTTCTTTTTCGGGAAAGTTATTAGAAGATGAAGGGAAGGAACGTTTCCCTCGTTGGACCTCAATGTGTGTAGTGAAAAGCACCATTCTCATGTGAAGGGGAGGGAGGCAGAAATGTGTACTCTACCCTCTCTCACTGACAGGGAATTCCTGTGGAAATGGTTTCATGGAGGGTTGGTGGGGATGGTGCAACCGAGTAAAGCAGTTCCTGTCCATCGGCAGGTTAGGAACGGGCCTCTGGTGTGTGGTATTTGCGGCTATGCCTGTGCTTGCAACGTCTGCAGAGCACACAGAGCAGCACATTCCAACCTAGGAAGAAAGAGTCCCCAGTTTTCAAGAACATCCAAAGGTCAACAGCCTGTGAGTAGTGAACCATGTCCTTGATCTGGGGCTCTGAAGAAAGAAAGAGCAAAAGAGTTTCTTTTGATGTCTATAAAGCCTGAACTTGACCTCAGATACTTGCTGGACTTTATTCATTTTCGTTTGCTGTTTTAGGGGCCCATCCAGACCCAGGAATTGTGTCACAGTTTTGCTTGCATGCACCTCAGGACTCTGAGCCCTTGAGAGGAAGAAAGAGGGGAGTTGCTCCCAACAAGGTTTTCATGCCACAATGTACCTGCACACTTATGAGCACACACGCAATGTCTCAGGTGCACAGAGAGATCTCGGAATGTGAACCCAGGACTTTTCCGTGTGGGTCCAGCATCGCAGAGCACTGCCTTACTGCTGCACTGACATCTGGCCCCAAATAATACTATTTTGAAGGTTGGTTCCTTATTCAAAAAAAAAAAAAAAAAAAAAACTTAGTCAAATACTGTAAATTTCAAACTTAACAATAGTTTGGTAAATTTTAAAGTAATAATTTCACAAACATAACTTAGTTTATGGTGCTATACATTTTTTAAAATATTTTTATTTAGTATTATTTTAATTTGCTATTGGGCACATGTGCTTACCAGAGAAAGAGAGAAAGAGTGAGAAAGCAAGCCATCAGGTCCAGGACTTGAACCATGGCTAACCATGTGGGAGTCCAGCACCCGACCACACCACCACCTGCTGGCCCTATATGGTACTATATTAGTTAACTTTAGAGAAACTTAGAAGATTTAATTCCTTATTCAGAACATTTTCTCTGAGGTCAAGGTTGCATTTCCAACCCACAAGAAATTTTCAAAAGAAATGAAAGATAGCTTGCAACTTGCTTATCACTTATAATTCAAGATTTAAAGTGTAGATAACTCTAAATTCATCTACAGATGCAACATAATTCCTCTCAAAATAATAGCTAGATTTCTTTTGGTTAAAAAAAAAATTACAATCTGGGGTCTAGGCAGTCTTGCAGTGGTAAAACACAAGCTCTACAAGGCTGACCCGTGTGGGATGGTTCCCTATTTGTGTCTGGAGACCTCCCTGAGTACATGGGGCATGCACGTGCCCATGATCTGGGGCTGACTGGGCTGGGAGGTGACCGCAGCATCAAGACTCTGTTGGGGGTACTATTTCTCTCTCTCTTTCTGTCTCTTATTCTCTTCTGCTTCTCTCCTTCTCTCTCTTGTTCATGAAAGAAATAAAAAAATAAAATTTTTTAAAATGTACAAGCTGATCCTAAAATTCATATGGAAATACAAAGGCCCTAAAATAGTCAAAACCATTTTGAAAAAGAAAAACAAAGTTGGAGGATTCACACTTTCCAATCTCAAAACTTACTACAAAGCTACATATAATCAAACTAATCTGATATTGCCACAAGTATAAAAATCTAAATCAAAGGAATAAAACTGAGAGTCCAGAATGAAAATCTTACACAGTAGTCAACTGATTTTCAACAAAGGTTAATAGGGGGAAAGAACAGTCTTTCTCTGGGGCCGGCAGGTGGCATGATGGTTAAAAGTGCTGGACACATATGGCCAACTGCGGTTCGAATCCCAGACCTAGTGACCTTGTGGCTTGCTTTGTCACTTTCTCTCTCTCTCTCCCCGCCCTCTCTCTCTCTATGTTTCTCTCTGCTCTAATTAAAATAAATAAATAAAGTTAAAAAAAGAGAAGTCTTTCTCAACATACTATATTGGGTCAATTGGGTAGCCATATGTAGAAAATAAAGTTGGATCTTTCCTTATAAGGTACACAAAATTAACTCCAAATAGACCACAGAATCAAAAGTAAAAGCTAAAACTACAAAACTCTCACAAGAAATCAGGAGTAAATCTTCCTTACCCACTTGTTGGGCAAAGACAAGTGTTGGTGAGAATAAGGGAAAATTTAAATCTTATCCAGTGATGGGGCCAGCAGGTGGCATAGTGGTTAAGACACTGGACTCCCACAAGGCCAACACAGTTTGAGTCCCAGATTTGGTGGTTTGAAACACGCCAGCACATGTGCATGTGTGCCCAAAATCCTAAAAGGAGAAGGGAGGAGAAGGTATTGTGGCACGGCCATACTCCCTGGGGGGAGGGCAGTGACTTCTCACCGCTATAGGGCACACCCATCCCTATACAAAAAATCTCTATTAAAAAACAAAAACAAAAAAAAACCTCATCCATTACTAGTGGGAATATAAAATGGTTTGGCTACTTTGGAAATGTTTGGCAGTTCCTCTAATTGCTAACCTTAGAGTTACTACCTTATCTACCAGTTTGACTCCTAAATAGATACCCAAGAGGTTCTAAAAAATACATCCACACAAAAACTTGTACATAAATGTTCACAGCACCATTATTCAAAATATTCAAAAGTGGAGACAACTCAAATGCCCATCAACTGAACAACAGATAAACAAAATGAGGTAGATCCATACAATGGAATATTACTCCCACAAGAAGGAAACAAGTACTGATCTATGCTACCACCTTGATAATATTTTTTTAAGAATTATTTTATTTTACTTTATTTTAATTTGACCAGAGAGGGACAGAGAATGAGAGAGAGAGAGAAAGTGGGAAAGCAAGTTACCAGGTCCAGGACTCGAACCATGGTCAGCCATGTGGGAATCCAATGTCCTTAACCACCATGCCACCCAATAGTTTTTTAAGTGAAAGAAGTCAGTCACAAAAAAAAAACCCAGAAGACTGTATGAGTCCATTTATATTAAATGTCCAAAATAGGCAAATCTAGAGACAGAAATTAGCTTTGGGCTGGGGGATCTGTGGGCACATTAGTAATGATAATGTGTTCAAGGATTCTATCTAGAGTAGTAAAAATCTTCTAAAACTGATTGTGGGATGGATGCACAATTCTGAATACGCCCTACCCTCCGAACTGCACACTTTAAATGGGCACACTGCATGGTGCATGAATTAGATTTCAACAAAGCTGTTAAAAAAAAAAAAAGAAGTCAGTAATATTCCATATGACAATAGTCAATACAAAAACAAATGTGGGCAAAAGTAGTTTTCAGTTAATGCGATTTTGAGCCACTAAAACTGTAGGATGGATTACCTAGACAAGATAAAAGCACAGCTCAGCTGCTCAGAAGGAAAACAGATAATGAAGACAAAATGGCGAAGGGTGGGAGCTTCGAGTGAGCCTAGAATGAGTGAGGAAGGAGACAGCCAAAGGGTTCCCTGCCAGGGGACAATTCCACAAGTACAGCTTGTTTTCACTGGGCCTCCTCTTTTTTCCTCAGGCCCCTGCAATAGGAAGTGTGCCCTTGCTAGAAAGACACAGAGAGGGGAAGTGAGAAATCACCACACCACAATCCCTCTCTTCCATTCTCCTCTCAGGATTTTGAGCACACAAGCACACGCACACGCACATGCACCCAGCATGACTTTCAAGCTGCTGGGTCTTGGACTGGAACCACAGTCAGAGCTGTGGGAGTCCAGCGCTCCGACTACCACAGCACATGCTGGCTCTCATTGGGCCCTTTTTATAAACGACTTCTCAACACGAGGAAGGGTCCATCTCTGGCAAGAGGAACTAATAAATATATTTAAAATCACAGAAAGTGAAATATTATCTCTAAAGTTTCCATTCTTAATGGGAAATTTGTGTTGGATGGAACTTCATGGGCAGTGCAGAAGTAAAGCTTGCTGGAAAAGATTAAAGGGAGATGTCCAAAGAGAATTTCAGGTTGGAAGAGGTTGGTCCTCCAAGGTACACAGAGCAAGAGAACCCAGTAGAAGCCTATGGTAAACTGAATCCTTCACTTTCCATGAATCCATGCCCTGTTTATGCCAACGTAATATCTTCCAGTTCCTCTCACCAAAGCCCATGGAGACATCTTTATCTCCTAACTTTGGACTCAGCCATGTGACCCGCCTTAGTCTATGGCATAGACAGAAGTGCTCATTCTAACCTTCGGTCTGATGTCCCCTTCCCTCATATGCCCCTGCCTTGCCTGAGAAGAGCTTCCCCACATAGCTGCAGCTATCCAGCCTCATGAACAAAGAGAAGAGTCCAACAAGCCAAGGCACACAAAGCCTGCAGCAGGGCCTCCTCAGCTAGAGAGTACTATTTTTCTGTAAATATAAAAATATTTAAAACAGGGCCAGCAGATGGCGTAGTGGTTATGTTGCTGGACTCCCACATAGTCGACCATGGTTTGAGTCCTAGACCCAGCAGCTTGAAACTCACGTCAGGGGATTAAGACCACTGAAGACCTTCTGTCCAGACTTCACCCTCCTGCCTTCCAGATATAGCCAGGAACCAGGTTAGAACACCCTACTTATTCTGTCTTCTCCATCTCTCTCTATTTTTAATTTTTATTTTTAACTTTTAAACTTCTTAGCTCTCTGCTGCTCTTTTGTCTTGCTAATTCTTACCTTTCCCCCTGCTCCCATAGGACAAGCCAATCAGCAGCCATCTATATCTGAGTTCTGAGCGGCCCCATTCACGAGATGCACTAGAGCACTGAGCAGTTTTCATTTTATCCTCACAAATTTTTGTCTTTTTTTTTTTTTTAATAATTTTTGTCTTTCATTTTTCTTTTCTTTTTTGGTTTTCCTTTTCCTTTTCTTTTTACCTTTCTCACTTTTCTGCACGGCCTCCACATTCTAATTTTCTAGACAGGTCTAGGGGCTTGGTAGCCAAATATCTGTGGAGTCAGAATAATCCTCAATTGCCATTGAATCAGCTACACAAAGGGAGAAAAACGGTACTGTTTAGAGACTGCAGGTCACCTTCTCCTGTATTCCTCTGAACGATCAGATTTAACTCCAAAAAGTAGGAAAAAAACGTATAATCCATCAGATGACCAGAAACCATCGCAGAGGCACAAGAAATATGAGAAACCAAGAAAATATTCCCCCCACCCCAAGGGAAAATAATAACTTCTCCACAGACAATACAAGGGAACTCATGGAAATGCCAGATAAAGAATTTAGAATATTCATAGTGACAAAGGAAACAGAGATGCAAGAGAAGAGAGACAAAAAACGCCAGAAAATGCAGAAGAAAAGAGACGAGATCCAGAAGGTGAGGAAGTTCTTGCACAATCTGAGAGATATACATCATAAAAAAGAATCAAACGGAATTGTTAGAGATGAAAGTTGTAATACAGGAAATCAAAACCTCCCTTGAAAATATCAAAAGCAGATTAGATCATGCAGAAGATTGAATCTCAGATGTAGAAGACAGAACCTCTGACATAGAAAAATTCACCAAAAAGACTGAGAAAATAACCCCCCAAAATCAGAATAACATACAAGTAATACTAGATATCATTAAGTGCCCAAACATCCAGATCATCGGTACCCTGCAAGGTGAAGAAACTAATAAGGGGATTAATCATCTATTTCATGAAATTCTGGAAGAAAACTTTCCAAACCTAGAGAGGCATTCAAATATCCAGACCGAAGAAATACAAAGGACCCCACATAGAATTAACTCAAGAAGATCTTCCCCAAGGTACATCATAGCCAGATTGACCAAAACCACAGACAGAGACAACACTAAATTTGGCAAGAGAGAAATATCAAATTACTTTCAAAGGACATCCCATCAGGCTAATGTCAGACCTCTCATCAGAAACAATGCGAGTACAGAAAGAATAGGCAAATAAATTCAAAGTGTTAAGTGAAAAACAATTTCAACCAAGAATACTATACAAAGCAAGATTATCTTTCATACGGGAAAAAAGACAACATTCTCAGATAAACAAAAACTGAAAGAATTTACCAATACCAGACCAGCTCTCCAAGAAGTGCTGAAGGGAGTGCTATCCCAGGAAAACTAAAGTTGACACATAGAAATAAGAGTATAAAAAAAAAAAAAAAAAAAACCAAGATAATGGCCAGACTAGTGGTAGGGACAAGTCGGGAGTTGAATGTTAACTTCCCGAGTTTAAAAGGAAATATCAGACCACAGTAACATTGCAATTCAATAGAAGACTTTAGACTAAAACATTACTGATTTTCTTCAGTGCTTTGATTTCTATATTTAAGGATTTTTGTCTTCTCTTGAACTCTTGATAGGTTCATCTACCTACTATTTGAACTGAATCCTAACCTTTTTCCTGGCTTGAAGTTTTAAGCAAATTTCTCTTAACATTTTTTGATTTGGTCTATTAAAACTGAAACAGTGTTTTTATTTAAAAATGCATTAAAGAATACCTATTAATACCTATTTAATGACTGTAATAAGCTATATAGCCCTAGCTAGGTGCTACTTTATAGTATATTCACTTTACTCACTGAGGTTTATGCCTAAAATCAGACATGCATGCAGATATATATATTAGCTGTGTATAGATGTATGAATTAGCTGTGCTCGTTATTGAAAGTTTTAAAATTAACTAAGATATTTAGTGAATCAATAAAATGTGAAAAAAAACATGGAAAACAATTATAGATATCAGAGACAGTGTGGGAGAAGGGGGAATTGGCACAGGGTGAGAGGTAGGGAATCAAGGGAGGAAAAAAGCAAAATATATAAGAAATAAGAAATAGAAAATTATTTGTTGACAATAACATGTATGGTAATATCCTTCTTTGTTTAAAAGAATTATTTTATTTAACTTTATTTATTCACTTGTTTATTTTAATTTGACCAGAGAGGGACAGAGAGATAGTTAGAGACAGAGGAAGTGAGAAAGTAAGCACCAGGTCCAGGATTCGAACCACAGTGGGAGTCTAGCACCTTTAACCACTACACCACCTGCTGGCCCAAAATGTATGGTAATATCTTTAATCGAGTCAATATACAATGTATTCTTGTTGGAAAAATCTCATTTTGTATACTGTATTGATGTACAGTGAATGACTATAAATGAATAATAAAAAAAAAAAACTCACACCAGGCACAGGTGCATGCATGCCCAAGATCCAGAGAGGAGACTAGGGGAGAAGGGGTTGAGGAGTAGCCATCCCCCTGGGGGGTTACTTTTCACTTTCTGTCTCTCTGTCTCTGTCTCTCTGGCAAGCGCACACACCCTATAGCAAAAGTCTCTTAAAAATAAAAAAAGAACATTTAAAACCAAAAGATTAAAAAAAAAAGAATCCACACATAGCCCTGTGCCAATTTTCAAGATTAATAATATTATTCCATATTATTTTTTAGTTTATTCATTTATTTATTCCATGAAAGGCAGACACAGAGAGACAGGAGAAAGTCTTCACACCACAACCACCACCGCCCCCCACCCTCGGAGTCTCAGCCAGCCGGAACCCAGGCCATGCCTGGTATGCAAAGAACCTGGACCCCTCCAGGATCTCCCACACTGATCCAGTGGCATTACTGCTGCCCCACCACCTGGCCCAGGTAGTCTAAAGTCTTGTGTGTTTAAGACTATACTTAGAATCCTACAACAGCTCAACGTTTTGCCAGATAAAATCAGTTTACTTGGTACCATGAAGTGTTATTCAATTTGTTCTTACTTTGAATTTCTTTCATTTTCAATATTTTATTAAATTTATTTAAATACCAATCAAAGATAGCAGTAACAAACTATAAAATTTACTGTACAACTCTTCATACTTCATTTTTACCATTACTCCCAATGCCCTACAATTCTTTCCAGATACTGGGGAGCAGGAGGCTATTTATTACTGTCTCTCTCTCTCTCTCTCTTCCTCTCTCTATATATATATGCTCTCCAATTTCTTTAAAAGGCATACAGTGATGAGTTAGATTGCAAAAGTCAATCACTTTGACTTCAAATGTGTTTGCAGAGTTGTGAGAGTTTTTGTTCTAATAAGAGAATCATCTATCTGTCTTGATGGAATTTATGACTGTGGTACATCTGAAACCACAATATTACAAATATGACCATCTAGATTCCGTTAGTCTTCCAGGAAAGACAAACACCTACAATACAGACTTTAACCAAAATGAAACAAAAGAATAAGATTACCTTTTTTTTTTTAAGAGAGATTTTTGCTAGGGTGTGTGTGCGTGTCAGAGAGATAGAAAAAGACACAGAGACGGAAAGCGAGAAATCACCCCCACAGGAGGATGGCCACACCACAATCTCTTCTCCATTCTCGTCTCGGGATTTGGGGCATGCATGCACATGCGCCTGGTGTGAATTTTAAGCCACCTGGTCCAGGACTCGAACTGCAATTTACTGCATGGGAGTCCCGTGATGTAATCACTACACCATCTGCTGGTCCCAAGGTTACTTTGTGCTTTTTTTTTTTTTTTTTTTTGAGAGGTTTTGGCTATAGGGTGCGTGCGCTCGCCAGACAGACAGAGAGAGACAGAGAGATAGAAAGTGAGAAATCACCCCCCCAGTGGGGGGTGGGGGGAAGGCCACACCGCAATCCCTTCTCCTCCATTTTCCTCTCTGGATCTTGGGCACGCATGCACATGCACCTGGCGTGTGTTTAAGCCGCCAGGTCCAGGACGCGAACCACGGTCGACTACATGGGAGTCCAGTGACATAGCCATTACACTAATTGCTGGTCCCCCAAGGTTACATTTTTAATATGAAAATTTTTCAATGTCAGATTTTTGGAATAGTCTTGCTCTGATGAACAAGAAAATGAAGCTTGAATTTCTTCCACGGCATTTTTAATGGAGTTTTTTTTGTAAGAATTGCAATTATGCTTTAAAGCAGAAACAGAACAATGTGAAAGTGCACACCTAGGAAACAAAGGCTGCATTTCTTACCGGATGAGACATTTTATACAGCAGTGAAGACATTACATCCCCAGTTGAAGTAGAAAAACAAAGGATTCCAGAGGAAACTCAATGGGAAGGATGCACATTAGGAGAGAAATCCCATCTCCCCATCACGAATCCTCACTGAGGCGAGAGGAAAGCAGACTGGGCAGACACATTCCTTTCAGCCTGTTGTGAACTCTGAGGTGTGGCTCCTGTGCACACGCTCCCAGAATTGCCTGCTGACCCACTCTGCTCTCTTGACAGTGTGACATGTGGCATACGGCAGAAACCAGCACAACAACCCATCCAAAGGGGACAGGATGAAAACTTCTGAAAGCCCACACTCAAGGTACCAAGAGGCATCCGGTGACACTCTTCTTTTCCCACAGCCCTCACGGGAGGAAACACTAAATGCAGAAATCTAGAAAACACCACGCTTTTATGGTCAACTGGAAAATGTTTAAACTTTCTAAAAAACAATTTTTTCAGGGTTGGCCCCATAGCCTAGTGGTTAAGGGAGTCAGATCCCACATGGGTGACTCTAGTTTAAATCTCGACCACCGTGGCTTAAAAAACATGCTAGGTGCATGTATGCCTCAAACCCCAACAGGATGGGGAAATGGAGAATTTCAGCATGACCACATCCACGTGGCCAACTGCACTGGTGCTTGTGTGTCCTGTGCCCAAAACCCCAACGGGAAAATGGAGGAGAAGGGATTGTGTGTGTTCATCCCCCCTGGAGAGTGCTTTCTCACTTTCTTTCTCGCTCTCTCTGGCAAGTACACGGGCCCTATAGCAAATTTTATTTTTCTTTTTTTGGAGAGGTTTTTGCTATAGGGTACGTGCACTCACCAGAAAGACAGAGAGAGAGACAGAATGCGAGAAATCACCACTCAGAGGAGATGGCCAGGCCACAATCCCTTCTCCTCTTGGGATCTTGGGCACGCATGCACACGCGCCCAGCTGAGTGTAAGCCGCCGGGTTCGGGACTCGAACCATGGTCGACTACATGGGAGTCCAGCGACATAGCCATTATGCTAACTGCTGGTCCCTCCTATAGCAAATTTTTTTAAAAAAGAAATTTAAAAAATTAAAAGGGAAAATCTTTTTTTCTGAGTCACTCTATGGATTACCGTATAGCCATTGAAAGCATGAGACAGGATGTCCGTGATACATGATTGGATAAAAACGCAAAAGTCAGACAGCAGATCAAGAATGATATGCAAAATGCAATGCCCTGCCAGGCTGCACATGGGAGGGTTCAAAGTTCACATCCTGAGACCTCCCTGAGTATGCCAGGCACACACATGATCCGAGGCCGGCTGAGGCTGGGGATGGATTGTTACATCAAGACCCAGAGGTGAGTGCTGTCTCTTTCTCACTCATGAAGGAAATAGACAAATAAACTTTATTTTTCAAAAATAAACAATCTCGTAAAAAGAAACAACAGAGGAAAAATTATTTTCCTGAGTGGAAAAATTAGTTTTCAAAAGTATGAATTTGTGCCACACATGCAATACTGAGCAGTAAGTAGGGCATTAACCAAAATGCTGAGTATATGCTGGGGAGAACTTAGGGTAATCGTTCCACAAATCTACAGATACTGAGTGACTAACTCGCATATACACATTCAGTTAAGCATTATCCCTCTAGGAGGACACAGGAATCTATGTCTTTATATTGTCAAATCATAAACCCAAAGAGACAGTTTGTTTTAAATTATGAAAACTAAGAGCACAGTAACAGAGTTCTACAAGGATAAGGAGGGATAATAACATTCTCTGGACTCCAGTCATTAATGAGACAGAGCAAATAGCACGAGACACAAGCAACAGCAGGGAATGTATTTTTAGCTCAAACATTAGACAACGTCATTACAAGCACAATTAAAGCCAGCAATAGGCTGCCAAAACAACTGAAAACCTGCCATTGCTGGAGAGATGCGAGACTGCAGCCAGGATGACAGACAAGGACGGCCTGAGGATAACTAAATCAGGCCTTCGAGGGTTGGAGGAATCAGATAACCACAAAAGCCAGGGAGCTGTCCTCACACACTGCCACAACTACACATTCTAAAAACACTACCCAAAACGGCTAGGAAAAACAAAATCCCTCTTCCCTGTAGTATAAAGGAAGAAGATCATTGGTATGGAGTCATGCCTTCAAAAACTCACAGAAAATGCATCGTATGAAAAAAACTATGCATGGATTTAAAAAAAGTATATTGCACCAAAAGAAGCTCATACTGTAATTCCATTTTCCCATGACCTTTGTGAAGTTGCCTTGTGTCATACCAGTATTTAAAAAGTTATGGATATCTCAGTATAGATATCTGTAACCTCTAACGGGGAAATTTTAGGAAAAGCAATGATAGAATTAGAAAAATGACCATCTGAAAATTTTCCATTGATAGTTTTATTCTAGATGATAAATGCGACAAACAAATTATGAAAACTAAGAGCACAGTAACAGAGTTCTACAAGGATAAGGAGGGATAATAACATTCTCTGGACTCCAGTCATTAATGAGACAGAGCAAATAGCACGAGACACAAGCAACAGCAGGGAATGTATTTTTAGCTCAAACATTAGACAACGTCATTACAAGCACAATTAAAGCCAGCAATAGGCTGCCAAAACAACTGAAAACCTGCCATTGCTGGAGAGATGCGAGACTGCAGCCAGGATGACAGACAAGGACGGCCTGAGGATAACTAAATCAGGCCTTCGAGGGTTGGAGGAATCAGATAACCACAAAAGCCAGGGAGCTGTCCTCACACACTGCCACAACTACACATTCTAAAAACACTACCCAAAACGGCTAGGAAAAACAAAATCCCTCTTCCCTGTAGTATAAAGGAAGAAGATCATTGGTATGGAGTCATGCCTTCAAAAACTCACAGAAAATGCATCGTATGAAAAAAACTATGCATGGATTTAAAAAAAGTATATTGCACCAAAAGAAGCTCATACTGTAATTCCATTTTCCCATGACCTTTGTGAAGTTGCCTTGTGTCATACCAGTATTTAAAAAGTTATGGATATCTCAGTATAGATATCTGTAACCTCTAACGGGGAAATTTTAGGAAAAGCAATGATAGAATTAGAAAAATGACCATCTGAAAATTTTCCATTGATAGTTTTATTCTAGATGATAAATGCGACAAACTACAATAGTCATTTTAGCAGGGTACCAAATTTTACCAAAAGCAGGTAAGCCCTTAAATATTGGCTTAGAATAGGTAAGGAAATGTTAAACGCCCTGTTCAGTAGCACAGAATTCTCTTTTTAGTGACACTGTATCATTTGAAGAAAACAGCAAGTTATAAGACTCATGATCCTGTTTATATAAATGATCAAAGCACAGAGAAAAAAACCTGAAGAATGATTATCTAATGTCAATAGTAAAATACCTGGGTGATAGGAGTCTGGGTCATTTTATTTATTTATTTATTTTTAGGTTTTTGCCACAGTTATGTGTGCTCACTGGAGAGACAGAGAAAGAAAGAGTGATTCGTTCTCTATTCTTCTGTCATGATTTTGGGCAGGCATGCACACGCTCTTAGCATAATTTTCAAGCAACTGGGTCCAGGACTTGAATCATGTAGGCCACATGGGAATACAGTGCCTTAACCACCACGCCACCTGCTGGCCCAGATAATTTTAATTGTGATGGATTTTTTTTCTGATCAAAACAAAACTTTAGGGAACCAGCAGTTAGCGTAATGGCTATGTCGCTGGACTCCCACGTAGTCGACCGCGGTTCGTGTCCCGGACCCGGTGGCTTAAAACTCACGCCGGGCGCGTGTGCATGCGTGCCCAAGATCCCGAGAGGAGAATGGAGGAGAAGGGATTGCGGCGTGACCATCCCCCCCTGGGGGATGATTTCTCGCTTTCTGTCTCTATGTCTCTCTCTGTCTGTCTGGCGAGCGCACACGCCCTACAGTGAAAATCTCTCCCCCCCAAAAAAAAAAAAAACTTTAAAGCTTAAGATCCAGACTGCCGAATTCAAATTTCAACTTTACAATTTAGTAACTGTGTGACCAATGACCTTGCCTATAAATAGGGATAACAGACCTTATTCACAGAGCTTTTGAGTGGGCTAAAGGCACTGGTGCATAAGGTGCTCAGAACAGCAACAGGAACGCAGCATGTCAGCAGGA
>NW_006203430.1:4480336-4481879 GCF_000334495.1 Tupaia belangeri chinensis | reverse complement strand
AGACGCATGAGCCCTGCTGATACTAAAGCAGATATTAGTAAAACCGACTTATGCTCACTAAAATAAGCTAGAAAAGCAGGTATTTCGTGGGCCAAAGGTAAAAAAGGAGAGCAAGAAAACCTCTCTGCTTCAATTTAAATAATAGTCTTCCACAAAACAAAAACAAAATACTAGCAGAACAGCTATAAGGAACATATATGTACGTTAAGAAGTGAGATTCCCTAAGAAGCCATTTTTCCCTGAATCTGTCCTCTTGTTTCAAGAATCAGCAAGAGTTAAAGAGGTGCCCTAGGCAGTTGCTTCCTGTCTGCAAAAATCTGTGCTCTCAATTCACCAGCAAAATAGAAGACATTCTAATGAGGTTAGCATTTATAGGCCAGAAGATTCATCCTAATTAAAAAAAAAAAAAAAAGAAAGAAAAACTTTAAAATGCCTTTTATAAATGTTGGAATTTTAATTTTAAAGAGAATTTATGAAAATTATACAAATTTACACTTGGTTAGGAGTAGATAATGGAAATCACAGATTATCTTGGACTCTGGATTCTTTTTAGGAGAGACTAAACAACAGATTAAGTGAATAAAATAGTATATACAAATAGTAACAACTATGGAGAAAAACAAAACAGGAAGTGAGTGGTGTGAGGTGGGGGTAGGAAGAGTTGACATTTTAAATAAAAAGTGACATTGAGCTTGGGTCAGAGAAGAGAAAGTTCAACCAACTTTATTCCATAATTATTAACTCTGAGAAAAGTTTTAATTAGGCTGAAGGCGCTGGGTTAAGACAAAGCATTAGTGGGGCCAGTAGGTGATTTGGTGGTTGAGGCACTGGATTCCCACACAGCCAACCTCAGTTCGAGTCCTAGATCTGGTGGTTTACTTTCTTGCTTTCCCATACTCTCTCTCTCTCTCTGTCTGTCTCTCTGGTCAAATGGAAAAAAAAAAAAAAGATAAATAAAATAATAAATAATTATTTTTTAAAAAGACAAAGCATTAGTTATGTCTGTGCTTCATTTAGCCTGACCCTTTCAATTTTGATAATACACAGTCTAATTATTACACAAAATAGACTGTGTATTATCAAAGTCAGTATTATGCTGTTATTCATTAATTAACTTTTCTTTTTTTTTTGGAGAGGCTTTTGCTATAGGGCGCGTGCACTCACCAGACAGACAGATAGACAGAAAGCAAGAAATCAGCCCCCAGGGGGGATAGCCACACCGCAATCCCTTCTCCTCTGTTCTCCTCTCGGGATCTTGGGCACGCATGCACACGTGCCCGGCGTGAGTTCAAGCCACCGGGTCCAGGACTCGAACCACTGTCGACTACATGGGAGTCCAGAGACATAGCCATTACACTAACTGCTGGTCCCAAGAAGTACACATCTTTAGATTTCAAAAAGTTAATTAATGATGGGACCAGCAGTTAGCATAATGGCTATGTCGTTTGACTCCCATGTAGTCGACAGTGGTTCGAGTCCTGGACCCGGTGGCTTAAACTCACACTGGGTGCGTGTGTATGTGTGCCCAAGATTCCGGGCGGAG
>NW_006203430.1:4473532-4480293 GCF_000334495.1 Tupaia belangeri chinensis | reverse complement strand
GGGGTGATTTCTCACTTTCTATCTCTCTGTCTCTCTCTGTCTCTCTGGCAAGCACACGCGCCCTATAGCGAAAACCTCTCCAAAAAAAAGAAAAAAAAAAGACATGTACTTCTTAAATAAACAATCTCCTAAATATGTTTAGAAAGTGAAGTGAATTAAAAATAAGAGAAAAGTTGGGACCAGCAGATGGCATAATGGTTATGTCACTGGACTCCCACACTGTCGACTGCAGATTTCAGTCCTTTACCCCGAGGCTTGAACTCATGCCAGGTATGTGTACGAGCATGCCCAGAAATCCCAAGGGGAGAATGGAGATGGGATTGCTGTGTGGCTATACCCTCGGGGCAGTGATTTCTCACTTTCTGACTCTGTCTCTTTCTGGTGAGCATACATGCTCTATAGCTAAAAATCTCTCCATCAAAAAAAAACAAAAAACAAAAAACAAAAAAAAGTCTTAAAGAATAAGAGAAAAGTCATCTGCTCTTAGTAGTAACCCACCCTTTATTCCACCACTTTCAAGGAAAAGAACCCAGATTTTCCTTGGGGGAACTAAGCCTACCTAATGTAGTTGAAGTAGAGTGACACCAGCTCCTCTCCAGGGCTAAGCGTATTACCCAGCTCTCCCAGCAGGGGCACCAACTGCCCCCAACACTGAACAGCATGAAATTCAGGAGTGAGCACCTGTCCCAAAGCAGGCCACTGAGAACCCACGGGCACTATATCTTATGTTCCAACTCATAAGAGAGGCACTCCCCTTCTCGGGGTTGTGAAGGTGGCAAAATGTGGGTCTAGAGTTGCTTATGGGGCCATCTTTGCCAACCTTCGGGGAAAGGAAGGTGGGTCTGTCAAAAATGATGCCAGTTGGGAGTGCAACCACAATTGCTCTAAATAAAAAGAAATAGGAATAAAGAGGACTTGACCCCTCACCATAGGTGTGCTTTTAGATATTTCACCTAGCCGAAAAGTACATTTACTTTCGCTTAAATCATCTCAAACTGGATTCTATCATTTGCAACGAATAGAGTCTAGTCTCAAACCAAGAAACCTTCTGAAGCTGATACTCACCCGCTCCTGACCAGCAGTGTCCCAGATGAGGAACTTGTGAAGTTCATTTCCGCAAGGCACAGTTTTGGTCATAAAAGATGCCCTGAAAAAGAGAGGGAACATCTCCACATTACTAGTTAGTCCCTACACCCGAGGCCAGTCCTGCCCCTACTCAGCACTCAGCAGTGTAGTAATTCCTCAGGCTCTAATTCTCCCAAGAACAGGAAGCAAACTACAAAGTCTCCAGGAGGAAGGTATGTACTTACAGCTCCCCCACTACCCACCCCACATACACACACACCGCAGGTTACTAGTTAGAATTCTAATTATCCACACGCGATTGCACTAAGTGGAAATTCGGAGTATTTGTCTAAGTGATAGACTCCAGTATTACAAAAACACATCTATTCCTTTATTTCTTTAAAAGAGCATAAAATACATATCCCAGGCAACTAATAAGAGCAAATATATTCTAAAAGTGAAAGTATCTTCATTCCTTTTCCCATTAAAAAAAACCACAGTGTGTACTTCCCCAAAAGAAATTCAAGAAAGGAAAATGAAGAAAATGAGGACCAGCAGATGGCGTAGTGGTTAAGGTGCTGGACTCCCACTTGGACTGTGGTTTGAGTCCCTAACCCATGGGCTTGAAACATACTGGGCGTGCGTGTGTGTGTGTGTGTGTGTGTGTGTGTGTGTGCCCAAAATTCTAAGAGGAGAATGGAGGAGAAGGGATTGCAGCATGTCCATCTCTCTGGGGGGTAATTTCTTGCTTTCTGACTCTGGCGAGCACACACACCCTATAGCAAAAATCTCTCAAAAAGAAAAAAACATAAAAATTAAATATCATGTCACCACCTCCCCAGTCACTACTAATAAGCTGGCAGATGTCCTTCTCAATTATTTTTATACAACTTTTATCCTTGAAAATGATCAAACTGTACTTAAAGGTTTTTTTTTCCCCTTCACCTTGTGTATCATGGACATCTTTCCATTTCTGTTTAAACAAATCAATATTGTCATGTAAAAATGACTAAATATTATACATGTTAAGGATATATTCAATACCCCATTGAAGGATTTTTGTCTTTTAAGTTTATTTCTTTATTTCTTCCATGAGAGAGACAGGCATCCCCGGCAGGATCTTCACACTGTGCTCCACCGCCAGCCTCAGCAGCCCAGATTATTGGCACACAGACAGCTGGTTTGCACAGGAAAGCTCTGGATGGAAACCCTAGACCTTCCCATGGAGGTCCAGCAGTGTCACTGCTGTTCCACCACCTGGCCCTGATGGACATTTTGTATCCATGTTTCACTACCATGCACAATGACAGATTTCCTTATATTTACCACTTTCATCCATGCACACTATTTCCTGAGACTTCATCCTTAAAAGCAGATATGCACTCACTTTTGTTACAGCTACCAAACTTAGGCTTACCACTCCACTTGCCATAGAAAGTGAGAAATCACCCCCCACACATACACCGGTGGGGGATGGCCACACTGCAATCCCTTCTCCATGCTTCTCTCAGGATTTTGGATACACTCACACGTGCCTGGCATGAGTTTCAAACTGTCAGGTCCAGGACTTGAACTGCAGTTGGCCATATGGGATTCAAACAACATAACCACTATTCCATCGATCAAATATCCCTGTGCTAACCTTTTGTAATAGCTTATTTTAAATAATAGTTCTCTAGTTTAACACTTGTCTTCTAACTTGGTTTATGAAATTTTTCCCATAAAGGCATTTGTGTTTTTCTCATAGAAAACTGTAATATTTTGGTTCTGCGTGTTTGCTTTTGCTTTGTTACAACCTAGATTTTCATTCATTCTTTGATACATACTCTAGGCACTGGGATAAATAATACTCAGATAATACATCTTTTTTCTAAAAAGTTTTCCTCAGGCTTAGAAAACAAAGTTCATGCCTTGAAAAATTTTAGAATCATACATTTCTTTTTTTAAAAAAAGAATTTTATTTATTATTGCTACTATTTTTAATTTACTAGGGCGCTCACCCAAGAGAGTCAGAGAGAGTGGGAAAGCAAGAAAGCAAATCTGCAGGTCCGGGACTAAAAAACATGGTCAGCCATGTGGGAGTCCAGTGCCTTATGCACGACACCCCCTGCTGGCCCAGAATCATAGAAACAGTGGGGTCTAGTTCCATTTTAGGATCTCTCAAAAGCAAAAATCCAGTTACTGAAATAATTCAAAAATTTTTAATCTATAGATGAAAACAATTATTCAATAATAGGTCAAAACATACAGTGCATGTCATAAACGAGTATTAATTTTCCCATCTTCATATAAGTTTCAAAACATGAGAAGTATCTACCATTGAAAACCTTCTAAAGCTGGAAAAAAATACAAAATACCCAGTCCAGCCCCTTCACCATATAGATAAGAGGAAAGAAACTCCTGAGTCCCCAAAGACTGTCATGTCCCTGGTCAAAGATTCTTTTTTGTTTTGTTTTGTTTTGTTGTTTTGGGAGAGGTTTTTGCAATAGGACGCATGTTCTCGCCAGAAAGACAGAGAGAGACAGAGAGACAGAAAGTAAGAAATCACCCCCCAGGGGGGATGGTCACGCTGCAATCCCTTCTCCTTCATTCTCCTCTCAGGATCTTGGGCACACACGCACACACGCCCGGCGTGAGTTCAAGCCACTGGGTCTGGGACTCAAACAGCAGTCGACTACGTGGGAGTCCAGCAATATGGCCATTACGCTAACTGCTGGTCCCATCCCTGGTCAAAGATTCTAATAGCACAATGAAGAATAGAATCCAGAGTCCTCAGTGCCACTCTTAATGAGCACTTATACGTGAAATAAGAGACAAGAAATAAGAGACAACATCTACTCTGCAGGGTATAGAGGATTGTTGTAGGGCCAAACAAGGAAAGAACAGCCATGAAATTTTCTCCTTGCTTGATATAGAGTGAACTATGAGGAACAGTGTTCGCAACAGTAGTAACACGTATCATGCACATGCACACGCATACACATGCACACACAGAGCTGTGTTTCTGATTTCTTGCCACTGGAAAGAAGACAACCAATATTTGAAATAAGGACTATGCCAGTCTTCGTTTTTTTGGTTGTCTGTTTTTTGTGTGTTTACCCCCTACTCCCGACCCCACGTACTTTTTGTTGCTTTCAGTCTTAAGAGCTTCAGGTATCTTTCTTCTGTATGGATCACTTTCCAGAGTACTGGGGGAGGCACATGGGCAAACTGAACTGACTTTATCCTCAGTGGAAACCAAAATCTGACAGAGAGGTAATCTAATTCCTTTGCAAACAATGGTATTTAGGCTAGACAGTGGCACCGTGGTAAAACATGATGCTCTGTAAGGTTTATCCAGAAGGAAAGGTTACAAGTTCATGCCTGGAGACCTCCCCGAGAACACTGGGCACATCATCCCCATGAGAATGGGGTGGACTGCAGTGTCAAAGCCCTGTTGGGGAGCCGGCCCTGTAGCCCAACGGTTAACTGTTGCACAGAAAGAAGCGGGATCTGTCTCTCTCTCCATCACTCTTGTTCATGGTAGAAGTAAATAAATGTTTAAAAAGAAAAGAAAGGGAGATGCGCACACACATATGCTCAAGGTGTCAACACAATCTGCTAGACTAGCAGAGCCAAGATTTTCCAGTGTGAGTCATGGAGGCAATAAAATTGAACTCTTTCGATGCCGAAACAATGGCATTTTGGAGCCTGTGGCCTGTTACCAGTGGTCGTGTGATTCTAGCAGGAAGAGCAAGGGTGGATTCAGAGAGTGGACTCATTTGGTCTGAGACATAAGTTTGCTGCTCAGTGACTGTGTGCACCTAACAGCTCGCCTGCCTGCTCTGACCCTCGGGAGGTCAGCAGAGTTACTGCGAAGAAGGCATTGGAGCCAAAGACCTGAACTGAAATGTCTACAGGACCAGGAAGGGTAGGTATGAAAGTAATACTGGGACCAGCAGTTAGCATAATGGTTATGTCGCTGAACTCCCATGTAGTTGAGCGTGGTTCAAGTCCTGGACCTGGTGGCTTATATTCTCACCGGGTGCATGTGCGTGCATGCGTGCCCAAGATCCCGAGAGAAGAATGGAGGAGAAGGGATTGCGGCATGGCCATCCCCCCTGGGGGGGTGATTTCTCACTTTCTATCTTTCTGTCTCTGTCTTTCTGGCGAGTGCACACGCCCTATAGCAAAAACCTCTAAAAAAAAAAAAAAAAGAAAGAAATACTGATAAACATAACAGAAAAAATAAAACATACCAGTAACAATAAACAGTGGGGGACCAGCAATTGGCATAATGGCTGTGTCGCTAGACTCCCATGTGGTTGATTGCGGTTCAAGTCCCAGATCTGGTAGCTTAAACTCACACCAGGCGCGTGTGCGTGCATGCGTGCCCAAGATCCCGAGAGGAGAATGGAGGAGAAGGGATTGCGGCATGGCCATCCCCCCTGGGGGGTGATTTCTGGCTTTCTGTCTCTCTGTCTCTCTCTCAGTCTTTCTGGTGAGCGCACACGCCCTGTAGCAAAAACCTCTCAAAAAAATAAAAACGAACAAACAAACAAACAAACAAAAACTATAAACAGTGGGAACCATGTGGAGTGGAAGAACCTGCCCACCCACATGGCTGGCTGGGGCTCTGCTTCATGGTTACTGCCATGTGGCATACACGTGCACCAAATCCACTGGATTTTCAAGGGAAGCCAGAGATGCAAGTTTATTATGTAAAAATCTCCTGAGTTTCAATATTGGCTTAAGATTTTTAAGGCTAAACAAAACAAATCGATAAGCCAGATTCTCAGCCCACCAAATCTACCAACTTTGGGATAAACACTCAAGCTGCTTTTAAGTACATATTCCATTAATGCCATTATTCGAGAAATCTGTACATTTCATTTAGAAAGTCTTCTGGCTAGCTTTATTTTCCTGAAACCCGAATATGATAATACCTTCTCAAAGTTCCAGAGGAGAAATTTTTATTGAAATTTTGGAAAATTCAACCACATTAGGAAAAAACAGTATCAAAGGATAGAGAAACTGAGCTTGGGGCCAGCAAGTGGAGTAATGAATAAGGTGCTGGACCCCCATGTGGTCGACCGCGGTTCAAGTCCTGGACCCAGCAGCTTGAAACTCACGCCAGGCACATGTGCATGCATGCCCAAAATCCTGAAAAGAGACAAAGGAGAAGGGATGGTGGTCTGGCCATTCCCACTAGGGAGGTGATTTCTCGCTTTCTGTCTCTCTTTCTTTCTCTGTTTGTCCAACGAGTGCATGCACCCTAAAGCAAAAAACTCTCTCAAAAAAAAGAAGAGAAACTGAGCTTAATAGTTACTTCACTGGTTGGGCCCAGCAGATGGTGTAATGGTTATATTGCTGGACTCCCATATGGCCTGACGCGATTTGGACCTGGCGGCTTGAAACTCAGCAGGCATGTGTGCATGCATGCCCAAATTCCCGAGAGGAGAATGGAGAAGGGATTGCAGTGTGCCCACCTCCTGGGGGATGATTTCTCACTTTCTGTCCCTCTGTCTCTCTAGCAAGCACATGTGCCCTATAGCAAAAATCTCTCTCTCTAAAACAGAAATAGTCAACTGGAAAAAGTGAGAAATGAAGCACACAGAAAGTATAATGGCACATAATATAATGCTCTAGTCATTTAAAACTATGTTTATGAAGGAACTTAAAGGAATGATACAAGGCTCAAGTTTGAAGTTTATAGG
>NW_006203430.1:4450710-4473522 GCF_000334495.1 Tupaia belangeri chinensis | reverse complement strand
GAGGGCTGAGAGGGAATGGGAAAGAACAAAATTTAAAATCATACATAGCAGGCCAGACGGTAGTACAGTAGTAAAAATACAACACTCTGTAAGGAGGATTCTGATGAGAAAGTTGCTGATTCTTGGCCAGAGGCCCCCCTGGAGTACAGGCCTCCCATGTGTGTGCCCATGATCCAGACTGGCTGAAGCTGAGAGGTGGACTGTGGGATCGAGACCCCATTAGGGGTGCTGTATCTATCTCTCTATATCTCTCATGGAATAAATAAGTTCTTCTTAAAAAATCATACATTTAATTTTTTAAAAATAACATCTAAAGCTGGTAATTATATAGAAAAATAGGGAATAATCTTTCCAAATGACAATTTGGCACTACCCATCAAGAGTTTAAAATATGTTCTTATTTTTAGATTAAATTACCCCACTGCTAAGAACTTAACCTAAAAAAAAAATCAGATATATATACAAATATACATATCATTTTTAAAATGTAAACAAATTACATGCCTTAAATGGAAAGTATAGCCATTAAACTCATTGTTTTTAAAGACTAATGGAGTAAAATTCACAATATACTATTGAATGAAAAAATGATTATACAGACACACAGAGGAAAAGGACTGGAAAAAATATACAGCAAATGTCAGCCCAGACACAGTAGCATAGCAATGCTGGAAGCCATATGGAAGACCAGGGCTTAGTACTCAGGTTGACTTGTATACATCAGATACATGTGCATGTGTGCCCATGATCCTGGCTAACTGGGAAGGTGGGGAGGAGGATCATGGTGAGACCCTTGTGAAGGTATTTATTTATCTCTCTTTCTCCCTCTCTCGTGAAACAAACAAACTTAAAAAATAAATAAATAAATAAAAGGAAAACACACCCCATATGTTATACTAGTTACCTCTGGGAAGTGGATTATAGGTTATTTTTATGTTGTTATTCATGGTTTTATTCCTTTTCAATTGCTTATGATGAGTAAATGATGCTTTTATAAAAATCAGAAAAAATATTAAGGTCATCATATTTTTGAAGATTATTTGACTTTATAAGACAATATTCAAAATACATTATGTGGAAAATACAATAAAAACTGTATATATACTATGATTCCTACTTTTATCAAATGACCTTGAGCTGCAGTATGAGGAAGGTTGACTAGAAAAAAAAAAGTTATTGACAGGGATAAGAGCCTAACATACTGCTCGGAAGTGAGTAGGCTAGGATGAAAACCATGGTCCTGCCTGAGGGCTCAGGCTCAAATGACTTCTCTGAGTGCTCTAAAAGAAAGCTATGTGAAGGAGAAACACATACAGAAACTTACCCAATGGTAGGGCTGATGTTGTGGTCAAAGTGATCCTGGACAAATCGGCACACAATGCTCGATTTCCCAACCCCGGTGTCCTATGAAGGAATGAGAATACAGCCATGAGGATCAAGGTGCCAACTCTGACTGAACATAAGCATACCCCGGAAGACTGGGGCAGTCATTGCTGGCTGATGGGAATAGGGGAGGCACGGTCAGGGGCGGGGGGTGAGGTAGATATTTTCTTCTATTTCTTAACAGTATTTTCTATAATAAAATTATATTGATTTCATACAATGAAAAGAAGTATGGGAAATATAAGTTGTAAAAGATGCCCCACATTCGTACAACAGTTAATAGACAAACATGATTTGAAAATTTTGGAGAAAGCCTAGAGAAGAAATATTACAACATACCACAGTGTTTTGGTAGAAATAGAATTTACTTTATTCACAGTATTAGCACTCAAAAAACTTGTAATCTGTTTCTCCAGGTTTCATGCTATAAAACCTATGAATTCTGATTTCTACATTTCTAACATTTTCTCTTTAGGATGCAATAACTGTATAATAACCTCCAGTTGGGTTAGGGTAATTATATAAAGCCCTCATCTGAGATCTTTCTCTGACAAAAAAATTTTTTTAGAGAGAGTTTTGCTACAGGGCACGTGTGCTCACCAGAGAGACAGAGAGAGTCAGAAAAAGAGAAAGTGAGAAATCACTCCCCGGGGGATAGGCACACTGCTATCCCTTCTCCTCGTTCTCCCCTTGGGATTTTGGGCACATGTGTACTTGCACCTGGCATGAGTTTCAAGCTGCTGAGTCTGAGACTCAGATCATGTTCAGCCATGTGAGAATCCAGCACCTTAACCACTATGCCATCTGCTGGCCCCCAAAATTCTCTAAAGGTGATAAAGATAGGGATCCAGTTACATGGTGGAAATGAAATACACATGCTTATATACACCGCCTTCTAAAAGCCTTGTACAATGGTTTAAAAACAAAAGACACACATTCACAAGGTCAAAGAGCTACAAGAGATACCAGCAGATGGCATAGTGGTTATGTTTCTGGACTCCCACATGGCCAACTGTGGTTCAAGTCCTGGACCTGGTGGCTTCAAGATCACACCAGGCACGTGAATATGTATGGCCAAGATACCTAGAGGAGAATGGCCATCCCCCCGGGGTGATTTCTCACTTTCCCTCTCACCGTCTCTCTCTCTCTCTGGTGAGTACACATGCCCTAAGGCAAAAACAAAACCAATAAAAACAAACAAACAAAAAGAGCCAGAAGAGAACACCAGACAAGTGGTATCAATAAAATCCAAGAGGATGTGTGACCCTGAGAGAAAGAAGAAGCCAAAACCAATAAGCAGCCAGTCAGCTCACGCCAGAAGATCCCAGAAAACAGCAAGAACTGGAGGACAAGGTTGAAAACAGGATCAGCTGAAAGCCACACAAAAACATATGACTAACATTCAGGCCACATAACCAGGAAGAGATGGGAGTTAACTCTCTAGGAAACCTGCCTCAGATAGAGGCTGCATTTGGGGACATCAGGCACAGCCAAGGGAGAGACCAGCTGCTAGTCACCTGAGCTGGATAAGCCCAAGCACATGCAGAAGCAGAGAAGATTCCCTTTAAGAGAAGAGGAAAAAGTCCCAATATTGGGGGTCCCCAACTAAAGACCGTGTGTGCACTAGTTGATAAGCTGGATATAAACAGAACTTTCAATGTACATTTATTTATTTATTAAATTTTGCCAGAAGGCACATATACTCACTGGAGAGAAAGAGAGAGACAGACAGACAGGGCGAGGAGAGGAGAAAGCACTTCCAATTACGAATGGTCACGCTGCAATCCCTTCTCCTCCATTCCTCCTTTATTTCAGAATTTTGGGCATACGTGCACACATCTCAGCATGTTTTCAAGTTCCACAAGGGTTAAGCACTCAAACCATGTGGAATGGACCATGTAGAACACAACCACCTTGACCACCAGGCCATAGGCTGGGCATTTCCATGAACTTTATGAAGTCCCCTCTTTATTTAAATGATTATTCAGCAAATAAAACCAATCTCTTAGAAATTAAAAGTATGATGGTAGAAGTACAATTTAAAGGAGGTGTTAGAAGACTAAGTCAGGATATTGTCCAGGAAATAGAACAAAGAAAACCAAAGCAAAGGCCCTGAGTTGCTGACCGGGGCTCTTCTAAGAGGTGATAAGACAGAAAGATGCACAATGCAAAGACTTTATCAACACCGAGACAGCGTCATCAACACATTCCATGAAAGGATCACAGAAGGGGATATTTTGAGATCTATAAGGAAAAGGTGTAACTTGAAAAGCCAAAAGATCAAGAAGAAAATGCTGAAACTCAGAAAAAGTGTTTTTCTTCAGACACTGAACTATGAAATGAGATTTCAAATACCAATCAGCAACCTGAATTATTTTCACTCTTTTTCAATCCTGTTTTTGAGAGACCATGCCTGAAAACCTGGGGCAAGAGGGGCCTTGGCTTGTGATTCTCCACAGAAAACCCTTCTCCAGAATGAGAAGCAGCCTGCACTGATTCTGAGCCCTAACAAAATGCAACACCGTTTATCGGCAGTGTGCAAATCGATACGCAGAGTTCAAAGAGGTGACAGCAGAATTAAAATATCAGCTCATAAGATTCCAATCGATGCTGTTGCTATTTCTGGGCTGGACCTTCAACATGGATTCTGGCTCATGTGCCCTACCAGGGCCTCAAAGTACAACTCAGTTCTTTTCGTCTGGATGAGCAGATCCTTGCCATCCATGCAACTCCCAGAAAACTGAGGAACTATGATGCCATATCCTGCCTTTGAAGAGAAGAAAAACACCCCTTACTAGTAGCCCTTTCTTGAGGCCAACTGTTTCCTACAAATTGCCAAGAAGGCAGTGTGGGGATCTCTCCCCAACAATGACCACACTCATTTCTGCTTTTCTCCTTCACAATGTAGGAATTCTCTTCTCATGGCTCATCCATTCATTTATTCATCTCTTCCTCACTCACTCAACAAGCATTCACAAAGCCCTGCCTATCCCATGCTGACAGAAGGTTAGGCTCTGCTGTTGGAGGGAAAAGGTGTCACCTTTGCTGGCCTCCAGGAGTTCCAGAGCAGTGTCAGGTACTAGCAAGGGGAAAGACCGGCACATAGAAGCAGCGTGGGGCTGCTCCACCTGTAGCTTCCCAGGCACTCAGCCCTCAGGAGTCAATCCCTCAGCCTTACAATGTATACATTTCTTGCCTTCCTCAGTACCGTTCCAGCTGATCCCCTGGTGCACCCTCCTGCCAAGCTGAGAAACCACTCCTCTGAAATTCCTCTGGTTCCTCTCAGCCCCAGACCCTTCCTCCTTTAATTTCTCTGTTCTTAACATGGCTCTCAGTGCAAAGGGTTCTGACTAGATTGGGCATCTTCTGTGTTGGGACACTGCTCAGAGAGACACCATTCTGGAGTCCATCAGTTTACTCTGCACAAGGGTTCTGCTTAAAATAAGTAACTCCATGGACCAGCAGTTAGCGTAATGGCTATGTTGCTGGACTCCCAAGTAGTTGACCATGGTTCGAGTCCCAGATCCAGTGGCTTAAACTCACGCCGGGCGCATGTGCGTGCGTGCCCAAGATCCCGAGAGGAGAATGGAGAAGGGATTGTGGCATGGCCATCCCCCCGGGGGGTGATTTCTCACTTCCTGTCTCTCTGTCTGGCGAGCACACGTGCCCTATAGCAAAAACCTCTCAATAAATAAATAAATAAATAAATAAATAACTCCCAAGTCCCCAGAGCAGCCCAACAGATCTTACAGGGCCAACTGCAAATTGCTCTTTAAGAAGAAAAAGTAAAACTGATGTGAACTGTGTTCATCATCTTCTATAGAGGCTCAAGTTAAAATGCCAGACTTTCTAAATAGTTAGAGCAGCAAACCTGCGCAAATTTAGATTTAACCACTGATTGTTCAGTCAAATGCATTCAGTGCATCTTCTTTTTAACAATTTATCTCAATGTCTTATACACATTTGAGAGGAAAAAAAAAGGAAATAACAGGACAAAAAGTTAGGGAAAGTTTTAGTTTGTCTCAGAAAAGGAAATATTACTACAAAGAGCACCAAATAATCCTCTGTGGCCAGTGGCTTGGAGACAGCTCAGGAAATGGGTGGCAGCTCTCAGGTCTCCAGGGCCTCCTTCCCAGGACAACTGTTGTTCCTCAGTTGGCCACAAGGGGAAGACCTGCCCGCGGTTCGCTGAGAACAGCCACACTGCTCCTGAATCACTGGGTGCTGTGATTTCCTTTTCCTGCCATGACCTCACTGGGACTGTAACCCATATAAACAACTGGACTGTGACACACACACAGCAAGGGAAATGTCAGATGAGTCATGACAATCACACATGAAATCACATCACTGTAAAGCAGAAAAAGAGAATAAAACCTACTAGGTGAAAAAAAGAGTCTGTTAAGAAAGAGGGTGAAAGCTGAGAGACATGGCTGCCCATCATCTTGAAAGGTCACTTTGTCTTTGTAAACTTATGTGATGAAATTCGTCCACATATGTATTTTTCCACTTTATAAGATTCTGAGACTATCACAATCTGTCCTGTCCAATTTCCTAGTTTTGCAAAAGAGGAAGCTACATGACTTCCTCAAAGTCACACAGCTGGTTGTGAGAGTAAGAACCAAACTGTTTGAGGCCCAGTTAAACTCCCTTAAAGTCCTTACCAGATTAGATCAAACTTCTCACCATATATGCTTACAAAAAACAAACAAACAAAAAACCTTTTTGGAACTCACAAGGAGTTACTTGTTATTTTTTACTACTCAGTTTCTCTTGCTTGGTTCAAATAGTCTCAGATGGTGTGAAAATACAAGGAGTCTTCAAAAAATTCCTACAAGATGCATACTACGGAAAAAAGTTATGTGTCAATTTCAACATTTTCGCACCAAAATAAACTTGCACTTGAATCTCATTTCCACAAACTTTCCGAAGTCCCCTTGTACTGCGGCTGTCATTTTGAAATGAAATGTAGTGAAAGCAGGACAGTCTATTGACTGCTGGGGAGGCATTAGAATAAAATCAATTCTGATTCCACAAATCGAGAAGAAAGCTTAGTAGGATCTTCCCTGTGAGATTATCAGTGTGCTGTTGGATACTCCCTGCACGGTTGATAGTACGTAAGCACTGAGGTCTAACAACTGGTTCCATCTACTTATGGAGAAACTAATCCCTCATATGACATTCCTCTCAGAATATAACTCTCTGAGAACCACGTACTCTGACAGCCTCCACTGCTTAAATTGTCCTATATATTAATCATATGTAAATCTATAACTAAGAAATCAGGAACCATAAACTCTTGACTGTTGCCACATAAAACTCTAGGCACTGTCAATCTATGAAAATCAACCCAAAATATCGATTCACTCTTGGACTGCTGCAACAGCCTTCACGTTTCCTACTCCCCAAGATAAAGAGTCTAATTCTCACGCTTATACAAGAGGACTTTATAAAGTTCATGAAAAAAATGAAATTAAAACAAGTTCATTTTAGTGCCCTCCAAAAATAAAACTTCAAGCATAGTTTTTCCATCATACATATTTTCCATCAACTTTTGAAAGACCCCTCACGTATCACCTCTACCTAATTCTGCTCTCATGGCAGACATCACTAATCAATTCAGGGCACATTATCTTATTGAATTTTTAAAAAAATCTCAAAATCTTTTCCACTCAGCTATGCAAGAAGTCACCATGACTTGATCAAGGTGGGCCCAAGAAAACAAGGCTGTCCTCTCTGTTCACTCTAGGCCTCTTGACGTTCAACATGTTCCTACAAACTCCTTCACTCCAAATCACTAAGCACTGCTCTTGCAGACCCTTTAGAAACCTTTGCAGGTAGTAAGGTGTTTTAAGAACCTAGTAATAATTTTTTTTAAATTGCTGATAATATTATATACGTGTTTTTAAGTTTATTTATTTCATCCAGAAAGACAGAAAGAGACGGACAAGCTCCTGACAGGATCTTCTTGTCACAATCTAACCCCAGTCTCACCGAGCCCAGATTATGGCACATGTGCACTGGCATGCAGAGGGAGGTTCTGGGACAGGAACCTAGGACCTCCTCATGTGAGTACAGTTGCATTACCACTGACTCACTACCTGGCCCCGATGATGACATTATAAATCAACATGACTCCTAATGAAAGGAAATTACAATCTATGAACAGACCCAGAGGCTCAGGAATTCCATTCCTAAGAAGGCAGTTAAAAGAAGAAAAAGGAATGAGTCATGAAAAAGCTCACTGCAGTTTAATTTATTAATATGAATAACAGGCCAAGCCTATAGCCTAGTGGTTAAGGAAGCTGGATCCCACATGGCTGACCACAGTTCAAATCTTGGTGCAATGACTTGAAAAATACACGAAGTACATGTGTGTGTGTGTGTGTGTGTGTGTGTGTGTGTGTTTGTGTGTGTGCGCCTCAAATCCTGACAGGACAGAGAAACAGAGAAGGGATTGCGGCATGACTATGCCCCACTGGGAGAGGTGAGGGGCACTTTCTCTGTCTCTCTGTCTCTGGCAAGCACATGCACCCTCTGGCAATGAAAAGAAAAAGTAAAATAAAATAGCCTAAGTAAATTAACTATAAATTATATTACAGCATATGTAGTAATCTTTTAAACTTTCATTTCATTCCTATCAAAATGTTAAAAGGCAGAATAGAATTTTCCTCTAATATATACTATAGAAATGATTCTAAGAGTCACATCCCATTTGGAAGCACTCAGTAATTTCAGCATCTCTCTCTGGTCTGAGAATCAGAGATAACTTATACGGCAAAGATTTTTGCATTTATTTGTTTTGTTCCGTCATCCACTGAGTTAAATATTGAGACTCTAAGCCTTACATACTTCTGGAAAAGTCTTAAGTATCTTAAGCATTGATAAGTAGTTAAGCTGGGAAATTAGGCAGCCAGACCCCGTGGGCAGAAAGAAATGAAATGGGAGAAACAGGCAGAACCCTAGATGCTAATGGTTTGACTTCTTCTGACCCCAGACATGAGGGAAGCCAAGACACCATAGGAACCTGACCAAGAGGAGGCATAGCGAATACACACATGTACACCTCACTCTCCCTCACCCCTTGTCTTGGGTGCTGAAAACCTGTGTGGACACAAACCGCAGGCAAATGAAACATGTGGTCACTAGGGCAGCGCCGCAGGCCAAGCCTCACTTCTGGAGAAGAAGGGAGGAGATGTATCCAGATTGCAGATGAGGAGATGGTGACAAGGAAGAGCATTTCTGTGTCTTACAGTTACAGGGACTGGCTCTGCCTGGAGAAAGCCAGGGCTCACCCTCCAGATCCTGGGTCCCAACATCCCAGGTCACAGCCACTCAGTAACACTGACAGCCCTTTCCATGGCCTGACAACCTGTGCCCACTCAGAACTGAAAACAAAACAGGTCCAGGAAGCACCATCCAGGAAGAACTGTGTCCACCCCTATAAATTTTGAAGAAACTCCGTGGAAAGGCAGCATGAATTCACAAAGTAACTCACAAAGCCCTTTTTGAGCTTTAGCTAAGGGGAGAGGATCTACCCCCCACACACAGTGGATGTATTATGCCAACAGAAAACCCCAACTGCATACACCCCACAGAAGACTAAGGTCCCTGAGTTGACATAATCTACCAATCATCTGGCCTAAGAAGTCAAGATCAAAACACTGAGCATCATTCCTAAAATTCCCCATGAACTCCCTGGAGATCCCCAATTCGTCCATACTTTGATTCTCTTTCTAGGCCTCCCTTTCTATAAAAGAGAATTGAAGTGCTTTGTACCAGGATACCATCCGAGGGCTTATTGGAATCACAGACTTAATAGAGCCCTGTTTGCCTCTGGTATAAAATAATTCCTATGCATCCCAAGCACCTCTTACCAGAAGATATTTTAGCACTGAAGACAGAAAGGTTCAATACCTGTAAGTCACAGTAACCACTACTAAAAAGAAACTGCTATAAAAATAGAAAATATATTGAACTCAAGTTCATCTCTACTTGTTTCATTACCATACACACTACAAGACTTCCTTTGATGGTGGTAAGGTAGATCTTACCCAAGCAAAGTACATCTCAGCCTTCACACGAAGATTCAGGAAAAACTGAGCTAGCAATGCCAAGTCCAACCTTAGCCAGGCACCTTAGTCTCTCTAGGTTTATAGGACACAATTATTTGAGGAAAACACACTACCAATCAAAACCTTCTGAGCATTTCCAGAATGATAGTGCTATTCTTGCATTTATTCTTGCATTTATGGTTAGTTTAAAACATGCCAGAAATATATAACAAATGTTTCAAAATTTATTTACAGGAAGCCAGCCAGTGGTGCGGTAGTTAGGGTGGTTGGATCCCATGTGACCACCCACACAGTTCAAGTCCCGAACCCAGTGGCTTGACAGAGAACCTGGATGTGTGTGTGTGTGTGTGTGTGTTTACCCAAAATTCCAAGAGAAGAATGGAGGAGAAGGGATTATGGTGTGCCCACCCCCTTTGGGGGGTAACTTCTCACTTTTCCTCTCTCTCTCTCTCTCTCTCCCTCTCTCTCTCTCTCTCTCTCTCTCTCTCTTGGCCTGGGGAGTGCACATGCTCTAAAGGAAAACTGAAAAAAATAAAAATAAAAAAAGGAAAGAAAGAAAAGAAACACATTTTACAAAGAGGAACTAACAACAAACATAACAATGGAACGTAATTGTCTCATATTCAAAAGGTGGGTACTGCCCTGAGTCTGAATCACTAGACTTTGTTTTCTTTTTCTACTTCACGGAGAAAAAAATGCTCACAGTCCTCATTTTAAACATACAGGGCATAAATGAATGGAAGTATTTAATATTCCATGGACATTAATGAGCATTGCTTGAAAATTCTTCACACATAGCCCACATACAGAGAATATAAGGTGCCATTTGCAGTACAAAAGCTGACCAGAAGAGCTGTAAAACATCCTCCTGGAGGATATGAAGAAGTACGGAGAAACGAGGAGCAGGAAGCCACCAGAGATGATGGGGTGGCTCAAAGGGGACCCACACACACATACTTTCACTCACTTGGTCAACGCAACAGCCCATTTGTAAAGGGGAGGACAGTGGCACTGTCCACGATTTCTTCATAAGGAAGCTCTATGATCTGGAAGTTCACGTGGACTATCTGCGGTCCTCACCTAACAAAGTCAGAGTCCAGACTTGGCCTTCATGGTCCCCACATCCAGCGCTCTGTTCAGCAGCTACACCACCTCTCTCCAGAGACATGTGTGCACAAGTTCACTCGCTCACTGGCTGCCTGTGCAGTCAGCAGTATGCAAAGACAGGGGATAAAAAGATTAAGTCCTGATTCCTGTGGTGAGGACACTTACAAATCAGACTTAAAAGTTACAAAGGAATCAAAGGCAGGGGGTTAGAGTGACCGTGACTGAACTAATTGTACAGGCAATCCCCAATACAGCCAATGGATTGCTGATGGCTGAGTTCCAGAAAGGCATATAGTGGCAAGCCATGAGAAACTCAGATACGCATTTTTTCCACTGAAATAAAGAACGCATATTGCCCAAGCTTGCCACTGAACTATAGCACTCTGTAATGGAACCCGATGCCCATCCATAATGTTGTTTCCAGAGGAAAACCTACTCCAATTTCAAACTGAGGCTCTCAACCAATATGCACCTGACTCCCTGGCCTTCAGTACAACCAGAAGTACCCGGGATTGTAGGTAGATCTTTGGTGAAAAATGACCTAGAGGATTTGGACCCCAGTAATATTGCAATAGCATAAATCTCTTGTAGGAGCAGGGATGAGCAAAGTAATAGTATTGACGCTGAGAAAAGCTGATGTCATCAGCTTTTTATGTCATCCCATTTACTGATAACATAAAAATCCCAGGAGCCAGCACTTTAAATAGAAAAGTGTCAGGTGTTACCTCTTCAAGAATTGCTTCTGCTCTCTTAGATCTCTTTTATCCTCTGGGATTCCAATTATGCCAGTATTAAACTTTTTCACCTGACCAAATATATCTTATATTCTTCTCTTTCTTTTTCATCTCTCTGAGTTTTAGTTTGCAGATCTTCTTTTATCTTCTAGTTCTTTATAGATTTATCTAAGCCCATTTATTGATTTCTTAATATGAATTACAGTCGTGTGTTGCTCAATGATGGAGATACATTCTGAGAACTGTGTTGTAATGTTGTGGGAGCTCACAGTGTACACACAAACATAGATGCTGTAGCTTATCACATGTCTAGACCATACAACATAGCCCACTGCTTGTAGGCTACAAACCTGCACAGCATGTTACTGTACTGAGTACTACAGGCAAATCTACCACAAGAGTAAGTAGTTGTGTATTTAAACATATCCAAACATAGAAAAAGTAAGCAAAATATGGTGTAAAAGACAAAACATAGTACACCTGTACAGAGCTCTTACAGGACTGCAAGTTGCTCTGGATGAGTCAGTGAGTGAGCAGTAAGTGAATGTGAAGGCCTAGGACATCACTGTACACTACTGTAGACTTTATAAACACTGTACACGTAGGCTACACTAAATTAATTTTTTTAAATTCTTTCTTCAAATAACAAATTAACCTTAGTCTACTCTTAGCTTTTTCCTTTTTTTTTTTTTTTTTTTTTTTTTTGCCGCAGGGCATGTGTACTCTTCACAGACAGAGAGGGAAAGTGAGAAATCACCCCACAGAGGGGATGACCATGCCACAATCCCTTCTCCTCCGCCCTCCTCTCGGGATTTTGGGCATGGACGCACACATGCCCCTCATGGTTTCAAGCCACCAGGTCCAGGACTCAAATCACAGAGTTGACCATGTGGGAATCTAGCCTCTTAACTACCAGGCCACCTGCTGGTCCCTACTGTTAATATTTTTGCTTTATAAACTTTTAAATATTTTTTTTAAACTTCTTTACTCTTTTGGAATAACACTTAACTTAAAACATAAATTGTGCAGCTACAAAAATATTTTCTTTCTTTATATCTTTATTCTATAAGCTTCTTTTCTATTTAAAATAATTTTTTTTTAACTTTTCAAATTTTTTGGTTAAAAGCTAAAACACAAACACACACATTAGCCTAGACCCACCCAGGATCATAATCATCAAGATTACTGTCTTCCATCTCCACATTTTGTCCCATTGGAAGGGCTCCGATGAACAAAATGACATGAGATTAATTCAGCACAAGAGGAAACGATGTGATCAAGAGACACAAGAAACAGAAGATATATAATGTAAGGCTGCTGCTGGCCTAAAACAGCATACCATTCTACAGTAATTTTTTTCTTTTTGTAAGTAGGGGTACACTCTAAAATAATATAAAAGATATAGTATAGTAAATACATAGACCAGTAACATATTTATTATCATTACCAAGTATTATGTACTACTTTTACAAGATTGACAGTGCCGAGATTTTGTCATCATCACAAACATGAATACATCGCACTATGACATGACAATGGCACAATGGCACCAGGAAATGGGAGCTTTATGGCTTATATATAAGTCATATATAGATGGCCCATCATTGACTGAAATATTGGTATGGGGTGCATGACTGTATTACATTACACAAAGTTTTCAATTCCTTGACGAAATTCTAAATCTTGGATTTTATTTCCTTGAATATAATAAGCTTTCCTACTTTAAAGTTCGTGTCTAATATTTCGATTACAGACATAACTCCCTTCTAATGCACTGTACTGTACTCTGTAAATACCTCATTTTTTACAAATGGAAGGTGCATGGCAATACCACGTGGAGTGAGTCTATCAGTCCCACTTTTCTAGTAGCATGAGCTCACTGCACGTCTGTGTCACCGTTCAGTAATTCTCACTATATTGCAGCTGTTTTCTTTCTCATTATTGTTACCTGTTATCTGTGATCTGGTAATCTGTGATCAGTGATCTTTGATGTTGCTATTGTGATTGTTTCAAGGCACCAAAACCCATGCCCATACAACACGGCAAACCTAAATAATAAGTGTTCTGACTGCTCCTTTGACGAGCCTCTCCTTCACATCAGGCCTCCCTATTTCCCTAGGCACAACCACATTGAAATTAGGCCAAGCAGGGACCAGCAGATAACGTGGTAGTTGAGGTGCTAGACACTCCCACACGGCTGACTGTGGTTCAAGTCCCAGACCTGGTGGCTTGCTTACTCACTTTCTTTCTTTCTCTGGCCAAAGAAAAATAAATAAATGAATGAATAAATAAAATTAAATAAATAATTCTTTTTAAAAATTAGGCCAATTAATAAGCCTACAATGATCTCTAAGTGCTCAAATAAAAGAAAGAGTCTCCTTTCTCTCACTTCCAATCAAAAGCTAAGCATTATTAAGCCTAGTGAGGAAGGCATGTTGAAAGCTGCTATAGGCCCAAAACTAGGCCTCTTGTGCCAAACAGTTAGCCTAGATGCAAATATAAAGGAAAAGTTCTTGAAGGAAATGTAAAGAACTATTCTAGTGAACACACAAATGATATGAAACCAAAACAGCTTTATTGCTGACATCAGGAAAGTTTTAGTGGTCTGAATAGAAGATCAACCAGTTACAACATTCCTTTAAACCAAAATTGATATCAGAGCAAAATCCTAACTCTTCCATTCTATGAAAGGTGAGGAAGCTGCAGAAGTCTGAAGCTAGCAGAAGTTGGTTCATGAGGTTTAAGACCAAAAACCATTTCCACAACATGAAAATACAAGGTGCCGCAGCAAGTGCTGATGTAGAAGCAGCACCAAATTATCCAGAAGATTCGGCTAAGATAATTGATGGAGATCGCTCCACTAAGCAACAGATTTTCAATGTAGACAAAGAGCCTTATATGGGAAGAAGATGCCATCTAGGCCTTCCACAGCAAGAGAAGTCAAATCCTTGGCTTCCAATCTTCAAAAGACAGACTAACTCTCTTGCAATGCTGCTCATTTACTGTTCTTAGGACCCTTAAGAATTATTCTAAACTGGGACCAGCAGGTGGCATGGTGGTTAAGGTACTGGACACTCCCACATGGCCGACCATGGTTCAAGTCCTGGGCCTGGTGGCTTGCTTTCTAACTTTCCTTTGTTCTCTCTCTGGTCTCTCCCTGCTAAAATTTCTAAAAAAAAAAAAAAAAAAAAGAATAAAAAAAAAATTCTTAAAAAAAAAAAAGAATTATGCTAAAATGTCTGTGTAAAAACTATCATCAGGACCAGCAGGTAATGCCTGGATGACAGCACATCTGTTTACAGCATGGTTTACTGAATATTTTAAACCCATGTTGAGGACTACTGCTCTATAAAAAAAGATACCTTTCAAAATAGTACTGCTCATTGACAACGCACCTGGTTATCCAAAAGCTCAGATGGAGAAGTATTATACAAGGAGATTAATGGTGTTTTCACGCCTGCTAACACAGCATCCATTCTGCAGCTCATGCATCAGTAAGTAATTCTTTCACATCTTATTATTTAAGAAATACATTTTGTAAGGCTATTACTGCCATAGATAGTGATTCCTCCGACTGATCTGGGCAAAGTAAATTGAAAATCCTCTGGAAAGGATTCACCATTCTAGATGCCATTTAGAAGATTTGTGATTCCTGAGAAGAGGTCAAAATGTTAGCAATAACAAGATTTTGGAAGAAGGTGATTCCAAGCCTCCTGGATGACTTTGAGAAGTACACGACTTCAGTGGAGGAAGTAACTGTAGACGTGAAACAAATAGCAAGAGACATACATGCAGAGCCTGAAGATGTGACAGAACTACTGTAATCTCATGAAAAAATTTAACAGATGAGAAGTTGCTTCTTATAAAAGCAAATAAAGTAGGATTTTTTTTTTGGAAGAGGTTTTTGCTATAGGACATGTGCGCTCGCTAGAAAGACAGAGAGAGACAGAGAGACAGAAAGCGAGAAATCACCCCCCAGGGGGGATGGCCACGCCGCAATCCCTTCTCCTCCATTCTCCTCTCGGGATCTTGGGCACACATGCACATGCACCCGGCGTGAGTTTAAGCCACCAGGTCTGGGACTCGAACCACGGTCGACTATATGGGAGTCCAGTGATATAACCATTACGCTAACTGCTGGTTCCAAAAGTAGATTTTTTTTTATTTAAAAAAAATTTTTAAAGTTTATTTCTTGAGAGAGAGAGACAATGACAGAGACAAATAGTCCCATCATAAGCCTTCCCCTTCCCTCCAGCTAAACAGGATCATGTGTGAAAGTGCAAGCACAGCATGCTCAGGTAGACCCGTATACAAGCTGAAGCTTCCCCACATGGTTCTTAGTATAACCCATGGTCTGCACCTCTGCTGCTAGGCTGGACAATACATCTTTTCTTTTCCTTTCTTTTCTTTTCTTTTCTTTTCTTTTCTTTTGCGAGATATTTTTGCTATAATATGCATGTGCTCACCAGAGAAACAAAGACAGAAAATGAAGAATCACCCCCCAGGGGGAATGGCCATGCTATAATCCTTTTCCTCCATTCTCCTCTTGGGACTTTGGGCACACTTGCATACATGCCCAGTGTCAGTTTAATCCACCAGGTCTGGGACTTGAACCACAGTCAACTATGTGGGGGTCCAGTGATGTAACCATTATGCCATCTGCTGGTCCCAGAAAATGTTTCTTGAAATGGAATGTACTCCTGGTGAAAATGTGTGAACACTGTTGAAATGACAACAAATGACTGAGAATAATACTATGCAGTGGGGAGGTTTATAAAAACTGACTCCAGGGACCAGCAGTTAGCGTAATGGCTATGTCCCTGGACTCCCACGTAGTCGACCACGGCTAGCATCCCAGACCCGGTGGCTTAAAACTCACACTGGGCGCATGTGTGTGCATGCCCAAGATCCCGAGAGGAGAATGGAGGAGAAGGGATTGCAGCGTGGCCATCCCCCCTGGAGGGTGATTTCTCGCTGTCTGTCTCTCTGTCTCCCTCTGTCTTTCTGGTGAGCACACGCGCTCTATAGCGAAAACCTCTCCAAAAAAAAAAAAAAAAAAAAACTGACTCCAATTTTGAGAGTTCTACTGTGGGCAAAATGCTATCAAACAGCATCATGTGCTATAGAGATATCTTTCATGAAAGGAAGAGTCAACTGATTCAACAAACTTCATTGTCGTGTTACTTTAGGAAACTCTCAGTTACTCCAGCCTTCAGTAACCATCACCCCAATCAGTCAGCCATCGACAACGAGGCATGACCCTCTGCCAGCAAAATGATTATGACTCATTGAAGGCTCAGATGATTGTTAGTATGTTTTAGCAATAAAATATTTTTCAAATATCAGAGTGTGCATGTGCTTGCCAGAGAGAAGAGACAGAGAAGTACCCCCCACCCCAAATAGGGCATGGTACGTGCCACAATCCTTTTTCCCCCATTTCTCCATCCTCTCAAGACATTGAGCACTCATCCACATGCACCTGACATGTTTCTCAGGCTGCTGGGGCCAGGACTTAAATTGCGATCTGCCTTGTGGAATCCAGCTCCCAAAGCATAATGCTTAACCACTGCACAATAGGGCCAGTCCATAAAGTATTTTTAAATTAAAATATGTACATTGTTTTTTGACATAATGCTATTACACACTTAGTAGATCACAATATAGAGAAAACATAACTTTTATGTGATCTGTGAAATCAAAAAGTTTGTGTGCCTGGCTTTATTGTGACACTATTAACAACTTTATTGCAATGGTCTGGAACCAAACAGGTAATATCTCTGAGGTATGTCTGTATGCGGATCTTCTTTGTATCTCTTTCTACGAGGTGTCTTTGAAAGGTTCATGGAAAACACATATTATAAAAAACTATGCTTGAATATAAAAAATTCTTGCACCAAAAATAAGCCAGTAGTAACTTACTTTAATATGTCTGAACGGGACCTCATTTGAAGAAAGATATCGGTTTGAAACTATCAGAGCAACATAAATTCTGCTAAAATTGAAAGCAAAATAAACATCAAACTTATGATGAAGTTTGGGTGGAAGAAAATGGTAAAATTATTAATAGTTTATGGAAAGTGTATGGGGATAATATCCCAAAGAAATGAGCAGCCACTAATGGATAACTCATTTCTCAAAGGGACAAGATAATGTTGAAAATGACGCCCACAGCGGCAGACCATTCCCATCAACGTGTAAGAAAAATGCTGTTCTTATTCACGCTCTAATTGAAAAAGACTGATGATTAACCATAGAAATAATAGCCAGCACCACAGACACCTCAACTTGTTCGACTTACACAATTCTGATTGAAAAATTAAAGTGCATCACACCCATTCTGTGTAATGGGTACCAAAACTGCTGCACCCAGATCCGCTGCAGATGAGGGCAGAATTTTCAATAAAAATGTTAAAATAATGAGATAAAGAATTAGAAACATTTCTTCCAAGAATTGTACCAGGAGATGACACCCAGCTTTACCAGTGTGATCTCGAAGACAAAGCACAATCAAAGCAATGGCTACCAAGAAGTAGGAGTGGATCAGTCAGAGCGAAAGCAGACCAGTCAAGAACAAAGGTCACGGCAACTGTTTGGGGGGATGTTCGAGGTATTTTGCTTGTTGACTCCCAGAGGCCAAAGAACAATAACAGCTACTTATTATGAAAGCATTTGGAGAAAAGAAACTGACGCTTTAGCCAAAAAAGGCCCCAAAGTCCTTCTCCAGTATGACAGTGCTCCTGCTCATTCCTCTCATCAAACAAGAGCAATTTTTGCAAAAGTTTCAATGAAAAATTATTAAGCATCCACATTACAATCCTGATTTGGCTCCTTCTAACTTTCGCCTCTTTGAGGAATCTTTCAAGGACACCTATTTTTCTTCATTTAATAATGTAAAAAAAGACCACGTTGACATGGTTCAATTCTCAGGACCCCTTTTTCTTTCTTTCTTCCTTTCTTTCTTTCTTTCTTTCTTTCTTTCTTTCTTTCTTTCTTTCTTTCTTTCTTTCTTTCTTTCTTCTTTCTTTTTCTTTTTTATTTATTAATTTTTTGAGGTTTTTGCCATATGGCATGTGTGCTTGCTAGAGAAAGGGACAGTGAGAGGGAAAGTGAGAAATCAACTCCCTGGGGAAATGGTCACGTTGCAATACCTTCTCCAGTCTCCTCCAGGGATTTTAGGCACATGTGCACCCTGCATGATTTTCAAGTCGCTGGGTCTGGGACTCAAACCACAGTTGCCATGTGGAAGTCCAGCACCTTATCCTAACCTCTATGCCATCTCCTGCCCCCTGCCCCCTGCCCCCTGGGTCCTTCTTTAGGGATGGACTAAATGGAAGGTATCATTGCCTACAAGAGTGTCTTGAACTTGATCAAGTTTACATTAAGAAATGAGTTTACAATCTTTATTTTAAAATTCCATTTTTCCGTGACCTTTTTTAATCCCCTTGTATTGTCTGTTCAAAGATTTTCAGTCAAGTTGCCTCGTCTCCTCATATCTTTGGTCACGTTTGATTAGACCTTAGCATTTCCACTTTAAAAGCAGACATCAGACTGACTTGTCTGAGGATGTGTCAAAGCTCAGATGCCACCCCAGGCTTTCTCAGACTCTTAGATGAATATTAAAAAAACCCAGTAAGCAAACAGATGATCATGGTTCTGGGACATCATTCTCCCTAAAGAAACTATTCCTAGTAAGAAAACATTGGGTTGTAAGAAAAGTCATGACATTTTTTTTCTGTATTTTTCTATGCAAAAATGCTTTGAGATTTTTCTGACAACCCAGTATTTATGATATTGAAAAACAGAGTTCCTTCCTATTATTGTTAAACATACTTGCCTTTCCTTATTTCGGGGTCAGATCTGGCAGTCTTAAGTTCAACCATCACTCAGTCATTAAGTGCTCTGGCCTCAATGTTGCGTGGCTTCTCTATCCTGCTCCTGACATAAGAATGCCCTACTACTGGGCTCTAGGAAAGTCAGAAGCACAGACATTCTCAGGTGGAAGAAAAGGTAAGTGTCTCAAGCTCCCAGCTCTGAAGAAAACTCCTGTTGTCACTGTCTCTCCTCCTCCCTTACTTTTCAGATAAGTTTAGGAAAAGGAGAAGGAAGACAATTTGTAAATGGGGAAGAAAAGCTAGTTCCATATCTCCTTCACTTCTGTTTTTCTTCTAATAGGCCCCCATTGCTTCTTGGTATTTTCACAGAGCAGTCTGTCCCCGTCTACGACTCTGCAGCTAAGCAGGAATTTCCGTTTACCTATGAGTCTTAGCAAATGTACTCTTAACTGTCAAAGAAAAAAATTACCATAGATTTTTTACTTAGATCACATGTCCTGGGGAACCAACTGTTCCTTTGCCATCTTTCTTTTTCTCCACAAGCAACACATGTGCAGGCTCTTGACTGGACAAGACAGGCCACTATCCAAGTGACTAAGACACAGACTCCCCACCTCTCAGAGGGGAAACCCTCTGGGATATCTGGCTTATGAAGTAAGCAAGCACCAAACTTTTTATCATTATATTCCATATTTTTTTAAGTTTATTAATTTATTCCATGAGTAAAAGAAACAGAGAGGGGTGGACAGAGATACAGCATCACCAAAAGGGTCTCAGTGCCACAACCTATCTCCAATTTCAGCCAGCCCCAGATTATGGCCACACACCTGCCCAGTGTGTGCAGAGAAGTATCCGGAAGTGAACCTAAAACCTTTCCATGGGGTCAGCCTTGCAGAGCATGTTGACCACTGCACCCCTGTCTGGCCCCTGTATTATGAGATCTTTTTACAAGACAGTATTTACTGTTTCTGAGTCTAGTAAAAACAGATAATGATTATAATTGATATAGGCAACTTCTAAAACGATCCCCAATGATCCCCACCTCCTGATATTCACTATTGTGTATCGTTTGAACCTAATGACTTGCTTTTAAAACAACAGAATTCTGAGGTCAAAACAGTGGCACAGTGGTATGTAACTGAGCCCACATGGGAAAGGTCCTCAATTCACCTTCCAGGACCTTCCTGAGCACATGAGGCATGTGTACAGATATGCCTGCCATGACCCAAGCCAGCTAAGGCTGGGGATGGAGGGCAGCATAAAGACTTTGTTGATGGGGGAACCAGCAGTTAGCATAATGGCTATGTTGCTGGACTCCCACGTAGTCGACCACAGTTCACGTCCCGGACCCGGTGGCTTAAAACTCACACCGGGCACGTGTGCGTGCATGCCCAAGATCCCAAGAGGAGAATGGAGGAGAAGGGATTGCGGCATGGCCATCCCCCCTGCGGGGTGACTTCTCGGTTTCTGTCTCTCTGTCTCTTTGGCGAGCACAAGCGCCCTATAGCAAAAAAGCTCTCAAAAAAAACAAAAAAAAGACTTTGTTGAGGGTTCTCCCCCAACTAGAAATATATTTTTAAAAAACGGAATTTGGCAAGAGTGATGGATGTCACTTACGGGGTCACAAAAAAGACTCTGACTACTCCCTTTTCATACTTCCTCTTGCTCCCTCTTTCCTTGCTCTACGAAGCCAACTGTCATGCACAGAGGGGACTATGTCAAGGAACTGAAAGAGGCCTCAGTGCATGCCTGCACTACCAGGAACTGTGTCCTGCTGACAGCCACTGAGGGAGTCTGGAAGCAGAGTCTGCCTGCCCAGTTCTATCATGAAAGGACTGCAGCCCCAGCTGGCACCTGATTGCAGTCTTATAAGAGATCCTGAGCCAGAGGACCCTGAGCTCAACCATGAGATAATAAGTGTACTTTTCTTTTCTTTTCTTTTCTTTTTTTTTTTTTTTTTTTTTTTTTTTGAGAGGTTTCTGCTATAGGGCACGTGCACTCACCAGACAGACAGAGAGACAGAAAGTGAGAGATCACCCCCCAGGGGGGATGGCCATGCCGCAATCCCTTCTCCTCCTTTCTCCTCTCGGGATCTTGGGCACGCACACGCACCCAGAGTAAGATTTTTAAGCCACCAGGTCCAGGACGCGAACCACAGTCAACTACATGGGAGTCCAGCGACATAGCCATTATGCTAACTGCTGGTCCCATAAGTGTATGTTGTTTTAAACCATTGAGTTTTGGGGCAATTTGTTACACAGCAATGGCTAATACAGATGTCATGAATAACATTTAAGCCCTGACTCTGTCATAGCTTGTTGTGTGTTTAATCCATGCAACAGTTGTAATGAAGCCAGGTCATCCTCATTTTACAGATTAGAAAATTCAGGTTTAGGACAGGTCAGCAGTGTGAGACGTTGACCCACAACAGACAATAAGGGCACACTTTTTTTTTTTTTTTTTTTTTTGTAGAGGTTTTTTCCAGCGACAGAGCCATTACAGTAACTGCTGGTCCCTCTGATTGCTTTTTTAGCCCTCATCCCGGAGATGCGTTGACTGAGGATCAGAGGGGATGGCCACGCCACAGTTCCTTCTCCTTCATTGTCCTCTCAGGATTTAGAGTATGTGCTCGCACAAACCTGGTGTGTTTTTCAAGCTGCCAGGTCTAGGACTTGAATTGCAGAGTTGGCCATGTGGGATTCAGCCTCCTTAACCCCCACGCCATATGCTGGTCCTAAATTTGCCTTTTTATTATGGTGGTAGGAATACTGGCAATGCCATAAAGTTCTTTTATTGGGCAAACACCCACAACTGGTTGTTGAGTCTAAGGCTCTGATCCATTGATACACGAGTTATCAGGGCTTCGTCTGTTTCCAAAACTCCTTAGCCAGAGAGGGGATGGCACGCTCAGGAAGCGGGGAGCCTCAGACTGAGGCGATCCCTGTGGGTGGGTGTGCAGGAGATACAAGGTAGACTCCATCATCCTTGTTTCCTGGCCTTGCATTCTAAGACTTTGCTACCACACATTTTCTCCAAGTGCCTTAGGATCAAGGCACTTTTAATGAGCTGTTCTTCAGAACAATCTTTTTAATTAATTTATTTATTTTAGAGAGATTTTTGCTATAGGACATGTGCACTCACTGGAGAGACAGAAAGAGAGAAATCATCCCCCAAATGGGATAACCACGCTGTAATCCCTTCTCCTCCATTCTCTTCTAGGGATTTTGGGCACGCATACGTACGTACCCAGCATGAGTTTTAAGTTGCCGGGTCCAGGACTCAAACTGCAATCAACTATGTGGGAGTTAATCAACATAACCATTATGCCATTTGCTGGTCCAGGACTTGTACTGCAGTCAGCCATATGGGAGTGCATTGCCCCAACCACTTTGTAACCTGCTGGCCCCTTTCTGAACAATCTTTTTTTTAAAATAATTATTTAATTTAATTTTATTATCATTATTATCTTTCTTTTCATTTGACCTGACCTGAGAGGGAGAAAGTGAGAAACCAAGCTGCCAGGTCCGGGATTTGAACCAGGGTCGACCATGTCGGAGTCCGGTACCCCAACCACCATGCCACTTGCCAGCCCACTGCCTTTCCCTCTTCTTTTCTGCTGATTGCACTCTGACAGGCTCCATCCTCCCAATTCTTTTTTTTTTTTTTTTTATTTTTTGGAGG
>NW_006203430.1:4433126-4450623 GCF_000334495.1 Tupaia belangeri chinensis | reverse complement strand
CCAATTCTTTTTTTTTTTTTTTTTAATTTTAGAGAGAGGTTTTTGCTACAGGGTGCTTATGCTCACCGGAGAGACAGAGATACAGAAAGTGAGAAATCACTTTCCAGGGGGTATGACCATGCTTCAGTTCCTTTTCCATCAGTCTCCTCTTGGAATTTTGGGCATGCATGCATACGCTCCCAGCATGAGTTTCAAGCTGCCGGGTCCAGGACTTGAACCACAGTCGACTACATGGGGGTCCAGCAACATAACCATTATACCATCTGCTGGTCTCCATCTTCCCAATTCTGATGTTCCTGAACATTCTCCAAAAGGGATCTGAGCACATGCATGTGAACAAATGTACACAAACAAGAACACACATACACATGTATCCATGTATGTGCACACTCATACATGTGCACACACACACAGAGCCCACAAAGACACTGCTACACTGTCCTGTGTACACTGCCCTGGATTAGCATACAATCAACTTGGTTAAAGCTGGGAACATCATGTTCTGGGTTGGAACTGGCCAGAGAGGAATTTGCAGGAAGTAAAGTGGCTGTTACTCCCTGAAGGCCTTTGGCACAGATATGATGAGGTGGCCAGCAGAGCCCAGCTTGTCCCTACTCCTTGCTTCTGTGTCTGCCACTTCTCCCTAGCAGTGGCCTGGGCCTCCTCACCCCGCAGAGCATACAGACAGCAGTTACACCGAGCAGCAGCTACCACAGACGTCCACTCCAGCTCCCACTGCAGGCAACTTCACTGCTGGGCACACCTGGTTCTCAGAGCTTCATTGAGAGCCCTAATCCATCCACGCCAGTGCTTCTGTTTCCAGATGTTTCTCTGATCTTCAAGCTCCCTCTCTCCAGCCTTTCCTTCCCCAGCTGCCCACACTGTGGTATCAAGTGCAATTACCGTAATAAGTCCTTTTTCCCATAACGCTCCCAGTAACTCTGCTTCCCGGATTGAACCCTAACATGTACTGACACGCCCACCAAGGAGACAACTGAAAATAAAAGAGGAAGAGGATGCAAAACTAATGTGCCACTAAGGCTAAGAAGTAAACCCTGGGAGAAGCACAACGGATAGGTCAACCAGCTAGGTAAGTCCCCTAATCTATGTGCAATGAAGAGCCTCAGTCAGTCCTAACAGAATCCACAATGCACACTGCCAAAGCCAAGGGCATTGTCTGTCACTTTGTTAAGGAGTTTGGGCTTTGTCCTGAGGGCACTGGGAGCAAAGAAAACCTACTTAGAGGAGGAATTTTAGGACCAGAAGGACACAAAACTGGCAACAAGGCCATTTGGGAACTCGACATTTGTTTGCTGTATTTTCATCGAGCACCTACCAGGTGCCAAGCATTATCACGGATGATGGTGACCTATTTAACATACCAGAGTCTACCATATCCACGCTAAGGTTTCACAATAAGTCTGGCTTATACTCTGTGGTCAATTCCATGCAGCAGACAAGAGGAACAGTTCATAAATCCCAACCTTAATAAACAAATTCTTCAGTGTCTTCAGGTCACCCACAAATATGAATGAACACTCAAGGCTTTCCATACCACCAAGCCAAGATCCTCTAAAATAGCGAGAGTTAACTGTTCTAACTCGTAAGCAAGATACTGTACTAGATGTAATCAAATCATACTTGCACACTGGATAGAGGAGAGGAAGCCAGTAGTTGATGCGTCCATGTTACCTGTAAGCCAGGGACGTTACAGTCTGCTCACCATGCATCCACCTTCCTAACCCTGTCACTGCTCTAGCTTTCTTGTTTCAAGTCTATTCATTCTCTTCCTCTATGAGCGAGATGCAAAGAGAAAGAGAGATAGCACCCCCAGTAGGGTGATCCACCCCCAGCTTCAGTAGCCCAGGATCATGGGAATGCATGTGCCCAGTGTACTCAGGGAGGTCTCTATGCAAACCCTGGAACCTTCCCACGTGGGTCGGCCTCAGAGCATCACACCATATGGCCACACGGCTATCCAGCTCTGATCACTGCTCCAGTTTTTGATCTATGGTAAATTCGGAACCACGCTATACTTACAAAGGTTAACTATGTGAAGGTCTAAACTCAACTATCATACTACATAAGCAGAGGAAGAAAGAGAAATCCGGCCTATAGAATTTGAGAAAATTCTACTCCCGGCCTACCACATCCCCCGTAAATACCATGTTAGCATGACCTTCTCACTGTCTAAAATACTGTTGGCCCCCAGAATTTCTGTAAATATCTAAGAGACCTACAGAAATACAAATAAAAATCATCAATGAATTTTTACTTCAGGAAAGTTACTATGACCTTCACCTCTATCTATGCTCTTTGGAAATAAATGCTAAAGTATCACCCTTACTTTAAGAACTTTTACCAGGAAATGCAAGGCAAAAACCACAGCTACCAGAAGACTCCACCCCATATTTCAGCCTCTGAGTAGGAGGCAGCAAAAGTCCCCACTTCACCCTCCATTGCTCAACCCTGCCAGGGTCAGAGATGAGGCAGGCCAGTGTCTTTCATTCGTTCAAAGGAGACAGAGTGGGCGTGGCTGGCCAGGACAGAAGGCGAAGACAGAGACACGCTCAGATGTGGACAAATTTCCCAATAACAACCTAAATCAGTGTACTGCTGACAGTAAACAATAAAGCCATGGAAATACATTCTGTGGTTCCTGGACAATGTCCTCAACTGCTCCCCAGCTAAAGATGAGCTGAAGGTCAGGAGAAAAACACGAGACTGCAGATCAGCTCCCCATTGCTGAGCTGGACATTAAAGCATAAAGTTAACATCCTGTCATTAATCTTGACATACAGCCCTGGCTTACAAAAAAAAATACCTCCAACCCCTGCAGCACAGAAAACTCACCTAAAACCTTGCTAGATAGTAGGAAGCTCCTGCCAATTGAGGTGAAGTCCAAAGGCACCAAAGAGAACCCGGCCACATTTTCAAGTGCATGTGGCTGGTTGGGTTAAAGTTGCAGCAAAAATTGGTGACTAGGAGAAAATTAAAGACAAGGCAAAGACAACAAAGCAGAATGAAGCTATGAGCTTCCAAGTGCCAATCTGTGATTACCAGTGAGCTGCTAATAATACTAATCATGTTATTAATGATGATAATGACGATGGTTAACACGCTCTTAAGCTGTACTCTGTGCTGGAGTCTATGTTAACGTACATCATCTCATTTCATCTTCAACCCAGTTTAATGTGAGATGTGTGACTGTGACCCCTTTCAGCTGAGAAAACCTCAGGGCGGTTAAGCCACTGGACCTGATCTGTGCCTGTTGAGAAACCCAAGCTCCTGACCTCAGTACTGTATCCATTCCTGCCTCTTCACAAACCCGGCCCAGAATCCCAGTCCTGTGGTAAGTCCTGAAGATACAAATGACATGAAGACGTATTTATCTCCTCATTCACTGAACACGCATGCCATGCTGAAGCCATACCGAGCACTATGTTAGGTATGGGAGGTTCAAGAAGATAGACCTCATCCCATAAGAACATAAGACACACGGCAGGAACAAGATACAGTGCTGGCCCTTAATATAGGTGGAGTTTCGTTTTGAATTCATCTTCATGACATGGAGTGACACTGGCTGTGCACCAGGCACTGGGGCAATCACTCTTCCTCTCCTGCAGTAAAACTGCGAGGGCCCAGGGGTGATTTTCTGGGTACCTCATAGTTCTTCTCTAACTTGTAAAGGATTCCTCTGAATAACATACTAGAACACCCTTGGGGCCAAGTGGTGGCACAGTGGTAGCACAACTGGACCCAAATGGGAAAGGTTTGCATCCTAGAACCTCCTTGAACATGCTGGGGATTTGTGTGCCTATGATCCAGGCTGGCTCAGACTAGGGGTGGATAGTGGTGTGAAGACCCTGTTGGGGGTTGTTGTCTATCTTTCTCATGAAATAAATAGATAAATAAACTTAAGGGCCAGCAGATGGCATAGCGGTTACATTGCTAGACTCTCACATGGCCAACTAGGGCTCAGGACTGGACCCAGTGACTTGAAAATCACACTAGGCGTGTGTGGGCGTGTGTGGGCGTGTGTGTGTGTGTGTGTCTTCTACATGTGCATGCAAGCATGCACATGTCCAAGATCCCAGGAGGAGAATGGAAGAGAAAGGATTGTGGTATGGCCCTTCCCCTGGGGGAGTGCAGGGGAGAGGTGATTTTCCAGTGAGCATGCGTCCTAAGGCAAAAACCCTCAAAAAAATTAATAAACAAATACATAAATAAACAACCTTCAAAAAAAAGAGAAAGAACATCCTTCACCAAAAGTTTGAGAAACTAAAACGGCAGCCTTTATCTTAAACTACATTCTAAAGGCTTTACAGCTTATGAAGCACTATCACATTCATCATGACATTTCACCGTTATGATGCCTCCGTGAGGTACTTATTATTGTGTTACAGATAACAAACTTGAGGACCACTGCAATCACAAACACGCTACCCGTAGAAATGAGGAGGGACTGATTCTCAGGCCTCCCCCTTCCAGTACTTTCTCCATCACTAAAAGATCTTCAGTTCATCCTGAGTCCCAAAGAAGACACAAAGCCTTCTAGGGTCTCAGCATTCCGGACAAGGAGGATCCAGTATTGAAAAACTCCAGAGTCAAGGTCCCTCAAAGCAAATCAACAGGTTGCTTCTCTTGTACATGAGTGACTTTGGTTAATTTTGATATTAAAAAATAATGTTATGCAAATAAATATAGGCAACTTGGAAACAATCCCATAGCATAATCAGTTCTTTCTCATGATAATGTCAGGATGAAATGTTTGAACCATGAAAAGCCACTTGTGGATACCTCCAAGATCTATGGATACGAATCTCTTTAAGAAGTTTATTTTGGGGACCAGCAGTTGGTGTAATGGCTATGTCGCTGGACTTCCATGTAGTTGACCGCAGTTCATGTCCCGGACCCGGTGGCTTAAAACTCACACCTGACGCATGTGCGTGCGTGCATGCCCAAGATCCCGAGAGGAGAATGGAGGAGAAGGGATTGTGGCATGGCCGTCTCCCCTGGAGGGTGATTTCTCACTTTCTGTCTCTCTGTCTCTCTCTGTCTGTCTGGTGAGCGCACATGCCCTATAGCAAAAACCTCTCCAAAAAAAAAAAAAAAGAAGTTTATTTTGGATTTGGGGAAATAAAATGTGTTGTATGTGCTTACCAAGACAGGTCCTACCTTTTATACAAATCATTGAATATTGCCAAAGATATTTTGGATAAACATCAAACACTATGTGTAGTGTAAAAATTCCATAAAGTAAGGATCTCTAAACCGCTTTGATTGTACATCCTCAACTGTAAAAACAACCCAAAAATTATGTGCACTCTCTAATATAAATATATGTATTTGCAAATTGTATACAGTCACTACTACTGTACTAAAATATTATAACAAGTATAAAACATTAAGAAAATGTTTATATGCATTCTCTGATATGTGTATATTTATTTACAAATGATGTATGTGTACTACTGTATAAGATATTATAGTACATATAAAACCAACACGGAAATAGACATTTTAAAAACATTACATCCCTCAGGATCTTCTCAGCAAAGTACAGAAATCAACTGGATGCTGAAACTGACGGAAGGCACAGCTGCACTCCCCTCGTCCAAGTTTCACAGACTGTTCGTCAGAAGAGCCTCACTGATGTCACAGACAGACACGTAATAAATGAAAGCAAGCGCAGCAGGAACAGGACTCTCAGCATGTCCTTCCACAGAGAAGTTGGGAAACACGCAGAGACAAAGCTCCCGTGGAACGAGAGGGCTGGAGGCAGCCTCTTTGACTATCCACAGGGAGTTGCCAAGGGGTGAGGACGCTGGTATGCAGAGCAGTTGAGCCAAGCATCTCAAAGGCAACGCTCCCAGGGCCGCAAGTTATTCTAGTGCATTGCCTGTCTTCCTGGGAGTACCCCACCACTCCTGCTCCATTCCTGCCTTTGGGTCCATGGGATACCCTGTTGTGTTTTTTTAGACAGAACCTTGGGGCACATTGTGACTGCCCACTAGCAGCTGGGCAGCAGTCTTCCCTGTCTGAAGCTTGACCCTCCAGAAGCAAACATCTCAAGGACATCATAAAAGAGCTCTGGTCACATCCTTTGCATTTGATCCCTTCACCATTAAACACACTCTTTTTTTAAACATGTGGTAGCTCAAGTTTCTTCTACAAGCATTATTTATTGTGTTTAAACTTTAACAATAATGTGCTGTTTTACCATGGCAGTTAGAGAGCAATACATCAAAATAATGATTTCTCCAACCAAGAAAAAAAACTTGACATGCAGAACTTGGAAAAAGATCATTCTGGCCTGATGTCAGGGTCTTGCTGACATCAAAGTCTGTCTGCCTCTAGTCAAGCATCAGGAGAACTTCACTGGGCCACATTTTATCCTCAAGCAAAACCTCATCTGCCCTGAGAACCAAGGTCACCGTTTAAAGGCACTGTTACACCTACACTCAGAATGTATGTAAGTTATGGAAAGCTATATCCGCTCCCTAATCGGTTAGAAAATGATCAGTTCTATATTTGAGCTTTGTAAAAATACAACTGACGGATTTTACTAAAAAAAAATAAGAAGAAGAAGAAAAGAAAAATAAACGTGCTAGGAAAGATGATGACTTGTTCCAGGAGTGAAATCATCATTCTGGTTTCAATTTGGACCTTTTTGTCTGTTCACGTTTTGACTCTAGGGAGCAAAGATATGCTGCACTCACTCCCCCATCCCCATGCTCTCTCAAGCAGGCAGGAAGATTGCATTTAGACTGAGGCAACCAGGCCAAAAGTTTACAGATAATAATTTAGTCAGATGAACCAAAGGAAGTATGTTTCTTCACTTAGTGGTTTGGACAACTTCAGAGGTCAAGAAAGACATTGCAGACCTTCTCTGAACTCAACACACTTCTGCTCTACCGTGAGCTGACAGTATGACCTTAGCAGGTAATTTCAAACTTGGGTTTCCTACCCATGAATTTGGTGTCTTCTCAAAACTGGCACTAAAGAGACTTTCCAAAGCGTCTACAGCACATGAAGACATGCTGGCAAATCTGCTGCAATAGTTCCCTATTGTGTGTGCAACTGCCTGTCTTCCCCTCCAAAAAGGATGAGTATATTTTAAAATGAGGAGACCAGTCAGTGACGTGGTGGTTAAAGCAGCTGGATCCTACATGACCAACTGCACAGTTGAGTTCCTGATCCAGCAGCTTGAAAACCATGCAGGGCATGTGTGTGTGCATGCCCCAAATCCTGAAAGGTGGGAATATTGAAGGAGAAGGATTGTGGCATGACCATTCCCTAAAGGGGGATTGGAGAGAGGGGTACATTCATTCTCCCCACCCCCACCCCCCGACCCAGCGAGCACACACATCCTCTGGGGGAGAAAAAAAAAACAGTTCCAGGGTCCCAGTGCATGCCAAGTCTGCATTTTTACCACATGTCGGATCCTCATAAATGAATATCCTTTTCTGCTAAATGTATCTAACTGGCAAACTATATCGGCAGCAACCAAGAATACCAGGGTCAGTCAGGATGCACAGACACCAGCAGCATCCTGCATTTTGACCAAAGGGAAAGCACTTTGGGGCTCCAGTGTTGTGCTGCGTTTCATCTGGACCCTACCTAGATCCAAACCTGCTAGTTGTTTATGCTCTCTAACTGATAGCAACAAGGTGATCTTCCTCAACCTGATTTCTGTTTCTCTTCCTCTTCTCCAAAGCCAGAAAAGATCCCAGTAGACAAAGTCTCACTACACAGTCACAGAACGTACTCACCTCTTACGCTCTGACCTGTTCAAATGAAGCTCTTCTGTTAAGCCAGGTTACAGTTACATTTCAGTCTGTAGCTGACTTCTGGGAGATACAATGGCTCAGTGTGAAGAAAGGAAAGAAGGGAAAAAAAGGCCAGTAGTCACAGGTCATGAACTTAACCTCTTTGTCCTCCCTTTCCTGGGACCCTTTCACTGCTGGCAGGACAACCCATAAAGCTCCTGTGTGTTGTTCTCTCATGTAGCATTCCCGAGAGTAACCAGGACTTGCCTTGCTTTTAGGACAGAATAGACTATGAAGATTTAGGGGATAAAGAAGTGGTTAAGGGTGCAGGATCCCACGGTTGAAGTCCCAGCTCTAGTGGCTTGAGAAACATACCAGGCACATGTGTGTTCATGCCCAAAAGTAGAGGAGAAGGGATTGGGGCATGACCATGCCTCATTCCAGGGTGCTTTCTCCCTCTCCCTCTCCCCCCACCCCCATCTCTCTCTGGTGAGCACATACACCCTCTGACAAATAAAAACAATTGCTTTTTGTGTGTGTGTGTGCACCCCAAGCTATACACATTCTCTGCTCCAGGCTAGTAGATCAAGACCTGGTAGCCATGCCTGGGAAGAATTTAGCAAACCTTAATCATAATGGTTTTACTTCTTAGTTACTCCCTATCTTTATTAAGTTAAAGAAGACAACATAAAGAGAACCTCGAGAGGCTTGGAGTGTGAAACCCATTGAACACATACCTTAAGAACACTCTAAAGAAGTTGGACCAGCAAACGACAATCAAAAAACAGAAGGTTGGGGCAAGCAAATGGCACAGTGGTTATGTCACTGACCATCCACATGGTCGACCACCATTTGAGTCCCAGAACCGGTGGCTTGAAACTCACACCAGATGCATGTGCACGCATGCCCAAGATCCCAGGAAGAGAATGAAAGAGAAGGGATTGTGGCATGGCCATCTACCCTGAGGGGTGATTTCTCACTTTCCCTCTCATTGTCACTGTCCCTAAAGGGAAAAACTTCAGGAAAAAAAAAAAAAAAAGATATAAACTATTGATAATGATAAATCCCAACTCTCCCACAGAGAGTTCTCCCTCTCTCCCCCACACATCTCTACACATAAACAAACACACACGAGACATTAACAGTTATTGGACTTAAGTAGAGAAGCCTGCACTTTCAGTGTACCGTTCTATATCATCAGAATTTTGTAACCCTTTACTATACAACATATTCCTTATATTTATTTTCAGATGTCAATAGATGTGATCCACGTGAAGAATTAGGTTAAAAAAAAAAAAAGCCTGTATTATTTTTTAGGCTTCTCTATACAAATGTAATTTTTCTCTCACTAATACTTTCTTCCCACATGACTGTTTCCCAACCTTCATATTATCACATTTTAAAGTGACTATCATCTAATCACAGTTTCTTGCCTTGGTGACACATGCCACAAGCAACCTGTATTAAGCAGAGTTAACATAACAAAGCTGATGAAGTGGCCTTTGGGAAGCTCACTGGAAATTCTGAGTAATCCTAGAAATTCCTGGAAGCGTGTTTCCTGAGTGGATACTATTAGCCATAGGTGTTACATATGCCATGCATTTTCAATGAGAAAATACTTCATGTTGTTGACCTGAACTGCCTTACTCTTAGGAAATAATTACTCACATTTAAACCATATCAAGCTTCTTTAAATTGTTGTGCAATTCCTGTAACATAAAATTAACCATTTTAAAGTGAGTAACAAACTGGCTGTGAAGGTGCACGCTTATAATCCCAGCCACGTGGGCGGCTGAGGCAGGAGGATTGAAAGTTCGAGGCTGGCCTAGGCAGCATAGCAAGATCCTGGCTCTTAAAAGTGAACTCGGGGGCATTTCATATATCCACTGTGATGACAACCACAATCTCCATTTAGTCGAGAACACTTTCTCCACTCCAAGGTCACTCCCTACTCATTAAGTAGTTACCACACGTCCCCCTCCCTCCCCATCCCTGACACTCATGAATCTATTATACTTTGGCTCCATGAATTGACCTCTTCTGAATACTTCACAAACATGGAATTATACAATATGCAATCTTTGTGTCTGTTTTCTTTCATTCAGGATGATGTTTTCAAGGAACTGCCATATCGGAGCTGGTATTAGTATTTCATTTTTCTGGCCAAATAGTATCCCACTATAAGGACGAAAACTCCTCACTTAATGACCAAGTTCTGTTCTTAAGACTACATCGTTAAGCAAATCGATCAATAAGATAAGCTTCAAAGTAGATGTACAGTGGTGTGTCTGGTATCATAGGGTGTGTATTTATTTTTGAACAGGTATCATACAACACCACACTAGAATAATGTAATTCTACCCATATGGAAAGCATACATTAGATCAGCACCAGAAAGCAACCAGACACATCAAAACAAAGTAATAAATCCAGTATAGTCATCTTTATTTATTCTGAATACTACTACGAGTACACAATAAAGTACACATTTATAAACAAATATGTAGTCTTGGGTGATTATGAGGGCTTCATGGAGTGAATGCTAACTGACTGAGGGAACCAGACAAAGACTGACTGAGAAAGAAGATTCCAGAAATTCACACAGACTAAGAAAGGGGATTCCCATGCTGGAGAACAGGTCATAAGGCCTGTTAGTTGTTAAACAGGTAGGTCGATAAATGAGGAGTGGCCGTATATACCATAATTTATCTATTCGTCACTGATGGACATCTGGGTTTCCATCTTATGGCTATTATGAATAGTGCTACTATGGACATTCATACACAAGTAATTGAATACCTTTTCTCAATTTTTTGTAGTATGTATCTATTAGGTTGTCACAAAAGTCATGATGTATTTTTCCACATTTTTCTATGCAAAAATGTGTTGTAACTTTTCCAACAATTTAACAGAAGTAAAATGGCTGGGTCACGTAGTAAACCTATGTTTACTCTTTTGAGGAACTTCCAAACCTGTTTTCCACAGAGGCTCTACCATTTTACAGTTCCACCAACTGTATATGAGCATTCCAATTTTTTCCTCACCAACATTTATTATTTCCTTTTTTTATTATTATTACAGCCATCCTAGTGAGTGTGAAGTGGTATTTCTTTGTGATTTTAATCTGCATTTCCTTAATGTCTATGATGTTGAGCATCTTTTTTATGTGCTTATTAGTCATTTGAATATCCTCCTTGGAGAAATATCTATTCAAAAATATCTACTCAAATCCTTTGCTCATGTTTTGGTTGGATAGTATGTCTTTTTGTGTTGAATTTTAAGTGTACTTTTAAGTTATTTTTATTGCTAGAGGACATGTACACTCACCAGAGACAGAGAGTCAGAGAAAGAATCAGAGAGAGAGGGAGAAAGAGAGCATTGCTACCCCACGATCTCCTTCCTGTCAGGATTTTAGACACACACATACACAGGAATGGTGTTCTTAAAGCAAGTAAAGTCAAGATTCAAACCATAGTCAGCCCATGGGATGCAGCTCCCAGTGCATAGTGCTCATCTACTATAATGTATGGCTGGCCCTACATGTACTTTATATATCTGGATTCTAGACTCTTATCAGACATTTGATTTACAAATATTTTCTGCCATTCTGTAGGTGGTCTTTTCACTTTCTTAATATTGTCCACTGATGCACATAAGTTTTTAATTTTTAAGAAGTCCAACTTATGCTTTTTTTCTGTTTATAACTAAAAATCAACTGTTGTCATAACTAAAAATTCACTGCCAAATTCACTCCAAATTTATGAAGATTCTGCTCTGTTTTTCATTAGAAGTTTTATAGATTTAGCTCTTATATTAAGGTCATTGATCCATTTTGAGTTACTTCTGTACGTAGTGTAAGGAAAAGGTCCAACTTAAACATGTGGATGTGGATATCCAGCTGTCCCAGCACTGTTATTGAAGAACCAATTCTTTCCTTATTGAATAACCTTAGTACACCTGTCAAAGATCAGTTGACCACAGATGTATGGGTTTATTTATTAAATCTCCATTCTATCCCATTGGTCTATATGTCTTATCTTTATGTTAGTATCATACTGTTTTGATTTCTGCATTTCACAATAAGTTTTAAAATCAAGAATTGTAAACCCTCCAACTTTGTATTTTTTAAAATTGCTTTGGTTAGGGTTAGCCAGTGGCATGGTGGTTAAGGCACTGGACTTCCACATGGCAAACCACAGTTCAAGTCCCAGACCTAGGAGCTTGAAAAACCACAGTAGGCACATGAGTGTGTGTGTCCAAAAACTTCAGAAAAGAATGGAGGAGAAGTGATTATGGCATGGCCATTCCCCTACAGGGTGCTCTTTTACTTTCTCCCTCTCTCTCTCTGTCTCTCCATCTCCAGTGAGAACACACACACTATAGCAAAAAAAATGTTTTTAATTGTTTTGGCTTATTTTCCTTTGCAGTTCAGTATGTATTGGAAGATTGGCTTTTCTATTTCTAAAAAAAATGGTCATTGGAATTTTTATAGGAATTGCATAGAATCTTTTGATCATGTCAAGTAGTATTGTCATCTTAACAATAAAAGTCTTTCAAACCATGAACTGGGATATATTTCCATTTACTTAGTTCTTTGATTTCTTTCAGCAGTTTTGTTTTCCGTGTAAAAGTCTTACATCTCTTTGATTAAATTTATTCCTATGTATGTTATTCTTTCAGATGCTCTTGTAAATTGAATCATTTAGCTAATTTTAGGCTGTTCACTACTAGCATTAACAAACACAATTAATTTTCATGTGTTTACCTTGTACCCTGCTACTTTGTGGATTTGTTTGATTTTCATGAATTCTTTGAGATACACTATACCTAGGGCAAGTATTTCTGCAAACAAAGTAGTTATACTTCTTCCTTCCCAGTTTGGATATCTTTTACTTCTTTTACTTGCCTAATAACTTTGGCTAGGGCTTAGAATACTATGTTGAATACTCACGGTGAAAGGAGCCATCCTTGTCTTGTTCCTCATGTTAGAGAAAAAGCTTTCAGTCTTTTACTTTTGAATATAATATTAGCTGTGGGTTTTTCATAACTATCCAACATCGTGTTGAAGCAGTTCCCTTATATTTCTAGTTTTCTGAGTGTTATTATCATGAAAGGGGATTGAAATTTGTCAAATCCTTTTTTCTGCATCTACTGAAATGATCATGTGGTATTTTTTCCTTCATTCTATCAATGGGGTGTATTACATTGATTGATTTTCTTATGTTTAACCATCTTTGCACTCTTGGGATACATCCCACTTGGTCATGATGTGTAATCCTTTTAATAAGCAGCTAATTTGGTTTGCTAATATTGTTTTGAGAATTTTTGCATCTAATAAGGGATATTGGTCTACTGTTTTCTTATAGTGTCTTTGTCTGGTTTTTGTATCAGGATAATGCTATCTGGCCGCAAAAAAAGGTTAGGATGTGTTCCTCTGCTTCTATTTTTTGGGAAGAATTTAAAAGATATTGTTGTTACCCTTCTTTAAATGTTTGGTGGAATTTACCAGTAAAGTTATATGATCCTGAACTTTCTTTTGGGATGCTTATGACTACTGATTTACTTACTTTCTTTACCATAGTTTATATTTTCTATTTCTTCTTGAGATAGTTTGGTAATTTTATATATTTCTAGGAATTTGTCTCTCTCTTCTGGGTTATCTAATTTGTTGGCATACAATTGTTCATCATAATCTATCATAATCCTTTCCACTTCTGTAAATTCAGTAGTAAAGTCCTACTTTCATTTTTCATTTTAGTTATTTGCAACTTCTTTTTCTCAACTTTTTGTCAATTTTGTTGATCTTCAAAGAACCAATTTTTCATTTACTTGCTTGTCCCTCTTGTTTTTCTATTTTCTATTTCACTTATCTCAACTCTGTATTTCCTCTCTGATAGCTTTAGGTTTATTCTGTTCTTCTAAGTCTGATTCCTTTTGGTATAAAGTTGAGTTATTCATTCTAAATCTTTCTTCTTTAACGTAGATACTTACAGCTATACCACCACCTCCCCCAGCACTACTTAAACAGCATCTCTTAAGTTTTGGGATGCTGTGTTTTAATTTTCATTCATGCCAAAGTATTTTCTACTTTCCAGTCATTTTTTCTTTGACTCACTGGTTGTTTATGAGTCTACACTAATTTTTACAGTAGTGAGAGAAAAATATTCCAAGGTCCTGAACTCTCAGGATTAATTAGTTCCATTAATTATATCCAAGATCCTCTTACTGAGTCTTGACTAGCCAGGAAGCACAGCATCTTTATTATTTTTAATAAGAACCATAAAATATTATGTTAACAAATAATTATCAGGTTGCCTCTCATACAGACATAAAATAAACATGTGTTAAAATTTTATTGTTCTCATTACTAATGAGGGAATCAATAACATGTTACAACCAGTTAAGTCATAAAAGCTTAAATTTATATACACTCAAAGTATATTGAAATGAATTTACAAATACAAAATTCGCTTTTCCAACAGTTGGGAGGGAGTCATCTTAACCATGCCAATAGACTTTTTTTGCATGTATACAGTCCATTATTTTGCAATGCTCTCATTTGTCTAATATTTACACAAGTGCAGAACAGATTAAAGGCAAGGGAAGACTAGAATCAGATCCCTCAGAGGGATGTGCTCTACACAGTGTATGGTTTTCCACCAGAAGCTACACCTGCTCAGCAGGCACAGAGTGCATCTTGAGAGGCCCCCGTTGAGAAATCTGTACACTAGCATTAAGATTATACTGAAAACCGACACCTTAAAGACAGGGGGCCCAAAGGCACCTGATGCAAGACAAATAAGCATATCTGGGCTGCAAGATGGCAAAGACTGGTGCTGTGGTGGCCACTGCCCAGGTTTCCTCTGCAGCCTCCCTGAGCAGGCAGTGGTGACTCAGATGTGTCAGGGATGACTAACAGAACAGGTTTTGCATATGGCCTGAGAAGGCAATGGAGTGCAGGAGCAGGAACCACATCCGGTAGGCTAGACCCACGAGATTTCTCAAACCCAGCCAGCGTCCAGCTAGACATCAGTCTGGGGGGCATTATTGGCATACCATGAGTGCTGCCTTCCTACCAACTACTGTTCATGTGAACCAACATTTCATCATGTGGATAATGACAGCAACTATACAGTGCTTTTCAGTGCTTTTCAGATACACATTATGTGAACATTCAGGTACTATTATTTGACCTATGGCAATACTTTATTTTCAAGTGATCTCTCTCTCTCTCTCTCTCTCTCTCTCCATATATATATATATATATACACATATATATATATATTATTTAAATATCATATCTTTTTTTAGGCTTTTTTGTTTGTTTGCTGTAGCACATGTACCTTCACCAAAGACAAGAGAGGGAGAGAAAGAGAAAAAAAAAGAGAGAGAGAAAGTAAGAACTCACCTCCCACCCAGGGGGGATGGCCACACTATGACCCCTTCTCCTCCTTCTCCTCCCAGGATTCTGGGCAATCACACATACATACCTGGCATGGTTTCAAACTGCTGGGTCTGGGACACAGTCTGTAGTCAGCCATGTGGGATCCAGCTACCTTAACCACCATGCCACCTGGCTGGCTCAGGTATTACATCTATCTTGTTTATGTTTGGTAACGAAGTATTCTTTCATAGTTTTCCAAAAATTTTAAAGTAATCTGTACATCCACTAGCCATTCTTCCTCATACTCTGCTAACATCTTCACAGCGCAAGTTACCAGACAGAACCGATAAAATAAAACTTACAAAATTCAAGAATATAAATTATTTCAAGCAAAATTATTTCAATAAAAAGTAGGTATAGGACTTTATTCTTTCTTTTTTTTTCTTTCTTCCTTTCTTTTTTAGAGATTTTTACTATAGGGCACATACACTTGTCAGAAAGACAGAGAAAATCACTCTCCAGGAGGATGATCACACCACAATCCCTTCTCCTCCATTTTCCTCTCAGGATTTTGTCCATGCACATACATATTCCTGGTGTGAGTTTCAAGCTGACAGGTTAGGGACTGGAGCCACATTCAGCCACATGAGAATCTAGCTACTTAACTGCTACGCCACCTGCTGGCCCCAGGATCTGACTTTATTTATTTATTTATTTATTTTTTTTTTTTGAGAGGTTTTTGCTATAGGGCGAGTGCGCTCACCAGACAGACAGAGAGAGACAGAGAGACAGAAAGTGAGAAATCACCCCCCAGGGGGGGTGGCCACGCCGCAATCCCTTCCCCTCCATTCTCCTCTTGGGATCTTGGGCATGCACACATATGCGCCCGGCGTGAGTTTTAAGCCACCGGGTCCAGGACGCGAACCACGGTCGACTATGTGGGAGTCCAATGACAGAGCCATTACGCTAACTGCTGGTCCCAGGATCTGACTTCTTAAAGCGATGTCATTGGTCTTCATTTAACTAAATGCAATGGCATTTCAGAGCCTGTTCACATGGCTTTTTAAGTGGACATTATTTTCATCTACAACAGTTATGAATTAAAAGATGTTTTATTAAATGAGCTATGAAGAAAAATATACATAGACTATCCATAGCATGTAAACTTCAAAGCCAAAAAGCAGGACACCAGAAATGTCTCTCCTGTTTATTTAACCAGGACTTGCTGGTCCTCTGTTCTCAAGAGCATGCCTTTATTCTTCTGGGACTATCTTCCCAAAGGGTATGGCTGTTCCTGATAGGAATTTCCCAGAGGCTAGCAACTTGGCCATGGGAAGCATCAACAGTTCCCGCAGTCTTTGAACCCCTCAAACTCTAGCCCTGCCACTTGAACCCACCTGGGGTGGCTGTGATGTCATGATTCTTACCAATTCTAAATAAGCCCCAGCTTTGAAAGACCACCTTAAATCAGACCTTCAATTCTAAATAAAGACTGGCCTTGCATCCCAGTTCCAAACTTACTGGCACTTTGAGGTGGTCTTCTCCTGGAGTCAGTGACAATCAACACAACTGTCTTCTTGGTAGGCTCAGCTGGTAAAGACAGGGTCAGCTTAGGACAGGGCAGAAGCAGAGAGCAGGAACTCCACAATGCCACAGGCTTGCAACCACTTAGAGGTGCTGACTCACCTCTAATTCTGACACTGCCTCCATGGAGATAGCATGAGATCCCAGTCTCACAAGACTGTTCCCATCTCAGATCCAGTCGCATGTCATAAGTTGTCACCTATACTTCTGACTTATTGACTAACAACTGGGATTCCAAACACTGCCTACTTGAATTGGATTAATTTGGTAGAGTAGCTCACGGCATTCAGGGAAACACTTACTAACGTTTACTGGTTTATAATAAAATATTACATAGGATGCAGATGAACAGCCAGACAGAAGAAATGCATATAGTGGGGCACATGGAGAGGGCATGAAAGCTCCATGTTCCCAGGGACACCACCCTCCAGGAACATCTGTTTTCAACTACCCAAAGTTTCCAAAGCCAGCCCTTCAGGGTTTCCATGGAGACTTCATTACTAGACATGATTGATTATATCACTGACCACTGGCAATCAGCTTGGTCTTCAGCCTTTCTCTCCTCCCTGGAGGTTGGAAGGTGGGACTAAAAAGTCCCAACCCTCTAACCATCCCAGTCCTGAAGCTATTGCCAGTCACCAGGCATTTCATTAGCAAAGGCACCCACCACTCTGGAGAGTCAGGGTTTTGGAAGCTATGCATCAGATAACGGGGCAAAGGCCAAATATCTATTTCACAGGATGATACCTCCAACCCA
>NW_006203430.1:4402966-4433095 GCF_000334495.1 Tupaia belangeri chinensis | reverse complement strand
TCAGCAGGAGATCTGTCCACCACGCTGGTCCCCTAGTGGTCTGTGCTGGCATTACACCACAAGACGAAGGGCTATGCTTCTAGCTGCTGCCTGCCAGGTTGCACAAGTCCTTCTTCAGCAGCTGCATCTACTTTCACCCATGAAAGGCCCAGTGGGGTTGCCACGGCAGCAAGCATCATTCAAATGCCAGCAAGCTGGCTGCCTGCCAGGACCACGTTGTTGGTAATCCTGTCTTGTTGGTTAGCGTCCGGGCAGACAAAACTCTTTTTATGACCATTCAGGAACGGGAGCTTTTACAAGAAGCAGGAGGGGGTGGAGTAGCTGTTAGAACCCTCTGACCTATTTAGAGACCCTGCTTATGTTATGGGGTATTTCAGTTCCTCTGCGCATAACCAACCATCATTATTTCAGATTATATAATAGGTAGAGGACAAATTGTCCTAGGCTGCAATTTTCTGCCTTCATGACAACCTATTACCAACCCAGGATTGATTTGCTGTGACACCTGGTGCTAACCCATGACCAGAATAATAAACACAAGCAGTTCACTTTGGCAACTACATTTCTGTAGAAGAGCCCCAGTAGAGGATGACAGTCATCTCCTCATTAGCACATAAGTAACAGTGTTATTTACCCACCCAGCACCAAATAGTACATGGAAAATTGAATTCACAAAGCAAAAAAGGCTTTATATCTACCTAGAGAATTACAGATGCCACCCATTCAGCCTCTCTACAACCCAAATATAGCTATCTACTTATACAGAATTATGTTTATGCTACATAAAGTTATAGATTTATATTATATTATATATTTATATTATATTATATTTATATTATATGCTTACATTATATATATTAAGGAAATGGTGCGTGTGCATGCACATATCCTCGGCTACGGGCATAAATGGGGCTAATCTTAAATTGAAACAGATGGAATCCCCAGCTATGGTGACAAGAAAGACTGCTATAGAGTTGAGCTGGCATATGGAACGGTGCTTTTTTATGGTATTTGATTGGAATTTTTATGTGCTTGACCTTGTCACAGTGGCAGACTGTCAGCTATGGGAAGTCATAAAGCTGAGAGGGTCACCTTGGCACACTATTCCAAACTAATTAACTGATTCTCTGCTAGACACATAAATTTATTGATCCACTCTTAAAATTGGTATATAAAACATTTATAAGTGCAAACATGTAATAAATGTTCATAGCTATTTTGAAAATGGAGAGATCACACAGATTGGAAAACAAAAATAGGGAGCTCTTCTCCCTATCATCCAATAACATCTCAAAATACACTGGTACCAAAACCTTCTCAAGGGTTAGAGGAAAACTTGGAAATTTACCATAAAAGAACACTGTGTTTCTAAAATAAACTAGTACCTCTTAATACAAAATATACCCAAATTTCAAAGCAAAATTATTATTATTACCACCATAGTCTGAAGGCGTTTTAGAAACAAAAAGCATAACTTAGTTAAGGCTTCTCTTGCCTTTGACAAATCTAATTATTAATAAACATTTACTGAATTGGCTTAGGACATATGATACATACTAACACAATAAGCAAATATTTTCAGAAAGTTCCCAAGTTGAATGCCACTATTTTGATGTACTGAGTCTTCAAGGGTTTTACAAATGAACAAAAACGAATCCACAAACACTGGTAACTTTCAGCCCTACCAATCAACAAATGAACAAAAGGGAAGGAGGCAGGGAGAACTCCTCCAGAGTCCTCAGAGAAGGTTCCCAGTTGCAGCATCCAACACCACTGGGTGTCACCAAGAGGGAACCCAGGGCCCACTCTGGTCCTATACATAGTCAGGGAGAAGATCGTAGCAGCATTGTGCGGCATGCTTCTAGAGCAGCAGTTCTAGACACAGGATCTAGATTCTAGACTCAAAAGAAAATGTTCTCTTCTTGGGACTAATCGATGGCATAGTAGTTATATCTCTAGACTCCCATGTAGTTGACCATGGTTCAAGTCCTAGCCCCAGCAGCTTAAACTCATGCCAGGCACATGGGCCTGCGTGCCCAAAATCCCAAGAAGAGAATGGAAACAAAGGGATTGTGGTGCGGCCATCCCTCCTGGAGGATGATTTCTCGCTTTCAGTCTCTCTGTCTCTCTGGCAAGCACAAGTATAGCAAAAATCCCTCTTAGGGAAAAAAAAGAAAGAAAATATTCTCAGATTGGCAAAGGAATATTATTTATTTAACACAGTAAAAAGTAGATCAGCTGCTGCATGATGGCTAAGGCTGCTGTTTCCCACATGGCAAACTCTGGTTTGAGTCTTGGACACAGAGTCTTAAGAAATATACTGGGCAGGTGTGTGTATGCCCAGAATCCCAACAGGAGGGAGATATGAAGGGAAGGGATTACAGTATGACTGTCACCCACAGGGAGTTCTTCTTCACTTGCCATCTCTCTTTCTCTGTTTCTTTCCAGCAAGTGAACACACCCTCTAACAAATAAATAAATAAATAAATGTAAAGCATGAGATAAATTGCCCTTTTTAATTTTTAAAGCTAATTCATTTATTGCTTCCATAAGAGAGAGACAGAGTCAGAGAAACAGAGAGAGAGGCACCCCAACAGGGTCTTCATGCCATGATCCACCCCCACATCTCAGCCAGCTTGGGTTACAGGCCCACAGAAGCATGCTAGAGTGCTCAGTGTTCTTAACCCACGACCTCTCCCTCCGGGGACAGTTGCATTACCACTGTGCAACCACTTGGCTCCAGGACTTACCCTTTTTTAAAAGAATGATGGATTAACAAAGAATAAAATCACATCCATCAGGTCTGGCACACACATGATGCAGAGGTGTCATGGGCAGCCTTTTTTGATCACTTGATGAGACTTTCCCTCACACTTGGCTCAAAGGCATGGCAAAGTAGAGGGGCCTCTACGCCAGAGGTTTTCAATAGCCAAAGATAGGTACTACCTTTGAGCACTCCTTGTGACTTCTGCCATTCAATGTCTATGAGCACCATGACCGCCATCCCTTCTGCGTTAAACACGGAAGCCACATCTGTGGAAGGCTGTGTGGTCAGTAGGTACAAGACCCAGTGTATCTTCACTGTTGCCAGTCCTTATGATCCTTACAAGGCCTGGTTGGGGCCACGAAGCCCAACTTGGGAGCAAAGGCTGGGTCAAGGTGCCACATGGTGAGGACTTTCACAAGTCTTCCTCCATAGGATGATTCACTTGTCCCTCCTTTGCTCATTCTACCTATGGTCCTTTCTCCACCTGCTTCTGCCTTTCCTTTTCACTGTTCTTGGCCTTCACTGACTATAACTTATTCCTCCATACTTGCAGGCAGCCTCCTCAAGCAGCTGGTTGTGCTTCAAGCTTATCGCCCCATTTCCTGTCAGACCCAACAACTTTGCTACACCTTCTAGTTAGGGTCAGAGGTAGCAGTGGCACATGTAAGCAGAAAAAAAATTACTGAAAAGATACTGGCACAGAAAGAAAGGATACACAATAAACACACAATGATCAGAGCTGTTTAGAGGGTCTAGAGAGGAGCTGAGAGATGAAAATGAATTAATTAACAAGCAAAAAAAAAAAAAAAAAAAAAAACCAAAGAGCAAAGATGTACATGAACCCAGGATAATAATGGGACATGAACTGAGGAGGACGCACCACAAGAACATATATGTGGGACTGGTGAGAGTAAGACTGGAGAACTTACAGGGTCGCCCGGACATTACTGTCTGGGAAAACAGACAGTAACCACAGCCAAAATCACACCAGCAATCAGGCTGGCAAGAAAAGTCTGCCGAGCACAGAATGCCATGGTCTATCTGCCATGGTAGCTACCTATCCCAAACAAAGCAGTGTCCTCCAAACCAGCTCCACAGGACCCCAGCTCCGAAGCAATCCCCAGTCTTCTGGTTGGTTACGGATCATGTGCCTAAATCCTAACTGCAAAAGAGCCATTTTGATCTCATTGGCTTCTATTCAGATAGTAGGATTTGCTTCCTTCTGGAAACTAATGCTTTAAGGAATTCCCTAAAGTGAAAGACAAACATCTATCACATTGGTGATACCAATCTGCTGGTTTGCACAATTTAGACCTGGCATGTACCCAACTCTGGTCACTCTAGACATATTCAGTTTGGTTCAAAGGGAGAAACAAGTCTCCTCCGACACTTCTCAGATACTCCAAGAATAGTTGTCTGCAGTTGATCTGGAGGCCTTCCACTTCCTGACATTTGAGGATGAGAGAAAACAGAGTTCACATTTATGGGGTGATAGGCTGGAAGCACTACAGTGAGTTTTCTCAATCCAAATAGCAATGAGCACCCTTCACACATGTGACGTTTCGCCATTCGCATCCGCAAACTCAGATGCATGAATGGTGAAACCGAATGGAGAAATGTCGGATTCCATTGTAGAGCTAAGTAATGCTCTTATAAACTCACCACAACTCCCTTTCCCAATCACTTGACCATAGAGAGCTCCATTTACTAGGGCGAGATGGTGACACAGCAGTAACACAATGCTCTCAGAGGTCAGCCCACGTGGGAGGGTTCTACGTTCACATCTGGACATCTCCCTGAACACTCACAGACAGCCATGTCCACGATCTGAGGCCAGTTAAGGCTGGGAGTGGATTGCAGCATGGAGACCATTGGGGGAGCTAGTCTCTGTCTCTTTTTCCTCTCTCTCTCTCTCTCTCTCTCTCTCTCTCTCTCTCTCTCTCTCTTTCTAGGGAAACTACATGCCTTCTGGCAAATTGTGTAAAAGCATATTAAAAAAAGAATTAACAGTTCATAATCTGAAGGTGGTAGTGGAGATCTTTCTGCTCTCTCTCTCTCTCTCTCTCTCTCTCTCTCTCTCTCTCTCTCTCATGGAAGAAATAAATAAATAAACTTAAAGGGAAACAGATGGTGTCCCAGCGGTAAAACAAATGCTTTGCAGGGCTGACCGCCTGAGAAGATTCCCTATTTATGTTGGCGTTCTCCCTGGGTTCACTGGCACACACGAGCCTGTGATCTATGATCTGGGGGGCTGAGGCTGGGAATGGATCAGTGTCGAGACCCCTTTAGGGTGCTCTCTGTCTCTCTTTCTTTCTGTCTCTACAGCAAATGGAAGAAATAAATACACTTCTTTTTTAACGAGAGTTCCATATAAAATAAATAAAATTACCATTTCAGTAAATACTAGGCATCGAAAGTTGAAAGATCACTTGACGAGACTTTCCCACACACTTGACTCAAAGACATGGCAATGCAGAGGGGCCTCCATGCCAGGGGCTTTCAGGGGCTTTCACATCCTGTGCTTCCTGTGGCAGAGTTGAGCATTGTGGAATCACTGTCACAAATGAACATTTGGGTCTGACATGCTTTTCCAATTTCAAACATTTAAGACTTAATCTAATAATAAAAGGTCTTTTTTAAACTATTCTTTTCAATGAATTTGAACAAACCTATGAGGTTTAAGTGAACTCAAAGAAGAAATGTTTCAAAGTACTTTCAATGTCCAGTAGCCTAACTCCTCCAAGAAGTTTACATAAAATAAATAGATAGATAGATAGATAGATAGATAGATAGATAGATAGATAGATAGATAAAAGCGATTACTCTTCCAGATAAAGCTTACAAGGCTGCTAAGAGCCAGGGCTGCTTCTTACTGGGCAGCACCTGGCAGGTGCCTGGTGGACATCACTCAGCCAGGATGTCTGTCAGTCTTACTCTTCCTTCTACCACTGACCATGTGTGCTCATGCAAAATGTCCTCTGAGTTTCATAAGATGCCTTGTGAGTATGTCCATACCTCTGTAAGACAGTCACCAGCTCTTCCATGTGAAAAAGAATTCAAAAGTCGGGACCAGCAGATGGTGTAATGGTTACATCGCTGGACTCCCATGTAGTTGACCTCAGTTCAAGTCCTAACTCAGCAGCTTAAAACTCATGCTGGGTGCATGTGTGTGCATGTCCAAAATCCCAAGAGGAAAATGGAGAAGAAGGGATTGTGGCATGGCCATCCCCCCTGGGGGGGATGACTTCTCGCTTTCTCTTTCTGTCTCCGTCTCTTTGGTGGGTGCTTGCACCCTACTGCAAAAATCTCTCTTAAAAAAAAAAAAATCAAAAGTTCCATCCTCTGAACTCCTTTGGCTTTTATTCAAATGTCACCATTGTGGTCACACAACATCCAGCATTACACCACAGCCTCAGTATGGGGAACACCTTATAACCTCAGGAACAGGGACATCCACTCTCCTCATGTAGGACAGGCTCACAGCAATCAATGAACCTTGAGTGTGGCCCAAGCTTGGCCACTGTCATCCTCACAGCTTACCCTGAGCTCACTCATGACCTAAAACCCCCAAGCTTCGACAGCATTCTGGTTAGACATGTAACCTCATCCCATCCCCTGACAGGAAGGCTGTGGGCGCAGTGGTTTAACAGCACAGTCCCTGGAGTCCACAGGCCTGGAGCTGAACACAGGTCCTGCCACGTACAGCTGGGCCCTGAGCAAGGATTTATCTAGACTTCAGTTTCAACCGTGCAGCAGTGACAGTGAGTTGTACCTCACTGGGCTGCAGAATGAGAATGCAGAGGAAGAACCCGCCCAGTGCCCAGCATATAAGGAGTCTGAGAGAGAGGAGCTATTATTTACCTTCTTCGCTGGGTTGGAAGATTCAGCAACATCCTTTATTTTTGCTTCCTTCCTTGCTCCAGTTTTGGTCCCATGCAACCGGCACAGGTCCCAAGCAGCCAGCACAGCCATCCTCTCCCCTATGAGGGGGTCTTCAAAAATTCATGGAAAATGCATATTATGGAAAAATTGTGCAGATTTCTTTTTGTGTGTTCAAAAACAAACTTATACTTTAATTCCATATTTCCATGAACTTTTTGAAGTCTCCTTGTGTAACAGAACATGCTCCTCCACATGTTTAGATATTCCTTTCTTTTTAGCTAGGAAGCAATAGACCCATACCAGCAAAATTCAGCTATTTTGATCAACGGAAGTGTAAGAAACAGAAACTGACTTTAAAAAATGTATACAATTGTTTAAATGATAACTTACTTTACCAACCAGCTCTCTCCCAATATAATAAGCTTCCTATCTTTTCTAGTCTCTGCTTTTTTTTTTTTAAGAGAGAGATTTTTGCTACAGGGCACATGCACTAGCGAGAAAGATAGAGACAGAGAGACAGAAAGTGTAAAATCACCCCCAAGGGTAGATGGCCATACTGCAATCCTTTCTCCTCCATTCTCCTCTCGGGATTTTGGGGATGCATGCACATATGCCTGGCATGAGTTTGAAACCGCCAGGTCTGGGACTCAAACCATGGTCGACCATGTAGGAGTCCAGTGACATAACCATTACATCATCTGCTGGTCCCTCTAGTCTCTGCTTTCTAACAGCTACTGCCTCAAACCTCAGGCACCTAATATCTCTAGAACATTAGAAAACTATGGTATGAGGTCCCTCGGTCTATGAGGGAAGTGTGGGGTTGGGCCAGTCTGAAGACGGATGTTGGCCAACTGCAGAAGGAATGGTGACGGTACCTGAGGGCCAAGAATCCAGTAATTAGAGCGGGTAGCAGCCCGTGTGTCAGGAGTCCCATCCACACTCACCTGTAGGCTGACTCCTGGAGGTAACCAGGGTCCCTGGACACAGGATGGGACTTACATTTGGTTGGGAAAACAAAAATCCAAGGCCAAGCAATTAATCAGAATAGAGGAGGAGAACCTGGGCTTTCAGCATCCCTGTGGATACTGAAGAATGAGACAGCTCTGGGGACAGAAAGTGTCATCTTCCTGGAAGCAGCCTGTCCTTGGTTGAACTTGTAACAGGCAATGCTGGAGCCCAACACTGTGGTCTGGAGCCATTTTACCCACCTGGGAATATGCTATATACATACACTGCCTGCATTTTCAAGCTTGAACCTGGCATGAAGAGTGATTCTGGGGCCAGCCAGTGGCGTGAGGGTGAAGGCAGTTGGATCCCACATCCCACATGGCCAGCTGTGGGGCTCAAGTCCTGGACCCAGTGGCTTTAAAAGCAAACTGGGCACATGTTGTGCCTGAGATCCTGAGAGAGGGGAGGAGAAAGGATTGTGGTGTGGCCACCTTTTATGGGAAGTGCTCACTCAATCTCTCTCTCTCTCTTTCTCTCTCTCTCTCTCTCTCTCTCTCGGTCTCTGGCAAGTGCACACACTCTACAGAAACTTTTTTAAAAAAGTGATTCTGGCACTGCTCATTATTTGGGAAGAGGAAGGAACCAGGAGCTAGAATCATTTTAAACAGACTATATTGCATGTGAAACTCAATTTATCCTTTACTTTTACACTCAGAAATCCCACTGACTTAGCAATTTCTGGACTAACTCCAATGGAAGTGATCCCACTCACACTGAAGTGGAAAGAATAAAGATTTAAAGCATGGAAAATACCCAAGTGCTGTGAACAGTGGAAACTGTAATTCACCACTCTGCTTGTTTTTCCACCACTGGTCCAAACGCATCGCCCTGCATTTCAGAGCCAGGTACCACCCTGGCTGATGTTCAGTTCATCAGTTTTTCTTTCCCATTATCCACCCTAAAGTTTTTCACTCATTAAAGTGCTTTGCAGTAACTACCGCGTGAATCAATGCAGGTAATATTTCAATTGTTATTTTTAGTAACATGACCATTGTCATAAATGAGTAAACCTCTCAATACACTCAGCACCTAGCAAAAACACTGTGTTCACAGTGGCCCCATGAATATCCACTGGGGCCAGCTGCAGTGGCGCAGTGGTAACAACACTCCGTGATACCAGATTCACATGAGAAGGCCCTGGGTTTGCGTCTGTAAGTCTCCCTATACATGCTGGGTGTGCATGTGCCTGTGATCTGGACCAGCTGAGGCTGGGGATGAATCACAGCATGAGGATCTTGTGGGTGGCAGTCTCTCTCTCTCTCTCTTTCTCTCTCTCTTTCTCTCTCGCAAAGAAATGAACTAACTCAGATTTCAGCCTTTGTGTCCAAGGCACATCCTATCATTCAGCTCCCACACAAGCTGATTTCTTCATGGAAATTGTCTGAGGCATTGTCACTTCATCATGTCAGTTAGAGATGGAAAAAGAGTCCCTGCAGTAGTATCCAAGGAAAGCACTAAAGACAGACTGAGAGATCACTGGGATGAGGAGCATGGCCTTTGGAGTCAGACGTGCCTCAGTTCAAGTTCCAGTGCCCCACCTACTCACGGGGACCAGAACCTAACCCTGCAAACAGGACTATTGTGAGGACCTGCTATGGTTTGCATTTTGGGTTGTCCTTCAAAGGTTCATGGCTGCTTGTTTGTTTTTTAACTTTATTTATTTTAATTTAACCAGAAAGGGACAGAGTGAGAGAAAGAGAAAGGGAAAGTGAGAAAGGGCTGCGAGGTCAGGACTCAAACCATGGTCAGCCATGTGGGAGTCCAGCAATCTTAACCACGATGCCAACTGCCGGAACCAGGGATTCATGTTCTACAAGCTTGGTTCCCAGTGCAATGGCTTTAGGAGGTGGAGAGACCTGGAAGAGTTTGGGGTCTAATGAGAAGCCACCAAGGGAGTGTGGGAGGGTCAAACAGAAGAAATGGTGAATTGTTTCCCCTCTCTCTTTGCAAGTGCCCAACTTCCTTTCTGCTGCTATCAACCATGCTATGAAGTAGCCCAGAGGTCGGCTAGCTGTTGGCCCTGTGCTCTTAGACCTTCCAGCCACCAAAATCATGGGTCAAATAAACCTCTATTCTTTTTTTTCCTTTTTTCTTTTTTCTTCTATAGTTTTGCTACAGGACACGTGTATACCTGCCAGAGAGAGAAAGATAGAGAGGGAAAGTGAGAAATCAACCCCTAGGGGCATGGCCATGTTACAGTACCTTCTCCTCCATCTCCTCTTGGGATTTTTGGCACACGCACGCATGCACCCAACATGTTTTTCAAGCTGCCTGGCTGAGATTTGAACCTCACAGTTAGCCATGTGGGATCCAGCCACCTTAGCCTCTGTGCCACCTGCTGGCCCCAAAACTCTTTTCTTTGTAAGTCACTCTGCCTCAGGTATTTCTGTTTGGCAACACAATATTGGGCAGAGACAGGGCCAGAGATCGCGAAGGAACACAGTAACATCACTGCTGTTATTCCCAGGGTGGATTCTGCAGTCTTTCCATCCAGCTGCAGCCCTGCCTCAGGGAACCACAGGACCTGCGCCTCTACCACTAAGGAGGGGTCTCTGGAAACAGAGCAAACCCAGGGTGACAGCCTGTTCCTCAGGTGGCCCAGCCTCACCCAGCTGGCAGGCCCTCCTTCTTGTCACCTGCCTGAGTGTATCCCCACATCTCCCTGGATACAAACTGTCCTGTGTCAACCCTGTGATAGAGCGTGCACTCGGTATATCCAGAACATTCTGGGGAATCCCCAAGACACAGCCGCTCCTGTAAGAAGGTGCTAGGGAGCTGAGGGAGCTGGTGAAGCAGAAGACTGTTTCCCACTGTTGTGTCTTCTGCATTTTGACCTCTCTGCATATAACTATATTAAAAAAGAAATTAATGAAAAATTAAACCTACTTTTACAATTGTATACACGTGAAAGCTTGTTTGATTTCAGTTCACGTATTTTGAGGAAGGAGTTATCATAGATTAAAATATGAATTCTCAGAAAGGCTCTTTTTTATTTTTTAGAGAGAGTTTAGCAATAGGGCATGTGTGTTCACCAGAGAGACAAAAAGCGAGAAATTACCCCCCCCACACCCCAGGGGGTAATGGCCACACAGCAATCCCTTTGTTTCCATTCTCTTCTTGGGATTTTGGGCACACACGCACACACACACACACACCTAGCATGAGTTTTAAGCTGCCGGGTCAAGGACTTGAACCGCAGTCAACTGTGTGGGAGTCCAGTGACATAACCCTTACACCATCTGCTGGTCCCTCTCAGAAAGGTTCTTATCTTTACATCATTGCACAGGAACCACACTGTGAGATGCACTAGAAAGGGCCTGTGTCCAGTACAGTTGATGACTGCTTAGTCCAGTGACTAATGAAGCCAGCACATATAAACAAAAAGGAGAGAGGGCCAGACAGTGGAGTAGCGGTAATGCATCTGGGCCCACTTGGGAGAGGTTCTGTGTTCGAGTCCCAGGATTCCAGCGTACCAGCTGCACACCGACTGTGATCCAAGCTGGCTGGGACAAGGGCTAGATCGTAGAGTGAGGACCTTGGAGAGTGGGTACATCTCTCTATCCCTCTCAGAAAAAAATAAGTTTTAAAAAAACAAAAATTAAAGGGAACCAGCAGTTAGCGTAATGGCTATGTCACTGGACTCCCACATAGTCGACCGTGGTTCGCGTCCTGGACCCGGTGGCTTAGAACTCACGCTGGGCACATGTGCGTGCGTGCCCAAGATCCCGAGAGGAGAATGAGGAGAAGGGATTGCGGCGTGGCCATCCCCCCTGGGGGGTGATTTCTCGCTTTCTGTCTCTCTGTCTGTCTGGCGAGCACACACGCCCTATAGCGAAAACCTCTCCAAACAAACAAACAAACAAAAAATCAAAGAGAATTTCATATCATCCTCCATTTTCTAATGTAATTATTCCATTTTAGATTATCCTGTCCACTACCTAGAAAGGTAATAAATTATTTACTAGCCAAAAAAGTCCCAAAACAGAAGAAAGACAAGAGAAAGCATCAAGGAAGACCCGATAATACCAAGGAGCAAAACTGCCCTGAATACAAAAGGGCCAGCTTGATAGGCAGCCATGTTTAAAGGCTGATATCTATGAGTTACGAAGACAGGCACTAGAGGGAATGCAGAAAGCACAGTCACTTGCCTTTGCTTCTAATTTGGTTTCTAGTGAGGTTCAAATAGAACGCAGAGCTCTCAGCTCATGGTCCTGCAAACTCGACTCATGGGAGATGATAAACATTGAGACCTCTTCCTTCTCCAGCAAAACAGAGCTTAAAAGAAGAGGCTTTTCGGGACCAGCAGGTGGCATGGTGGTTGGGGCGCTGGACATTCCCACATGACCGACCAGGGTTCAAGTCCTGAATCTGGTGGCTTGCTTTCTCACTTCCTCTCTCTCTCTCTCACTCTCACCCTCTGTCTCTCTCTGGTAAAATTAAAAAATAAATGAATAAATAAATAATAAAATAAAATAAATAATTATTTAAAAAATAAAGAAAGAAAGAAAGAAAGAAGAGGCTTTTCCCTAAGCTCATCACATACCCAAGCAGCAGGAAAGTGAAGGAGATGCATGAGCTAATTAACGCCCATTCCTCAGCTATGTGCCCAACACCGTCTCACTAGGCACGGATCACATTAACAGAATACAGAATGCTCTGAACACCAAATCCTGTGACGTCTGCTCTGCACATCAGTTCAGCCACTTTACATTAGGAGAATGCTGGTCATCAGAAAAAAAAGGGTCTTACATTTGGAATTCAGCTTCTCCAGATGCAACTACAGTAATTCCATAACCACATTTTCAAAGATATAGTGAAGCTGGGGGACCAGCAGTTAGTGTAGTGGCTATGTCGCTGGACTCCCACGTAGTCGACTGCGGTACAAGTCCTGGACCCGGTGGCTTAAAACTCACGCCGTGCACGTGTGCATGTGTGCCCACTATCCCAGGAGGAGAATGGAGGAGAAGGGATTGCGGCGTGGCCATCCCCCCTGGGGGGTGATTTCTCACTTTCTGTCTCTCTGTCTCTCTCTGTCTGGAGAGCTATAGCATAAACCTCTCAAAAAAAGAAAAAAAAGATATAGTGAAGTTCAAACAAGTTTGCTGAAGGCTCTCCTTCCAAAATACTAAGACACTAAATGCATCTTTTTAATTTTGTCCATTAAGTTTTGGGTTGTCTGAGAAATTAAGTTAAAATATTTCCAAATAATATGTAGAAGTTCTGTTTATAGGCTTAAAAAAAATCTCACATTGTAGCTGCACTCACCCAGGTGACGCAGACAGGAGCTGAATTTCATCGGTGTATCTGAATGACTCAGATTATTTCATCCAAAAGAGATCTTTTTACCTGAAGCATATGAAAAATCTCCCCCAAATCTACCACATACTTATCAGTTAGACAAACATCCTTCTTTAGATCTGTAATTCAAAACTGTATTATTCTTTTGTACAACAGAATTCAACGAGTAAGTCTGTCAAGAAAAGAGTAAAGGGGTCAGCAGGTGACGTAGTGGGTAAAGGCACTGGACTCCCACATGCCCGACTAAGTCCTGTTTGAATCCTGGCCCCAACAGCTTGAAACTCACACTGGGCGTGTTATGTGTGCATGCCCAAAATCCCAAGAGGAGAATGGAGAAGGGATTGTGGCATGGTCATTCTCCCTGGGGGGTGACTTCTCACTTTCTCTCTCTGTATCTCTCTTTGTCTCTCCAGCTACCACTACCACAAGCACCCTATAACAAAAATATCTCTCTAGAAAAAAAAAAAAGAGTAAAAACAAAAAATGACCAGGAGTAAATGTCATAATAAATGTAAATAGTAAATATTCTAATAACCCTGATTTTTTTTATTCAGAAATACACAGATTTTTAATAGGACAATAAAGAGTTCAAAAACAGATCCACAAATACGTGGGTATTTCATTTGTGATGAAGATGGCAGATGAGATCAGTAGATCACAATGAATTAGTAATATGTGATATTATAACAACTGGTTAGACCAGTGAGTCATCTGGAATAGGGGAGAGGAAGACCAAATTCCTCTCTGGTTCTTTATTCCAAAATTCACATGATCAAATAATTTTAAAATGCTAAAAAAGAAAGAAAAGAAAATACTGAAGTATTATGACTAAATGTACATTAAAAACTTTATGGGCTGGCTCCATAGCACAGAGCGTAAGCACTATGCACTGGGAGCCAAACCCCACATGGCTGACCTCAGTTTCAATCCCAGCCTCAGTGGCTTGAAAAACATGCTGGGGGACCAGCAGTTGGCTATGTCGCTGGACTTCCACTTGACTGTGGCTCGAGTCCCAGACCAGTGGCTTAAATTCACGCCAGGCGTGTGTGTATGTGTGCCCAAGATCCCAAGAGGAGAATGGAGGAGAAGGGATTGTGGCGTGGCCATCCCCCTTGGGGAGTGATTTCTTGCTTTCTGTCTCTCTGTCTCTCTCTGTCTTTCTGGGGAGTGCACGTGCCCTATAGCAAAAACCACTCAAAAAAAAAAAAAAGAAAGAAAGAAAGAAAGAAAAACATGCTGGGTGCCTCTGAACATATGTACTCAAAATCCTGATGAGGAGAAATGGAGGAAGCAGACTGAGGCATGATCATTCCCCATGTGGGGAAGGGGTGCTCTCTCTCTCTCGTGTGTACTTTCTCTCTCTCTCTCTCTCTCTCTCTCTCTCTCTCTATCTCTCTCTCTCTTTCTCTCTCGTGCATGTGCCCTCTGGCAATAAAGAATATTATAGAGTATAGAAAGGCTCTCTAAACAAGACATAAAACATCAAATTCATGAAAGAAAAGACTGATACATATGACTAAATAAAGACTTCTAGATATTGACGTGCTTTTCAAAAATACAGTAAATAAAGTAAAACAGTAAACAACAAATTGAGGGAAAATATAAGCACTGCAAATGACAAAGGGTTTGATATTTTAATATATAAAGAACTGTCACAAATCAATTAAGAAAGGGACCAGCAGCTAGTGTAACAGCTATGTCACTGGACTCCCATGTGGTCAACCGTGGTTCGAGTCCTGGACCCGGCGGCTTAAACTCACACCATGCATGTATGCATGTGTATCCAAGATCCCGAGAGGAGAATGGAGGAGAAGGGATTGCAGCGTGGCCATCCCCCCTGGGGAGTGATTTCTCGTTTTCTGTCTCTCTGTCTTTCTGGTGAGCGCACATGCCCTATAGCAAAAACCTCTCCAAAAAAAAAGAAAGAAAAGAAAAGAAAGAAAAATAAATAAATAAGAAAAACAGCCTAACAGAAAATAAATAAATGATGTGATAGGTAAATAACAGAAAAACAGTCATTGTACACATCAAGACATGTTCATTATCATTAACAAAAAATTGCTGTTAGAATTGGTTTTCATTTTTTTAATTATTTTATTTTGTTTAATTTCTTCTTATTATTATTTGTTTAATATGACCAGAGAGAGGCAGAGAAGGAGAAAGGGAAAGTGGGAAAGCAAGCCTCCAGGTCCAAGACTCAAATCGTGGTTGGCCATGTGAGAGTACAGAACCTTAACCACCACACCACCTGCCAGCCCCAGGTTTTTATTTTTATCTATAATATTAACAAAATTTAAAATGTAATTATATTCAGTATTAGTAAAGGTATAGAAAAGAATGTCTTCAAACATGTATAGAAAGTGTAAATTGGTATAATGTTTTAGAGATTAATTTTGCAAAAATATTTTAAAGATATAAATCTCAAACTCTCTGGCTCAATTTTCTTCTAAAAATTATCCTACAGATATACTTCATAAAAAATAAATACATACTTCATAGACACACACTAAGATTCAAGTACAAAGATTTTTATTGCAGACCTACTTCTGATAGCCAAAAATTGAAAACAACCTATACATTTATCATTAAGACACCAATTAAGTAAATTATGATATACTGTTGTGCCAGAATACCATGTGACTTTTGAAATAAATGAGATAGATTTATATGTAATGCCAAGAAAAGATACTCAAGGTTTGTCTTTAGGGGAAAGAGGAGAGAAAGCAATGCTTGCATATGCATAAACCATAGCTAGAAAAATACACAAGAAACGTAAGAGATTAGTAAAGACTAACAACTTCTTTATTCCCACTGTAGAATGCTTGTGCTTTCCAGAAACCGAGAGAGAGAGAGGAAAGCTGAGAAAGCACCACCAAGGGATGGTCATGCTGCAATCCTTTCTCCTTTATTCTCCTTTATTTATTATTTTGGGTGCACACACACATACCTGGCATGATTTTCAAGCCAACAAGTCTGGGACTCAAACCACATAGTTGGTCATGTGGGATCCAGTAACCTTAACCTTCACGCCATCGGTTGCCCCAAAGATGGCTTTCTGTTTTTGTTTTTTTGTTTTGATTTTTAGGATTTTTGCCGTAGCACACACATGCTCACCAGAGAAAGAGAGGTACAAAGACAGAGACAGAGAAAGTGAGAAATCATGCTCCAGGGGGACAGCCACACTGTAATCTCTTCTCCTTGTAGGATTTTGGCACGCATGCCCACGTACGCCACAGGATTTTCAGTCTATCAGTCAGAGATCGGCCTTGTGGGAGTACAACACCTTAACCACTACGCCACCTGATAGCCCCAAGATGGCCATTTTTACATTATATTTTATACCTTTCCACACCATTTTTATTCGAGTGTGCATTAAGTCTAGTAATTAAAAACAATATTAACAAATACTGAGCTATTTGCTAGGAGAGCAGACCTCAAGTATTCTCACCACACGCATACACATAATCATGTGAGGTGATGGGTATGTTAATTAGCCTGACTGGGGTAATCATCTCACAATGGAGATATAGATATAGATAGATACATGATATATATAATATTATCACATTGTATACCTTAAACATAAACTATTTTTATTTGTCAACTATATCTCAATAAAACTGGAAAGTGGACTGCTCTTAGTAAAACTTTTCTTCATACAAAGTTTCTCTTTGTTAAAAATAGACACATGAAAACTTTTTAATATTTGGTGAAACTATTTTCAAAACCCTTAAACACTTTAAAAAGCCTTATTTATACATAATAACATACTCTGACTTTCAAAGGCCTCCCTAAGACATTGCTTTTCCACCTTATTCACATTCCAGCACAGAAAATTAGACTATTTGCAGAGCACTGTGCAAATGGGCACAGGTGGCTACAGCCAGAGGCCAAAGAGCTGCCACTGCCCCACCTACCCAAGGCCAGCACCCATGTCTCTGCAAGCCTGTGACCCAGTGGCAGCCTCAGCCCTCTAGTGGAGAGCTTTGATCATAGGAACTTATACTAAGCAACACTTGAGTGTAAATACTTAAAAATAATGAAGATCCTACAGTAAACACATGCTACAAATTAAGAACAAGCAAAGTGAATGTTACGGTGTTAAAAGTTAACACAATGGTTTACTTAAAAAAAATTTTTAAAAGACACTGCCCAAAGGGAACAGACTGGGTTTTGGAGGGGTTGGCGATATTCTGTTTATCTCAGTGTTTACGTAGGTCTGTTTCATTTGTGAAAGGCTATTGTGCATTAAACTTAAGATTGGTGCATATTACATTTGATATAAAAATTAGGGGTCAGGTGGTGGCACAATGGTTCACAACTGGACCATATGTGAAAGGTCCTGGGTTCATATCCCGTGGCCTCCCTCTACACACCAAGCAAGCACGCAAGTACCTATAATCCAGGTCACTAAGGTTGGTGGTGGATTACAGTATGAAGATCTTAATGAAGTGTCTTTCTCTCCCTCGCTCTCTCTCAAGATAAAGAAAATATAAAGATTATGTTATAAATGTGGTCAAATGAATGAAACTAATCAAGTATTTAGGTGGCAAATCAAAAGCTATTACTTAGCACCTTTTCCTTGCCAGACCCCCAAAGTAAAGTGTATTAAAGCAAGTTTCTTAGTCAGAGGTTCTTGTGTGGAAAGAATCTATTTAAGCTCCCTTAAGGCTTAAAGTTATCAGGATGTGAAATAGTTTGGGCTGAAGAAGCTGATATGAGAATTTTTTTAATATGACATGCCAGACAGACTTCCCTGTTAGAAGGGTTGTCTGTGGGGACCAGCAGTTAGCGTAATGGTTATGTCGCTGGACTCCCATGTAGTCGACCGTGGTTTGAGTCCCAGACCCAGTGGCTTAAACTCACGCCGGGTGCGTGTGTGTGCATGCCCAAGATCCCGGGAGGACAATGGAGGAGAAGGGATTGTGGCGTGGTCATCCCCCCTGGGGGGTGATTTCTCACTTTCTGTCTCTCTGTCTCTCTCTGTCTGTCTGGCGAGCGCACACACCCTCTAGCAAAAACCTCTCAAAAAAAATAATAAATAAAAGAAGAAGTGTTGTCTGTGCAAATTGTCAGTTGTTTACAAATGAGGAAACAGCCCTAGCAATGAAGGGACTTGCTAAAGTGAACAGGTACCCAGGTCTGCCTGCACCAGCGCATCCACACTGCATTGTGCCACACGGGTCACTGCGCTGCAGTCGTAACAGCAGACCTAGGAACTTCGAAAATCTCACAGACCCTACAGAATGCAGGCTGGCCTTCCTGATTGATCATTTTGCAAACTGACATTTCCTTAACCCAATTATAGCACTTAAAAAGTATCCTATGAGGGGTGGAGAAAGCAAAGAACTAAAGGAAAACAGTTGCTTCCTGGACACTGGAGCTGGGACGCATTAAAGAGCCAACGGGCCTGGGCTCAAGGCCTGCTTCCCACACAGGGCCTTTGTGCTGTTGAGCAAAAGCATTTAACACCTCTAAGCTGCAAATCAGAGACAAAATGCCTACCACACAGAGTTGTTTAAGGAGAGAAACAGCCATGGACAGCTCACTACAAACAGTAAAGTGCTAATTAGACATAAAAGACATCATTGTCATTGTCTCTGCCGCTGTTGGAGTTACTATAAATGCATTAGAGCCTTCTTACTATCAAGATCCGATCATCGCTGCAGAAGGTGGCAGTGCCCTTATTCTAACTGACTCCATTCTACCATACCAGTGGTGCTCTCCCTGCTACACGCCAGTTTCCAACAAGTAATTCGAGCTAATAACAATGAATCTGGCACAAAGTAGTTACGTATATTGGGTTTTGGAATTGTACAAAGCTAGTTATAATACTCAAAACATCATTTATTGGCAGTGAGTCCCTGAGCACCAGTGAGTCCAGTGAGATACATATGTTCCTGAACCTCAGTTTTCTAATTAGTAAGATGAAGATAATGATAGGAAACCTTTAGAAAACCTTTAATGTCATAATGAATGTTAAGTACTTATTCAGTAGAGTAGTTAAAGATGACCAGAGGGGCCACCAGCAGATGGCATAGAGGTTACATCACAGGACTCTCACATGGCCTACTGCGGTTTGAGTCCTGGACACGGTGGCTTGAAACTCACACTGGGTGCATGTGCATGTATGCCCAAGATCCCAAGAGAAAAATGAAGGAGAAAGGATTGTGGTATGGCCATTTCCCCTGGGGGATGACTTCTCACTTTCCCTCTTGCTGTTTCTATCTATCTCTCTCCTTCTCTCTGGCAAGCACACAAACCCTAAGGAAAAAATTTCTACAAAAAAAAAAAGAAAAAAAAAAAAATCTGGAAACACAACAAACCCAAAGAAAAAAAATTTTAAAAAAAAAAAAAAAAAAAAAAAAAAAAAAAAAGATGACCTTAAGTCCCTATTACCCCTCCCATCAAGAGGTAGACATTTGACTTGGTGTCAGACAGTGACACAGAAGTAAAAGCAATGCTCTGTGAGGCTGATCCACATGGGATGGTTCCAGGTTCACATCCAGGAACCTATCTGAGTATGCCAGACACATGCATGCCCACAATCTGCCCATGAACCGAGGCTGGGGAATGGATCATGGTGTCAAGATTCAGTTGAGGGGGCCAGTAGGTGCCACAGTGGTTAAGATGCTAAACTCCCACATGGCCAACCATGGTTCAAGGCTCAGACCTGGCAGATTGCTCGCTCTCTCTCTCTCTCCTTCTCTTGTCAAATTAAATAATAAGAGACCAGCAGTTAGCGCAATGGCTATGTCGCTGAATTCCCATGTAGTTGACCACGGTTCAAGTCCCGGACCCAGTGGTTTAAAGTCACGCAGCACGTGCCCTATAGCAAAAACTTCTCAAAAAAATTAAATAATAACAAAATTAATAAAATAAATAAATATTTTAAAATAATAAAAAGATTCCGTTGAGGGGCCAGCTGGGCAGCATGGTGGTTAAGGCAACTGGTTCCCTTATGACCAAGTATGTGGTTCACATCCTAAACCTGGAAGCTTGGAACATACACTAAACATGTGTACATGCATATCCAAAATCCCAAGAGGAAAATGGAGGAGAGGGACCAGCAGTTACCGTAATGGCTATGTCACTGGACTCCCATGTAGTCGATCGCAGTTTGAGTCCCGGACCTGGTGGCTTAAACTCACACCAGGCGCGTGTGCGTGCATGCCCAAGATCCCAAGAGGGGAATGGAGGAGAAGGGATTGCAGTGTGGCCATCCTCCCTAGGGGTGATTTCTCGCTTTCTGTCTCTCTGTCTTTCTCTGTCTTTCTGGTGAGCGCGTGCACCCTATAGAAAAAAAAAAAAAAAAAAAAAACAGAGGAGAAGATTTTGTGTGGCACAGCCATCCACTTTCCCTTTCCCTCTCTCTCCTTCTCTGTTTCTCTCCAGGGAACACACATACCCTATAGCAAAAACTAAAAAAAAAGAAAGAAAGAAAAAAAAATTCTGTTTACGTGCGTTCTCTAGGTCTCTCCCTCCCAAGCCCCATCTCTCTCACTCATGGAAGAAATAAAAGAACCAACTTTTAAAGAAAGATATGGAGTCTATTTCCCTCCCTTTGCTTCTGGAATGGCCTTTGTGACATGGTTGATCAATAAAATGTGACAGAAATGACATTCTGGGAGGCGAGCCCTGGCCTGTCCAGGGAAGCTATGCTCTAAAATTCATCTTCTAGACCCCCAAAATATTCAGACAAGAGCCATTTTAAAGCTGAGGTGTGTCCTGGCCTGTCCAGAGAAGCTATGCTCTAAACTTCATCTTTTAGACCCCCGAAATATTCAGACAAGTGGAGGAGAGATTTTATCACAGAGTGACCAGAAACCACTGCAGAGGCACAAGAAACACGAAAAACCAATTAAATATCCCTCCCCTAAAGAAAAAGAACAACCCCTCATCATCCACAGGCAGTACAGTAGAACTCATGGAAATGTCTGATAGAGAATTCAGAATATTCATAGTGACAAAACTAAACAAGATGCGGGAACCAGCAGTTAGCGTAATGGCTGTGTCGCTGAACTCCCACGTAGTCGACCGCGGTTCACGGCCTGGACCCGGTGGCTTAAAACTCATGCAGGGTGCGTGTGCGTGCGTGCCCAAGATCCCAAGAGGAGAATGGAGGAGAAGAGATTGTGGTGTGACCATCCCCCCGGGGGGTGATTTCTCGCTTTCTGTCTCTATGTCTCTCTCTGTCTGTCTGGCGAGCGCACGCGCCCTATAGCAAAAACCTCTCCAAAATAAAAAAAAAAAAAACTAAACAAGATGCAAGAGCTGAGAAATAATGAACTCTAGAAGATGCAGGAGAAAAGAGACAACAAGTTCCAGGAGGTGTTAAAGTTCTTCCATGATCTGAAAGAGGAAATACACACCATGAAAAAGAATCAAATGGAGCCATTAGAGATGAAGGCTGCCATTCAGGAAATCAAAACCTCCCTTTAAAGTATTAAAAGCAGATTAGTCTACGCAGAAAATGGAATCTCGGAAGTGGAAGGCAAAACCTCTGATCTAGAAAAAAAACTGAGAAAATAACCCAAAAAAATGAGAATGCTATACAAGAAATACTAGACAACATTAAGCAAATATATGGATAATTGGTATCCCAGAAGGTGAAAAAACTAAGGGCATTGATAATCTATTCCATGAAATCTTGGAAGAAAACTTGCCAAATCTAGAGAGGCATTCAAATATCCAGACTCAAAAAACACAAAGGACCCCTAACAGAATAACCCAAGAAGATCTTCTCCATGGCACATCACAGCAAGACTGGCCAAATTTACAAAGACGAAATACTAAAACTGGCATGAGAGAAACGCCAGGTTACTCATAAAGATTATCCAAACAGGCTAACCTCAGACCTCTTATCAGAAACAATGCGAGCAAGGAAAGAATGGGAAAACATATTCAAAGTGTTAAGTGAAAAACAGTTTCAACCAAGAATATTATACCCGGCAAGATTATCTTTAATATAGAAAGAAAGGATAAAAAACATTCTCAGATAAACAAGACTTGAAAGAATTTGCCAATAGCAGACCCACTCTTCAAGAAGTTCTGAAAGGAGTGCTCTACCAGGAAAACTAAAGACACATAAAGAAATAAGAGAACAAAAGGCAACCAAGAAAATGACCAATTTAATGCTAGGGACAAGAAATATCAATAATTACATTAAATGTTACCTTCCAGGATTTAAACGGAAAGATTGGGCCACGATAACATTGCATATTCAGCAGAAGAGAGTTTGAGCATAAGACTGAACAGGCAATGGGACCAGCAGTTAGCGTAATGCTATGTTGCTGAACTCCCAGGTAGCCGACAGCAGTTCCAGTCCCGGACCCGGTGGCTTAAAACTCACTCCGGGCGTGTGCGTGCATGCCCAAGATCCCAAGAGAAGAATGGAGGAGAAGGGATTGAGACGTAGCCATCCCCTCCTGGGGGGTGATTTCTCGCTTTCTGTCTCTCTGTCTATCTCTGTCTTTCTGGAGAGCGCACGCGCCCTGTAGCAAAAACCTCTCCAAAAAAAGAGAAAAAAAAAGACTGAATAGGCGAAATAGAATTTTAGTAATGTTTTGAGTAAAACATTACTGATTTTTTCTTACTAAGCTTTGTTTTCCCAGCTTAAGCATTTTACTTTCTTCTGAGTTGTTAATAGGTTCAGCAATTGGTTAAAATGTTTTTCTTATTTGTTTCTTTAAGTGGAAAGAAACTTGTCTTCTATCCTGACTCCTCTGGAATTGGAAAATATTTGGGAGTATTCTTATTTTGTGTCAGAAAGGTTATTTGTATAAGTTGAATAATGCTTGTTGCATTGAATCAGAAATTGGAAATACTCATGATGGGACATGGCTTTGACTGGAACGTCATATCTGAAGATTAATCAGGAAACTGTGGAACTAAGGTAGATCTCAAGTAAGCCAACAGAAGCTCTTAGAAAGATGGCCTGGCACCATAAATAGTTCTGCCTGGCAGAGAGGATTAGAGAAGATATATGAAAGAATTTATAGCATAAAATAACCTGGACTTTTCCAGCCCAGCATTGTATTCAGTAGAGATTGCAAAAGAGCAACACATCAGAGGATTATCTTGAGAAAGACATTAAATGAAGAAAAAGAGACTGATCTTTGCTAGCAGATGGTGTATCACAGAATACTTGGTAGGCAGGGCTGAACTGAGAAGGTTTATGTGTGACTTGTGTACTGGGCATTTGCTTTTCAACAATTTGAGTAGTTGACATGTAAATATTTTCTCAAAAATATTTAAAACCATACTGTCTCTGTTGTTACAGAGTCACAAAAAAATTATACAAAATTATAATAAATATTTTGGACATTACCTTTAAAATTCAGTATTTTGAGATTTTGAAAGTTGTTCATGAACTGTCAAGGACTATGGAGTATGAGCAAAACTTTTTAGATATGTAAAGTAAATGCTTGTAGAAAAATGTAAAAATAAATTAAATAAATCAATAAATAAATAATAAATAAAAGAAATGGCATGCTGGGATCTGAGATGGTTGGTCATAAGAGGTATTTTAGCTTCCCCCAAGCTCTTAGCACCGTTGTTCTTCTGGATGCAGACAAGCCGCACATAACAAGTCTGAACATCCTGAGACTCCATGCGAAAAGGAAGCCCAAGCTAACTGGACTGAGAGGCCACATGGAGAAATTGTCCAATTAGCTGCGAAGTGGGACAGGCAGGCACCAGACACATGAGTAAAGACATCTCCAGAAGGCTCCAGATGCTGCCATCATCTGACAGAAACTGCAGGAGAAATTCCAAGTAAGAACTGACCATCTGAGTTCAGGCAGCCTACACAATTGTGCGAAATATTAATAACTTTTAATTTTATCCCCTCAAGTTTAGGGTGGCTTGTTACACAGCAATGGGCAACTCAGATACTAAGCCTCATTCTTGGCCCAAGAGTTATACTCAATACACATCCACCATTGTGATAGAGACATTACCTTTTTTCATAAACTAGAGTGATTACAAGCTCAACTGCAGAACAACATCCTGCTCGATCAAAGGAATTCTGAAGTGTTTCCTCAAGTGAGAAAAAAGTATGTTTTGGCTTTGGTTCCAGACCATGAAACAATCCTCGACTATTAATGATGTCGCCAAGATTTGTAGCAGAAAATTACAAACTATTACAGTGTTTGTGAGTTTGTAATTACTGTTTTCTCTCACTGCTTTCATTTTAATTTTTTTAAATTCATTTATTTCTTTCTCCGTGAACAAGAGAGACAAAGAGAGAGAGGGTAAGGGGGAAAACAGTATCTCCAACAGGGTCTCAACTCCATGATCCACCCCCAGCCTCAGCCAGCCCCAGATCATGGTCACATATGTGCCTGACATACTCAGAGAAGTCTCCAGAAGCAATCCTGGAAGCTTTCCATGTGGGTCAGCATCCTAGAATGTTGTCTTTTACATCCAGCCCCACGTGGATATTTTCAATAAGGAAGAAGTCAAGGACCTATAAATAGGACACAAGGAGAATGTAACCACTTCGTCTAAACACAAATAAGGACATGCACCTTCGATTACTTGTGACACATAGCTATGATGAACAACTCAGTTCCAATGCACGTGGAATGTGTGATCAAGCAAGTCCGATTACTAGCAGTAACATTTACATCAGTATATTACATGAATCGTTCCAACAGCACTGTTCAAATATTTCTATGTTAACTGCACAATATTATATACTCATTTCTCTTACAATGATTACCCTATGAGATAGAGGCCTAGAAATAATACAGCTTATTATTTTAAATAGAGGCCTTTTTTAAAAAAATTGATTTGCCATACTCAATAAGAGTTCTTTTTTTTTTTTTTTTGAGAGGTTTTCGCTACAGGGTGCGTGCACTCGCCAGACAGACAGAGAGAGACAGAGAGACAGAAAGCGAGAAATCACCCCCCAGAGGGGATGGTCACGCCGCAATCCCTTCTCCTCCATTCTCCTCTTGGGATCTTGGGCACGCACGCCCACACGCCCTGCGTGAGCTTTAAGCCACCGGGTCCGGGACGCGAACCGCGGTCGACTACATGGGAATCCAGCGACATAGTCATTATGCTAACTGCTGGTTCCCAATAATAGTTCTTTACAAAATGAGCTGTTTTGGAAGATCTTTACATGACTAAGTTAATTATTCATACACTTATAAAAATACTTCCATGAAGAAAGCCTAATGCACTCTTGGCTTTATTTTGCTACTTAGACTATAAGGTTTCAACAGTATCTGTGTACACCCGTAGGATTACCTAGGATTTTCAAGGTTGTCTATTAATTGTGTCACATCAGAAAAAGCAGTGAAAGCAGCGTTGGGACCTGCACCTGCAAGAATAACTTCATGGCAGACACTGGGCATGTCTCGGAACATTCCTCCGCAGTCCACCTGGGGGTGCCACTGGAATGCATCTTCTTCTGTCCAGTCCTGCCAACACGCTGAGACTTCCTTAGGGAACGCAAGCGTTCCGTCACCCCTGGCCAACTGCAGTGGTTACAGCAGGGTTTCTCACGCCTATTTAAGATTCTACAGACTTTTTTAGAAGGGGGGGAAGGAAAAAAAAAAAAAAATCCATGGACCGCAGTGAAGACACTACTTTATTGGATAAATATATACAAATAAGAAGAGTATACCTAAACTATGCTATTCTGAACCTGTAAATCAGAGACAGATGCACTGATTAAACACACATCAAACGATAAAGCCAATGACATTCAGATTCACATCAGCTTCATATGATAGATGATGGTGCTCTGCTGTGGCTGGATTCCAAGATCCCGTGGTTGTAGCGCCACATGCTGTGTCGTGGTTTAATTCCCCAGCACGCCACACACAGTGTGTGGACAACGTTAGCTCTGCCTTCAAAACACAGCCCAGTTTGAACCATCCACCTTCCTGCTTAGCTAGCTGCCAGATGTTTAGAAGATGAGGGCTGGTGTGGTTTAGGAGTGGCCAAGAAGGGCATGCAGGTGCCTGCTGAAGAGCTCAAGAATGGCCACTGTTTGAATAGGTGCAGGAGAGGAAGGCACCTGGGAGCAAATCAAAGTGGTTCAACCTGCCTTACGCATCCATATACAGGAAAAGGGATCTGAATGAATGGAAGTCCTCATTCCTTCCCAAGGCTGCCTTTGTCTCCCGCTTTGCATCCCCCTGAGGTGGGCCCACCCACAGCTGCTAAGTCAGATAGAAACTTCTGCACAAAAATCTTCACTAGTTCCCCATTTGATTCTAGGGAAATGCCAAAGTCCCTACACTGGCCCACATGATACCTAGGTCAAACCCAAACCTCCCTGATCTAACTGATCTCAACTCTCCTCTCTTTTTCTAATGTTATTTTTTGTATTTATTTTATTTATTATTATTAATTTGTTGTTGTTGTTGTTGTTTATAGAGGTTTTTGCTATAAGGCACGTATGCTCGCCAGAAAGACAGAGAGAGACAGAGAGACAGAAAGCGAGAAATCACCCTCCAGGGGGGATGGCCACGCCACAATCCCTTCTCCATTCTCCTCTCGGGCTCTTGGGCACACACGCACACACGCCCGGCGTGAGTTTTAAGCCACCAGGTCCAGGATGTGAACCGCGGTCAAATACATGGGAGTCACGCGACATAGCCATTACGCCAACTGCTGATCCCAATTTGTTTGTTTTTTAATTTGCTATAGGATACATGTGCTCACCAGAGAGAGAGAGAGCATGAGAAAGCAAAGCCGCCAGGTCCAAGACTCAAACCGCACCAGCCATGTATGAGTCCTGCACCTTAACCACCACACCATTTGCTGGCCTCCAATGTTAATATTAATTTCCAGTAAGAACTAAATGGATTTTCACCAATCACCATCCGGCAGTAAATTTTGGTAGGTTTTCATTTAACTTTATAAAGTAATGCATGTTCACAACGTGGATCAATACAGAGAAACAAAATAAACAAACAAAAAGCATAACTTATTTATAAGCCCATCTCTGTCTCTGCACCACATCAATAACCCCTAACACCTGAGTCTTTCCAGAACCTTTTTCCTATATATAGATGCATAATGCAAGGAGAGCCACTCCCATTTGCTCCCAGATATGCCCTTCTTGTGTACCTAACCAAACACTGCTCACTGCTCTAACTCCTCAGCAGACACCCACATGGCCTCACTTTCTAGACATCTGGCGAATAAGCATCATGTGACATCCCATTGGGTTGACTGGTGTTGTTCCTTAACTTTTCCCATTTCTGCCCTCTCAGACCAAGTGCACTGCCAGGCTATAAACCTCAAGGACAGAGTTCTTCCTTTACGGGGAACTGTGACACGCAGCTACTGCAGGGCAGTCACGCAACGCATCTCTGATAAAGATTTCATTCATCCCTGCGAGCACCTGACCCGTTAGGTGTTAGTTAAATCCTCATTTACTTTAGACAGATTCCTTTGTTTTATTTAGAACTAAAACAACAACACTGAAGGATTGGCCAAATTGTCCTCGACAGGGTAAGGCTGGCCAGGCTGATGGTAACACTGGCAGCACTGTGGTGTGCATAGCAGAAAGAACACACCTCCCACTGAATAAGTGTGAGCAAGTGAAAAATAGGGTTAGAGACATCGTCCTGCAAGAGCAAAGTCTTGGATGCTTCTTTCAAGGAGGACGGACTGATGTTTCAGCATGAGAAGTGGAAAGAAGACGAAAACGAATTGAACTGATTGAAGAAAAGAATCCTATGGGGCAGACAAAAACAGACACGAGAGATACAGGGCACGATGGAGTGGTTGATGTCGATCTTGAAACTAAAAATAGCCATCTGAATGTAAAATGAAGGATGGAAGGAAAAAGAAAGAAGCGAGGAGATGAGTCACAAGGTAAAGGGCAGGCAGGATGACGTCTTTGCTGTTGCAAGATTGAGACTAACGAGACAGGAAAACAAGTAGGATGCTGGCTGTTGGTACAATTTTATGGCGTTCGAAAGAAGCGAGGTTAAAGGAGTCACCCTGTAGCTGTCATCTTTGCAATCCAAAACTAAATCAACATGTATCATTTCATCACTTAATCCTGCCCCCACCTCATAATTAGATTCAACATGAACTAAGATGAACACATATTACCTTATGTATGGTCTGAATGTTTGTGAGCTCCTAAAATTCATAGATTGACATCCTAAACCCCCAAGTGCTATTAAAAGGTAGAGCCTTTGTGAGGTGATAAAGTCATGAGGGTGGAATACTCAGGAGCTGAATTCATGCCCTCATAAGAGAGGCCCTAAAGACCTCTCTCATCCTCCTTCTGCCAAGTGATGACACACAAGGAGAGAGCAGTGTGCCCAAGAGAGGGCCCTTGCCAGAACCCAACAATGCTGGTACCCCGGAGTAGGACTTCCAGCCTCGAGAATGGTGAGAAATAAAGTTCGATTGTTTATAAGCTGCCCAGTCTAAAAAATATTCACTCTTTAAAAGCTTTTTATGGGAACCAGCAGATGGTGTAATGGTTATGTTGCTGGACTCTCATGTAGTCGACCACAGTTAGAGTCCCAGACCCAAAGGCTCAAAACTCACACTGGACACATGTGCATGCATGCCCAAAATCCCAAGAGGAAAATGGAGGAGAATGGATTGCAACGTGGCCATCTCCCCGGGGGTGATTTTCTCTCTGTCTCTCTGGCAAGCATACATGCCCTATAGAAAAAATCTCTCTCTAAAAAAAACTTAAAAGTTTATTATGAAAAAGTTTAAAAAATATTTTAGCTCCTAAAACAAAAGTTGTTTATTAAGTATCAAGTATTGATGCCAGGAAATGTTCTTAAAAAAAGAAAAAGACTCTCTTAAACTTACCATAAATACAAATGTAAATGCTGTGTCCAAAAATTTGATCACAAAAAAAAGAGAAACACTTTGCTGTTTCTTTATTTTTAAATTATTTTATTTAATTTTATTTTGTTTATTTATTTTAATTTGACTAGAGTGGGACAGAGAGAGAAAGAGAGAGAGAAAGCAAGCCTCCAGGTCTGGGACTTGAATCACAGTCAGTCATGTGAGAGTTCAGCACCCTTAACTACCAGGCCACCTGCAGTCCCCAAACACTTTGCTCTCTCTCCTTGCCAGCAGTTATCTGAAAAGTCTATGTGTGTGTGTGTGTGTATGCGCACACGTGTGTGTGCGTGCGTGTGCATGTGTGATTCTCCCTCTCCTTCCCCATCTCTTCTCTTCTCATTTCTCTTTCCTCTCTCTTCCCTCCTTCTTTCCCTTTTTTTTGAAGTCTTTGACAGAGACTTTCCAGAGGCATTACATTTGCAGATCCTAGTTAGAATACTGATTCATGAGGGCAGAAAAAGAGAAATATTGAAGAATTCAGGTATCTTTTTCTTTCAGAAAAACAAATACAGTGGTCCCTTGAGTTCCCGTTTGGTGCTGGGACCCCTGCAGATACCGAAATCCAAAGATGCTCACGTCAGCTCACATCCCTTTTACAACATGGCATCGCATACTATTTGCATAACCTACCCACATCCTCCTGCAAACTTTAAATCATCTCTCGGTAAGTATTATAGAATACTTAATCTGATGTAAATGCTATGCAAACAGTTGTGTCACTGAACATAAATGATCTGTAAACAGTTGTATTGTGTAGGGACTAGGAACCAGGAAAAAAGTCTGCTTGTGTTCAGTACAGACACAGCCATGGCAGGCCTAATCACACAGTCCACGTCAGCAACCATGGAACACTTCCTACCCTCGGTTGGCTGCACCTGTGATCGCAGAGCGTGTAGACACAGCCAGCCAGCCGTACATGATGCCAAGAGATCTAGGTCTCTGTGCTATCTTGTTCAAAAAAAGACGAAACAGAAGGGAAATCATTTCTCCTGTCATTTGCTGTCCTGCAGGGCCCTTTCCATTTTCCGATAACACAAGTCTTCTAGGCACCCCTGAAGGAACTGAAAATAGCCTAAAATTTCTTCTGGGTGAAATACAGAACCAGCATAAGCCACATTCGTGACCTCCAGAGAAGAGAAGTTGAGGAGGTCTGCGGCATCGAGAGCAAGGAAATACACAAAGATGCATCAAAACAGTAGACTCCACAACTCCACAACGAGATACCCATCCGGGGACTCGATGGTAAATCCCGCTTTTCTGTCCTCCTTATTTCTGCTGCCACTTAGAAACAGGAATGGTAACCCTGGCTCCCAGGACAAAGGCTC